>NC_071388.1:138884087-139201636 GCF_022682495.2 Desmodus rotundus
AGGAGGGTGGGAGAGGATGGGACCAGGAATTGATGATAAATGGGAACTTTAGTTTTAATTTTTCAAATAAAAAAGACTTAAAGAGGGGGAAAATGCAGACAACTATAATAGAACAACAATAAAATAATTTTTAAAAAACAAAGAAAATATGTAATTTATTAACAGGTTTGTTCTTAGAAATGGGTTTGTTAGGAGTAGTTAATTTATTTTATGCACTTTTCTGCATTGTTTACATTTCTAAAAATAAATGGGAAGAATACGAAAGCTGGAGGCTAGCTTACAGGTCAGCAGAAGGTGAGTGGGAGGGTTTAGGCACTGTATTGCCCTTATAATATAGTTAAAGCCAATACATTAATCTTTCCTTTCAGTTAAATTGACAAGTGCATACTATATGTTTTCCAAAATATAGGGCCGTCATGCTACCTTCGGACACCTATTTTTATGTAGTGAATATAGGCATCCATGACGTGCCTAGCCATGTACTACCCAGGGATGGAAGACTCCAACTTCCCCAAGGTGTACACAGACACTGAATGAGTGACTTGCCCAGCCCTGGGATACGAGGGTAAAACTTGGTGAGGACTGTGGTAAACCGGAAGGCCTCATCTAAAGGCATTTCTCTAAAGTTCACTTGCATATTTAAACACATCATGACCAAATCACATGGGACTGTGAGACAGATTTTTCCACAATTGTAAATCCAATCTCCACACAGATGCTGAGGTACAGTTATGAAAAGTTTTACCTTTGCAGCTTTTCTGGTCATTGTCAGGACAAGATAAATGAAATGAATAACCTTATTCAGAATAATTGGGTGATAATTTGTATGTATAAAGAAGGGGAAATAGGTTAGCAGAATGGACAAAGGGCACATAACTACAGAATTGGATAGTATGGATTTGCCTGATTTTAGTTCAACAGCTTCCTCCTAGATGTAAGTTTCAATACAGGCAAATGTACCGCGTGTGTTACACAAACACGTATAACGGAAGCTGAGTGGGGAGAAAAGGTCGCACAAGAGACAGACACTCTGAGACCGTCATTCTTTATCTGTTGAAATAGTTATGCCATTCTGGTTTTGGGGGAACCGTGGGGGGGCCCAGGCGTGGAAGAAGCCTCGGGTGTGGCGCGTTAACCGTTTCCCATCTGGATATCAGCCTTCGTTTGCTCGACTCCAGAAGCCGGGAGCTCCAGAGAGGGCAGAGGGAGCTCCCTAGTGGCCAGAGCCTGCAATTCAGCCCCTCCGCCCTTCCTCTTGGCCACGTAGCCTGGCTGCCTGCAAAGAAACAGGCCAGAACAGAAGCAATGCAGGGTAGGCTGGAATCTGGGAAGACAAGCTGCATCTATGGGAAAGGAGACCCGTGGCCCAAATTTCTTGCAAAATTATCAGGAAGAAGCACGTGGAAGGGGAAAGAATCCATATCCCCAGTCATGCGTTCATTTTTTCCCCATAATTCTACTTTATCATCAGTATTCAGTAGTGAGAATTCCAGAGTGCTTTGTCATCTGAATTTTCCAAATGCAAATATAAGTAGATTTTCTCTCGTGGAGTTGGTACTTCTGTTTTCTGATTAGGGAATTAAATTGCACATTTGTTTCTTTAATCTATTAATCTGATGTGTTGTTTTCATTAATTCTAGAAGTGGAAAGCTAAATAACCATTTAGAAGCTGCTATTCATGAGGCCATGAGTGAACTGGACAAAATGTCTGGGACTGTAAGTTAATTTATTTTTCCATTATATTGTGTTTCTTTGAAAATAAATTGTATTACACTTTTTTGCTGAAGTCTCTAAATATTGTCAAGCAACTCACATAGCAATGCTAAATTACTAGGCTCAGAAAAAGACTGCTATCAAAAACATTCCAAGTATTTTAAGAAAAAATAACCCAGCAGTATTAACTATATCTTTTTCTGATATAGGTACTGTTAAGTAACTTTTGGGGGGTTTTCCCCACATAGCATTCTTTGAAAATGTGAGCAGGAAAATATTGAAGTTCAAACCACAGCTTTCTGCACTGGACCCTGAGGAGCAGTGACCATTCATCAGTGTTGGCTAAATGTTCAGTGACACAAATTTCACTCTGTCCCTAGAACGAAAGTGAAATTGAACAACAGGGTCAGGATCAAGAGTATGTAGACCTCTCATTTCCCTTCTACTGTTACCTAAAAAAAAAAAAAAACCATTCAGCACAAAATTCTGTTATTAAATTAACTAACACTATAACCTCTGGCTTTAAAGAGGGAGTGTCTACTTTTTCTTTATTGAACAGTACGTGTAATAGTGTTGAATGTGAGCGATGTGATCATTATCCTCCAATTCCCTAATGTAAACCCTTAAAATATAATTCGGGGAATCTGTCTAAAAATGTGAATGATCTAAAGCTATTCAGCTATGAAAGGTCATTTCTTTTACTTTTACTTGACGCTTTGTGTTAACAAGGTTATCTGAAACCCATCGAGTGGCTATTGCCTGACAGGTACACAGTAGAGAATCACAGAGTGTCTGGATTGTTATGGGCTTTAAAGATTCTGTGATCCAACCCATCATTTCACAGATGGGTGAGTTGAGGCCCTGAGATGTGAAATTTCCTGATAGAATTATGGGGAAAGTCTGGAACAGGGATTATACATTCAACCTTCTAGGACCAAACAATGTCAATAGGTCAGGTGTGTTAGGTATGAGAAAAACAGCCATGCGAGTGGACTGAGAGGTGCCCACCAAGATGCACTGGTCAGGGTAGGCTGCCTACCACCTGTGAGTCTCAGTCTCGGAGGCTCAACACGGTAAAGGTTCATGCAGGTCTGATTCTAGTTGGTGCAGGTCTTGCTCCGCACATTTATTCAGTGGCTCAGGCTCTTTCTGTATCTAGTGTCCGCTATTCCTTAGAGTCTCAGAGTGCTCCGTTATATCCTTTGCATCCAGCCCAGCCGCTGCGAGAAGAGTGTACACAAAGGTAGTCACCAGGATAAGTTTTATGGGCAAGGCCTGGATGCTCATCACTTCTGCTGACTTTCCTGGCCTGACCCAAGCACGTGGCCCTCTTACCATTATACCATGTGCCTGCTCAGGAAGAAGAGAACATGGGTTTGGCGAGCATCTCACTAGTGTCTGCTCGGGGCATTGGGCCTTCGTGGCCAGCAGGCGGTTGGAGCCATAGGGACTGCGGCGACCCTGAGGGTGGGCCCTGTCCAGAGGAGCGCCTCTTTCCAAGCTCCGGCACGTCTGCACCGTATGGGAAATTGCACCAGTGTTGCAAGATTTTCCTATTTTTTGTGAGATGCCAGAAGTCTAGAAATAAAATTTCCCTCCCCCCTCTTTCTTTTTTTAAGTGTTGACAACTGGGTTTAACATATTAAAACATCATATGGCTAAACAAAATACCTTTTCAGGCCACATTTGGCCCAGGGGTTACTAATTTACATTCTTGAATAAAGGCTTTTTTCCTCAGTTATAAAATGATTTCAGTTATAGCTCCTTATCAGAAACTAATGACTTTTAAAAATGTATATGAAGGGGTTAGGAAAAAGAGGCAGTTTGAAAAGCTCATACATGTTACTGTAAACATTTAAATATTATTTTTGACAAAGTTTTCTGCATTTGACCCTGAAGAGCATTGGCCTTTGCTGTTATATAAACATTATTTTTAAAACATACAGTAGAGCCAACTTGTAGTGGATCTCAAGAGCTGATTGTTCGTAGCTCTTCCTAACTCTAAATTCTGTGACATCACATTGGTAGCTTGAAATTGACCACGGCAGAAGTAGTTACACCCTGGAAATTGGCTCGTGCTACAGTGCACTTTAGTCCCTCCACAGGGAGCTGGTTGTTAAGCATTTGCTGCGCTGCTGCCTTGGGTCTGTCCTGCCTGTCCTGGGTCTTGACTTTGCCCTCTCTTATTAGTAGTCACCATACCACGAGGGGCACCCAGTCACCCCTCTAGCACCTGCCCTCTGCCCCTCAGCACCACACCTGCTGTCTCCCACATTCTCTGTGAATGCTTCCCCTCTGCTCCGTCTGATATACAGCCCTGAATCCTGCTAGTTTCTGTGTTAGTTGATAAAGATGAGTTGTATCAATTGCTCTTCCCAGACTACACAGGCTTCGCTCTGCCAACAGATGGTAGCGGTGCTCTACTTTCCATCCTGACTCTCCTCACACACAAACTGCCTCGGGCCAAGGGCCTTCCTATCACTGACCCTTCTTAGTAGTTGTAAAATAAGTAGGGTGACGGGGTGAAGAAAAAACATGATTGGTGTGCCTTTACCCACTTTCCAGATTCTAGTGACCTCGATATCCGGGGCTCTCTGACAGGAAAGGTTTCATTTTCATCTTTAATGGACAGTGGCAGGAGCAACTGCCCATCACATTTTCCACACGTGAATATTTCCAGTTCCCCCCGTACGTTCCACTGTTTTGGGGGCCCACAGAATGTGCTCTGCTTAGAAGTTTCTAGGGTCCTCCTATTCTGTAGTGACTGTGGGCACACTGAGATCCAGGGTCTTGGTCAAAATTTTGAATGCCCCGCAATAGCAGTGATTGAAAAATGAAAGCCTGAGTTTTTTTCTCTACTCTGTTTCTATATCAGAATCATACGATATTTACGATTTCAACCTCTGTTGTTGTTTTGTCCCGCCTCTTCATTTCCAGGTTCACCAAATCCCCCAGGGAGACAGACAAATGAGACCCCCCAAACCCAAAAGGAGGAAGATCTCCAGATAACAGGGACTACTCCGCCACGCACAGTATTTATTCAAGGGACGTGCACAGATGTGTCTATATATAGGTATTGATATAGCCACTGTTATATCAATACTTATACTATGGCAGAGAGCTCCCACCACCACAGGGTGCTAACAGAAACGTGATACAGTATTTTTTTGGTCAGGAAAGGTAATGAATGCTGGAAAAAACAATCAAAATCCCTGAATATTGAGAGTGATAAATGGTCAAGAGATTACTAAGAAACTCTTTTTTCTATAATACTAAAATTGTGATTATAAGAAATAGTCCAAATGTTTCTGAGGAATTTTCAATGTTGTATATAGAAAATACAGAATTTCATGGCGATATCAGAAATGTAAATATTGTACAATATTGTCATGTACAAGCGTACCTAATGCACACTTTATCTTTTATTGTACAAAGAAATAGTGTACAAAATTCTTTGGTTTCTATGGAGTACACCTACCAGAGACTACCAGTGTAAAGTGATAAATAAAAATACAACCTAAATGCTTTTCTATGATAATGTAAAAGATGCTGTTTTTGTATTTAACAGCAGAGAAGAGGCATGATGCTGTATTCCCTGAATTATGACATGCACTGCACACCACTGAGTGTCCACTTGTATTGTCTGTTTGCGATGAACCTGGCCTGGAAGCGCTGGACTGGACTTCGGGTGTCCAGGAAATTGAAAGCTTGCAGATTTCTAAAGGGATGAGGGCTCACAGGTCTAAATTAAGAATTCAGAAACTGCAACCATTTGTTGCATATTTTTTTTACCTAAGTTTTAAAGTAGAATAGGTTTTATAAAGAAATCTTAGAAGGACTATTTTACTCAGTCATTTCTGTAGGCAACATTCAGTAGCCACCTGTTGAACTACATAGTTTATGCTGCACCACCATCAATGCCCAGAGTTGAGTTTTCTTGCAGACAGTACCTGGCAAGGTAAAACTTTCTGTTCCCATACACAGAGGCTAAAGCCCCACTTTGAAATCATTATCAGAAGTAAGGGTGATTATAATTCAGTTTTTCTTTAGTAGCAAAAAGAAATATGAATCATCAGAGCAAATTTCATATACCCATTCATCAATATTACTTAAACCAGAAGTCAAGGTGGCTTACAAAATTATTAGCAATGGTAATTTTTTATCAGTATTATGTAACATATCAGATTTATTTTATTTAAAGAATTATTTATACCATTAACAGATTCTTATATATATATATTAATGTGGCTAAATGTGCAGGTTAAATCTATTAACCAAATTATTTATATTATATTAAGTAAGAAAAAAATTGAAGCAAATGTAGAAAGAAAATACTACATTACAAGTATACAAACCTAAAACTGTGAGCCATTGTAAAGTACAAGGTTATTAATAAGAAATGTAGCACAACATAATTTTCCGTCTTTTTTTCACAATTTTTGTAGTGGTGGTAATAATCTTATCTCCCAGGCAGTTGAGCAAATTTTCAGGCCTCCAGCCTGACTTCTGTTGGCGAATTGTCAAAAGAAGTCCATTATCCCTTTATTCCTATTACTACTAGCCTCCACCTCCAAATCCTTATACTTCTAGGGAGCGCTGCCTCGTCCCCCTAGCCTGGGGCTCACTCAACAGCTTGAAGATTGGGCTGCTGGGAGGCCCTGCCTAGCTGACCCTGACCCCCAAGTGCCCGCCACCTCCTTCACTCCTTCTCTCATCCTGCCCCAAACTCCTCAGTCCCGTGATGTGGCAGAGTTCCAGTAACTCAGGAAAAAGGGGACCAAGGTCATTCCTCCATTTGGTTTCTTGGGGCCACACCACAGAGCACTGCACCTGAGCTCACTGTTGATATCCACAGCTCTTAATTCTTCCCCCAGGTCTCCTGTGTCCCTGTGTCCTTCCCACTCCCACCCTCAGCCCTACCCCCAAGCCTGCTGGCATGCAGCGGCCACCACGGCCTGGTGGCCCGCAGGCAGGCACCCTTCCTTCGGGGGTAGGTTGGTTTTGTCCTTCATACAGCGGTGGGATGGCCTGCCCAGTCCTTCATGTAGGCGCCTCCAGTAATCTTGTGTGTGGTTTAGTTGGCACATTTTTGTTATAAGTTGATGTGTTTGGTATGTTAAAACCATTAATGTTGTCCATTTTTCTGCACCAACCTGTTTTTCTACTGTTTTGTTTACACGGCTGTTTTTATTCACAGAGAGGTGCCCATGTCTGTGTGTTGGGGTGGGGTGTGTGTCGATATGCAGAGGTTTTCATAGCCTTTGCTTTTTTGTCTTCAGGCTGAGTTTGTGTCAACCAAGCCTTCTTTTTTGATATCCTAAACTAACTGGGTCTGTGCTCCCCCCACCTATGTGTACTTTACATCAGTAGACCATGTAAAGTATGTTTGCGCCCACGATTTCCCTGGCCGCTCACGGCTTCGATGTGGGTACTAGGCGATGTCTCAGTCCACACGGGTTTTCCCCTTCCTCTTTTGCAGTTCTGTGGTTTCGTGTAAGCAGTCGTTGTAAATATTGTTAGCGTTACAGGTCATGCAGTGCTGTAACATTTTTTTTTAAATGTTGCACCTACTTTACGATTAAAAAATTGGTCACCGTACTTGAATTTTGCCCATAGAGCCATTTCTTTCTCTTTGTACTGAAGCCAATTAGTTTTTTTTAAATGAAGGCTAGCCCTTCTACATTAATACTTTTTTTTATTCCCTAAAATAAGTTTTTTTCCCCCAACATGTCTGAGAACAGCAACAGACTGAAGAATTTTTGTTCCTTTAAAGAACAGGATAGTCTCCCTTGGAAAAGGAAATCTAATTTTCTTCTGTTCCCTTAACAGTCTTAGGAAGCACAAGGAGAATAGCCTATACCTTTAAGTAGTTTTCAAAGATGATTTCAAATGAGTGAATATTAACAGAGCACCTCTTGTTTGATTTGTCTTATTTGTGGCATTAAAAGCAATCAGCGTTTTTATTTATTTAAAGGAACATATTGGGTTTGTACTTTTCAGTTCTACTGTGAATATAAATGCTTTAAGAAGAATAGTCATCCCTTGTGATATCATGGGCCACTTTTAGTCTTTTATTTAGACCCTGAGTTATTTGCTATGTCTGTGTTTGTTTGTTTGTTTTTTAATTAAACCCAACCTTCTTTTTCGAACATAACGCACTAGAATTGTGGGAGGAGTGGAGGGCAGTTCTTTTGCTTTCTGTAAGTTTTATGAAGATTCTCCACTGACTTGTCCGCTGACGGGATTTGTTCCTCATTCCAGACCAGGATAACACATGGTGGTTAACTCTCGTAATCTGCCACGCAGTTTGCAACATTCCCTTGGAAGTCACAGGCATTTCAGGTTGAGATTTTAAAATCTAAGACGCTTAAGATGCTGGTGACATCATTCTTTCTAAAAAGAAAGCCAAGGATTCTAGACCTCACCAAAAATGGGATATCTTGTTTACTCTGCCCATTCATGCCCAGATGGTGTAATGCAAGACTCAGGACCAGTCACTGTAATGTATAAAGTGAGTTATGCATTACTTATTCCATTGGGGGCTACGAACAAATAATATCAACCAGTCAGAACTGTAGTAGAGAACTGTAATATTGAATTAGTTTATCTTTTCTTTCATTCACTCTATCACATTTGCATTAGCCAAAGAGATAAGAACATTAGTAATTCATATGTGTAAAAAAACCCCGAAGTGATTATTAAATCAGTGAGCCAAAAAGCAATAAACAAGCATGGGATATCCTGCTAACAGTGGGGAGTCTGATATAGAAAAAATATACAAAAAGGGATTTTCTTAAATATAAAAGATTAATTTGTATCTACTGTAAATGTGTATTATCAGCCTTATCTGCTTTTATACACACTGTGTGTGTGCCTTCAGTGACCTTTTATAAACCGGAAAAAATGATTGATTTACTAATTTGCTATGTAAATACAAAGTTGTCTATAAATTGGAAAATTTGATGCCAGATGGCTTCACAATATACAAATGTGTTTTGTAACATCATGCCTTTATGGATTAAGTATAAATACACTGGATTGTCTGTGTAGAAGAGTAGCAGTTTACATTTCACCTGCATTTCAAGTGAATATCTTTGTCCAAATGGTTACAATCTTAGGAAAAGAAAATGACATGAGCATTTTCAATGTGGAAAACAAATATGATGTTGAATTCACCAAAATTCCTTTTACACTCAAGTCTTTTCAATTCCTTGCTAAATGCCTTATATTGTGAGATTTCCTTAGGAAATTCATGAATCCGGGTCTGGGCTCTACCTAGGAACCCTCTCCACACCGAATTATTCTATGTTAAACACAGGCTACGCATCTTAATTTCTAAATCACAGGCAGGGAGATAACCACAACCACCTTATTGCTTTTAACTTATTTTCTGCTTTATTTCCATGCATCTGGGAAGGCACCACACAGACAAACAGGGCCCAGTTCTTGTGTGCCAAGAATGTCCTCTCCACTCAGGGCCCGTCAGCCTTGGCTCTGTGAACACTCTGGGTGAGATCAGTCTGTGTTGTGGGGGCCGTCCTGTGCATTGTAGGGTGTTTGGCAGCTTCCCTGGACTCTACCCACCAGATGCCAGTAGCATCCCTTCCAAATGGTGACAATCAAAAATGAGTCCACACGGTGCCAAATGCCTCCTGGAGTGGGAGTCGGGGCTGGGCGTGGGAGACAAAGTGAGCTTTGAAAGCCACTGGCTGAACGGAATCAGTTAGGGAGCATATGTCTGTGTAAAATACGGGCATGTTTTGCGTGCTGTAATCAACGGGAAACTGATTCCTAGACCAAAATCCAAAACAAAACCCATGCCAAGTGAGTGCTTCTCAATCCGTGGTTAAGGAAGTGAATGCGTTAGCTTTGGTTTCATTTTGAACACATTTGACACTTCGATCATAAGATCCAGGACAACCATGTTTTGAGAACTCCCAGGTAAGGCTTAGGAGAGTAACCTAAATACCATGGTTCTCAGTGTTCGAGAAGACTGATAGCCCGCTTTGGGTAATGCAAGGAGGAGCTAATGACAGGGTAGCTCCCTCCCCTGGTCGAGATGAGGAAGTAGTTTAGGGGACCATGTTATATACATATCTTAACAGCTCTCTACAGCAGTCTGGTTCAGTAACGGGTAGTTATTGTGTGATCCTCTTATTTATAAGTTTTTATAGAAGCAGTTCAATAGATCTTATAGATGTCATGGATAAATTTATTCATTCAATAAATATTTATGGACTTCTACTCTATGCCACATCCTGTGTGTGGCAATGGGGATACAATCGTGACTAAGACAGACCCCATTCTCTGCCCTCACAAAGCTGCCCACGGAGATGGCCGATGACACATGTGAGTGCAATAAAAGGTGATAGGGCTGGGATAGGGAAGCCCATCGCTAGTGCCTGGCCTAACTTAATGGGGATGGGGCTTCGGTGAGGATCAAGGAAGATGAATAGGGTTAGTCAGGCAAAGGAGAGGTGTGTGGCGTAGAGGGGCATAACAGAGAGTGAGGTGGGGACAGAGAGAACAGATGTGTAAGGCTTGGAGGTGGCAGAAGTACGAGGGAAGAATAGAAAGCAAGAGGAAGTTAGGAAGAGAAAGGGAGCAAAGGGCAAAGTGAGGGTCTGGGCGAGTCTTGTCAAGACTTTGCACTTGAGCATCACAGTAATGGGGAGCTATTGTAGGGTTCTCGGGGGGGGGTGATATGGTCAGACTTGTGTTTAAAAATATTCTTCTGATTGCAGTGTGGAGAGGAGGCATTTGAAGGGGGACAACACTGAGGAACATAGCCGTCATGTCAGGTGCAGCATTTTTAAAAAGCCTGTACTTCCCCAGAAACTAAAATAAAATATGGAGCCACTCTAATTCTTCTTATTACATTTGTTGAGGAAGTTCCATCCCAGTCTTGACAGATGTATATAAATATATGTTTAAGTTCACTTCAGTGGTCATAAGGAAATGCTTCACTTATGATTTTTGCCAACAATATTCATTCCCTATTTCTTTCACACAACTGAGTGAGCTGTTGGCAGAGCAATAGTGTTCCTACTTGATGATCAGAGGTTGGGAAAGTTTAATCTCTCAAAGCCTCTGGTTAAACGGTTAGAAAGCAAGTCCCGCCAACTTGCTGCCCCGTACACAGGTAAGTATGGATCAGGTATGGAGCTTTGGAGTGACCACTTCACCCTGCATACAGCCACAGGAAAACAGGAAGCTGGAGAGGAGGACCCAAGGTGCGGGAGGTACCAGGTGAGCACCAAGGAGATGAAAGCACAGGAAAGTGGGACCTCAGGGAGTCCAAGCCCAGAACAAGGCCATCGGGCTGCATGGACCTCTGCCCTGCAGCCGGGGAGACCACAGTGGCCTTTCAGCATCCACTCCAGCCCATGATTATATTCACGCCCTTCAAAGTATCCCCCACCACAATTAGTCACCTCCTATATTCAATGAACATTGAACTTGAGGGGGTTTTAAAGCTAATTATTGGCTTAAAAAAAAAAAGCAGAGGCAATGCAATAAGAGGCATTCATTTCTATGAGGCAGAGGCCACAAATAGGTCTTCCCTCCAGCACAGGGTCCTGTACACAGGAAACGGACCCTCACAGGGAGACTGCCCATCACCACATTTACAAATTGGGCCCTGGAGAGGGATTCTCCACATTGAAATCCAGGCTTTGCCCCTAGCTAGTTGACTTGGGGCAAGTTACTTAACCTATCTATGTTTAGCTTCACCTACAAAAGGGGATAATAGCACTTTCTTTGTGGGGCTGATTAAAGGTTGAATAAGATAACGCCCGGTAAAGCAGGCAGTGGAATGTTTACTGTTAACCTGCAGTAGAAAAGGTTTAGATTAGAAAAGGGAACTTCCTGCCAGTGACCAGTGACAGCCCTAAGGAGGAGCTGCCGGGACTTCCCAGGAAGTCTTCAAAGGCAGGAAAGTGGTTTGCCCATCTGGGGCAGTTCTGACAAAGCAAACTGCACCATGGAGACCTTTTCTGGTTCTCCGCGCCCAGCCCATAGTTTCTGGATCGACCTCCCAGGGTGTTTCTTAGATAAACTCTACTGTCCATAATGCCACATGCAGAAATACACCAGCAAAATGATTTCCCAATAAAATAGCCTGCAAAATAATTTATCCAGGAAGCTAAGGGCATGGCTGTGATAACCAGAAGAGAAGCAGAACTTCTAACCTTCAGCCTCAGAGTGAAATTGGAAAGGGCTCTTCAAAGAAGTAGCTCAAGATGTGAAAATTATAAGCAACCTAAAATCACTCATCAGAGAATGCAGAGTTTAGAACAGGGAAAAGTGTATTTGACTTAAGAGACTGAAATTTGGGGTCCTAGTTCTTCATACAGACAGGTGTGATCACTGAAAAGAACCTGGGTCCCGCCTCCAGGGGTGTGAAGCCAGTTATTCATTAGCTGTGTGACCTCAGGCAAATGACATACTCCAAGCCTTTGTTTCATCTTCTGGAAAGTGAGACTAAAAGAACCTACCTCATAAAATTGCTTAAGGATTAAATAAATTTTGTGAGTGATAGGCGTAGAATTAAGTGCTATGCAAGTCTAGCTGTTATCATTATTATTACTATTAATAATACAGGCTGAGTCACACTCAGTTCCTTCATCCATAGATGGGAATGGGGTAGCCTCACATATCTTTTTAAAAAATAAAAAGATTTTACTTATTTTTAGAGAGGAAAAGGGAAGAAGAAAGAAAGGGAGAGAAACGTCAATGTGTGGTTGCCTCTCAAGCACCCCCTACTGGGGACCTGGCCCGAAACCCAGGCATGTGTCCTGACTGGGAATCTGACCCGTGACACTTTAGTTCACAGGCTGGCACTCAGTCCACTGAGCCACACCAGCCAGGGCAGCCTTCACGTATCTTAAAGAAAGAACCAGGCTTCTGTGGGGGGGTCATTTAAGAGGGGCCATTTAACCATTTATTTCTCTTTCCTGTTTTAAACTCAGGTCCTCTTGAGAGGAGCGAGATTTTTGAATGAAGCAAGAGTCAGTTCCCCAAAGGTGTGAGGATATGCAAGGGGGAGGCAAGTGTCCATCCTATCCTAGGTTAGCTGTACTCGGAGGACAAGCGTGATCGTGAAAAGAGATGATACCACTAGGCGTGCTTTTAAAAGACAGGAGAGAACTAATAATCTAAACTAGTAATATTTTTAAGTGCTATGAAGGATTTTTTTTTAAGATTTTATTTATGTATTTTTAGGGAGAGGGGAAGGGAGGGAGAAAGTTAGGGAATCATTGATGTGTGAGAGAAACATTGATCTGTTGCCTCTGGAATGCCCCCTACTGGGGACCTGGCCCACAACCCAAACATGTGCCCTGACTGGGAATCAAACCGGCAACCTTTCGGTTCGCAGGCTGGCACTTAATCCACTGAGCCACACCGGCCAGGGTGAATTTTTATTATTTATTTATTTATTTATTTATTTATTGGAAGCTGATATCTAAATACTTCGAATTTTCAGGCTGTGTAACCTTACACACATCTTGCTAAAAGAGGGGGTGGAATCTGTCAAGCACTGACGGAGGGAGATGATTTAGCTAAACACGTACCTTCCCAGCCTCAGGGCCTCTTCAAGGTTTCCCGTGTGCTCAGCGAGCTGGGCCACTGCTGCACACCGCGTGTGGGGCTGGGAGGACTGGTCACCGAGGCTTTGGTTCCTGGACTGTGGCTGCATCCCCAGAACGTAGCTCTCCCTGCCAAGTTAATCTTTCAAAGCTTTCGCGGTCAGGGATGATATCCTTAGGAAATCTTCTGTGACCTTTTACAGGCTCTTTCTCCCTTTTCCAATCAAATAGGGATTATTTCGAATTACTGGTTCTTTCAAATTTCAAAACAAGCATGGAGGGTCAGGAGCCTGTGATTTTAGGCTGA
The DNA here is from genome assembly GCF_022682495.2 of Desmodus rotundus. NCBI lineage: Eukaryota > Metazoa > Chordata > Mammalia > Chiroptera > Phyllostomidae > Desmodus > Desmodus rotundus. The sequence goes on from NC_071388.1 coordinate 138,897,696, forward strand.
CTCTGACTGTTCTGATTTATTTGGCAAAGAATGGGAAGCAAAAATTCGCAGGACTGGAAAAGAAAGCATGCAAGAATCGGTCGGAGAAATGCACAGGCTCTCTCTGGACAAGCCATCTGTCTGAGCCAGAGTCAGAAAGGCGAAGGGAGACTGTTTCCTCCCCTCTCTCCGGGCTTCCCAGCTCTTCCCCGTGCATCCAGGGCAATCATGGACCAGGTGAGGCATCTTAAGAGGGAGGGTGAAGTGTGTGTCTTGTGCCTGGAAGGCAACTGGGTCAGCCCAAAGACTTCAGGCCATAGCAACTGCCCCTCAGGGAGCCCGTAGCTTTCTGGGCAGAGAACAAAACAAAGAAGAGGTGTAGTTCCTGCCTCAAAGAGTAGCTTTGTTCTCAAGCAATGCTTTCCAAATTTTACTGACAGAAATTCTTATCTGTAAGATAATTAAATTGAGGACATACCATATACAGATACAAGCATGTGTATGTGTGTGTACAAAACAGAAATTAGGAGAGGCTGAGATTAATGGAACAGAAATGAAAGTTTCGACATTTCTCTCTCTCACCCCGGAGGATTACCTTGCGTGGTGCCTGTAGTGTGTGTGCCTGCAACTTCAGAAATCACTCGGAGTGATGAGATGCTGGGAGGGCATAATACGTTTCTCCCACGAGCAGAGCCAGTGACGGAACTAGACCACCGAAGGGGAGACCTGGTTTTTCTTACTCAATTTTCTATGCTCAATTCTAATTAAATTGTAAAGGAGACAAGAAAGGAAGGAAAGCATTCCTGAAAATCTGATAACTACTATGGAGTGTATGTTTTATATTAGGTTATGTGAAAAGCATTGATCTTTCAATACGTTCAAACTGTCTACCAAATACATGTCTTTAAACGTGAGAGAGGTCCCTACCAGGTTCCGCCATCTGGCCATCTGTTCCGGACAGCGGCCAACCCACTGTGCGCGGGGCTGACCCCAGGCCCAGCATTGCCCACGCCACACTTTTAGGAGCAAGCGGGTTTGCTGATGGCTCACAGACCTGGGCCAGGCACCCTAATTGTGCATGCACACGTGCCTCCCTGCACTTCCAGCCTCAGAAGAGCTCTGGAACTTTTTCAACAGGTAACCCAAAAAGTGGTTCTAGGCAGCTCACTCACAAAGTCATGGTACTGTGGGAAAAGCAGAACTGGGTTCTAGTCTTAGCTCTGCTGTGGCTACGTGACCGTGGGCTCTTCTGAACCTTGAGTTTTCTCATATATCTGTAAGGGCACTGATATTACCCTGCATGCCCCACAGAGTTATCGTGAAGTTCACATGAATGTACAAATAAAGGTATTTTGCAAAAAAAAATCATGCAGACCATCATACAAATGAAGTCAAGGTATTCAGACGCCTGTGTCTGAAAGACTTCAGTGGGCACGGTGGACAGGCGCCCTCACACAGGCCTTCTCATGCGCTCTGGACCTCCTCACGGCCGTGCATCTGGGTTCTGAAGGCAGGGGTCCCAAGCCACCAGAGGAAGAGCCAGGTGGGAGCTGTATTGCCTTCTCTGGCCTGGCCTCCGCAGGTGCACGGCGTCGCTTTTGCCCAGTTCATCTTGTCAGGAGCACAGCCCAAAAGCCAGCGCATAAAAGGGGAACTCGACTCCCTCTCTTGATGAAGTGACAGAAATGCGCAGACACATTTATACAACCACACAAGTTTTTAACGAAGTATGTGATTGGAACATACTCTCTTTGCCGGTAGAAGCATTTCTAAGATAAAGGTAATTACCATAATTCTGGAGCACTTACCATGTGCCAGGAACGATGCTCAGCACTGTACCTGCTGTGAGAGTTAAATGACTTACCACTCCCCATGCTATGAGACAGATACTAGTAGTTCCCCACTTTATAGGTCTGGAACCCAAAACTTAAAGACGAGGTAATTTGTCCTTGCTACTCAGGTAGAAGTGGCAGTCCAGGCAGGCTGAGGGTCCACGCAGTCATCCCCTAAGCCAAACTGTCCCCTCTCCTCTGGCTCTCATTTATGTATGCAAGATGAGGTTCAGGCACATGAAATAAGTTTCTCAAAGTTAGTAAGTCGATGTGTAACTGCGTACAATCACACATACAAAAACATCTGTACAGTTCACAATGATATGGAGAAAATCTCTTCTTCTTGGTAGCTGCTATATGAAGGTTTCTGGAGGGAAGAAGCTATATTTGAGGGAAAGGTGCTGTGATCACCCCTTTGTGGGGTGAAGGAAGCCTCTCTAGCCACGCTGCAGGGCAGGAGGGGGCTTTCTCCGAGAGGGAGGCATTGTTGTGAGGGAAAGGTGAAGACGGAGGCAGTCCCCCACTCTCAGCCCACCCTATTTCCCGCAGGGGGAGCAGGAGGAGATTTAGGAGAAGAGACTTGTCTAAAAAAGATTTCTGTCTTGTAAAGAGGTTTGCAAGAAATACACTGTGCACCATGCAACGTGAACTGCCCCTGTGCCTCTGAAAATTCCCCAGTGAGACTGGAAACTGTCGCAACAGTTTGGTGCAATTGGATACCTAGTTAGAGCTAGCTCAGAGTCTGAGTTTCGTACCAGGGATGGCTCAGAATCAACCCAAGCTGCTAACGGGAGACACTCACCTCTGGGTTCTCAAATCATGCCCTCTAACAATTAGTCCACCTTCCTGACAGAGTGATTGTATCCATTAACTAGGTTCAGCCCCACCGTGGGCCTCCTCCTCCTTCCCAGGAACCTGGCTCCATCTGTTCCAGGAAAAATGGACCTCCTCCATTGAGAACACTTATCATGCCTGGATACAAACCTCAGTAACACGGAATTCTGGATTGAGGGGCTGTTCAACTTGTTTTGCCCATTCTGGATACCATCACTGTGCTAGGCAGGTAGATCCCACTCAGTCCAGATAATAATGGTTCCTCAAGATGTCTATGAAGCCAACTCCAAATACTCATTGAAACTAACCCAACACTCTGCGGTAAGAACCAGATACATTTTATTCTTTGTGCTTAACAACAAAAGACCTCAAGGGTTGTCTCTGGTTCCCTTCCGCTAGGGAAGGGGCAGTAACACCACCCATCTAACTGAAAGCATCGCTCCAGTCGAATCTTGGCCGACCGGGTTTCCCACGTTGTTCTCGCCCAGTGTCATCTGCTGCCTCTAGCCTCAGACTCTTGGTGCTGTCTCAGCCTTTGCACTTGCTCTTGCATAAAACCTAACCATTAAACACTAAGTGTCCATTATTTCCTACAAAGTACTTCGATGTCCTCCACCAAGCTCTGAAAAATCTGGCCCTGGATTGTGGGGCTTGTAGCTCCTGTCTCTACCCCCTGCCTGTTCTGACAGCTGTTGCGCTTTCTGTGTGGAGACAGAGAACTGTTCACAGCACCAAATGCAACAGAGGCCTTAGGCCCCATTTCATGGGAGAGTTGTCATATGCTGGTTGGAGTTGTAACTTAAAACTGACCCCTCGTTGTATAGAATTATGACTGCCATCACACTTCCCATGTAATATCTTCAAGTCTGCCCCTGACAGTGGTCCCTAAACAGTACTGTTTAATTACTTTGTGTGATGCTGTGTAATTTTCCCACTTGTTCACAACCCCCTTCCTATAAAAGGACGTCATTGCCATATGACGTGTGGTATCTTCCTGGTTCCCACCCTGAGGACTAGTTTTGGTCAATGGATTGTGAGCAGAAGCGACAGGGCCTGTTCCAAAAAGAAGCTTTAAGAGCCACTGTATATTTTTGTCAGGTCTCTTGCTCTTTTCTTCCCCCACAGTTTTTATCCTGGATGAGAGTTATTCCCTCAGTGTGAGTCCCACAAGGAAAGAGACGTGTTGCCTGGAGCTGGACGCGGCTCAGCGGAGCTGCACTGACTTGCGGGAGTCGTGAAGCACGAGCAAGAGAGAGAAACCTTTGCTGTTTTAAGCCAGTAGGATTTGGAGGCTGTTCCTGAAGCACAATCTAGCAAAAGCTGGATTGACTAAAATGCTCACAGTGTAAATTGTACACCTGTTGTGTGAAAGTCCATGTGGACTGTGGAATTGGGCAAGACAGTGTCTAACTCCTAGAAGCTTATGATCTAAGACAAAGATTGTAAGACACCCAAGTATCTATTAAAGTAGCAGAAGTGGCTAAGCTGATGAGTGAAGCAGGAGAACCATAAGGATGGGAAACAAGGGGGGAGATTTTATAGAGGAGGGATCGTCAGGAGGCTCAATGATGCAGAGAGTTCAGGAGAAAAAGGACTGAGCAGACATCTGTGGGTGTTTCAAGGAGACAAATAGGGCCTTCAAGAAAATGCTTGCAGGTGAATGGGTAGAGGGGCAGTTAGATGCAAGGGGTTAAGGAGGTGGAGAGGAAGCAAAGCCATCAAAAAGATACTCTTTGAACATGTTAGGAAGAGAAAGAAACCATAGTGGTAGGGGAAGTCAAAGGATTGCGGCTGTTTCATAGAATGATGCAGCAGGTATACTGGTATTTGGGGGTCTCTGCCCTCCCCACACTTCCTTCTCAGAGAGTCGACACCCCCACCATGTGCCTGCTGGGTGCAGAGGGACTCCGCTGTCTCCACGATCCCAGCCGCAGATGATTGGACTGAAGCGGGCGCCTGATTTGAGGAGGGCCAACCCGAGTTGCCAAGGACATACCTCTTGAATAATCAGGCTCAAAAAGATGACTGGGGGCAATCACACCCCTTCTCATAGGAGTCCCAAATAAAGGGGCGCAGATGAAAGGTGCCCTTTGGGAACAGATCCTTGAGCTGAAAATCAAGTAGAGGAGAATAAAGCAGCTATTATCTGGTCACGTGCATACTTAAGTCATGGGGACCCCTGGGAAGTGGCCGGAAAGGAGAGAACAACACACAGAAGGAGGAAAGAGGAGAAGCCACAAGTGAGAGAGAATAACCAGCCAATAGTGCTTCACATATGCCAAGTGCTGGACTAAGACCTTGACATTAACTTACTCATTTATTTCATAGCAATCCTATACGGTGGGTTATCCTCATTTTACAGGTGAAGAACCCAAGACGTAAAGAAGTTGTGCCCAAGAGGACTCACAGTTAAGCCATGACACACACTGAATAGGCTCTTGAGGCCTCACTTTTAGCCACATGCTCTACAACCCCCCTTGCACCCCCGAACAGGAGATGAGAGGTGCTGTCTGCCAGTCTGGGAGTGACCCTTACTAAGCTCCGGCACTCTCGCTTGTTGGAGTTCCTGAGATCACCTGAGCCTATCTGAGTGGGCTCAGTTCCTGGCAACTGAAAAAACCTGATCCAAATCAAACAGGAAAATCTGAGCTTTCCAAATGGGAAAGAGTGGAGATGCTAAGAGAATGCATTGTCGGTGGAGCAGGCCTGCAAGGCAGCACAGGGGATGGGCTAAGGGTGAGGGAGACATTTTTCTTCTCTCATAGCCAGGACCATCGGGCTTAGTTTGACCACCAGGTGCCCACAGTGCCACATGGTAAGTCAACTCCCCACACTAACAGGAGTTACACATAATCCAGTGGCTATGACCTTCCAGTGGTCTCAGCCTCTGATAGAATGGCTGAAGCTGGGCCTGCGTGCCTCCTTCTGTCTGCGCCTTAGTTTCTCTGTCAATAAAATGGGGATGATGGTCAGGAATGGAGAGACTTTGACTTGCCAGGGCTCTGGGGAGCCTGGGGGAGTGCAGGGCACCAAGACGGGGCAGCCACTATGACAGCCAGACCCTGAGTGTTGGGTCCCATTTTCCAGAGACAGTCTCTGAGGTGGAGGTTTGAGAGCAGGAAGTTTATCAGGGAAGGCTGTCACAGTAACACCTGCAACGGGGAAGGACAGCCAGACTGAGCAGAGGGGGAAGTCACAGCAAAGGCGGCAGCGGATTCCAAGGGGCACTCGAGCTGGAATGCACCTGGGAGTTGTCTCAAACTGAAACACGGGGCCTGAGCCCCATGCGGAAGTCCTTGGGCCTACGATGCCGTGCAAGGTGAGACCCGGCTGTGGGAGCTTGGGAGGCATCACTTCCCTCAGGTGGGGGATGAGTGCCTGGGCCCTGACCGGGATCTGGGCAGCTCACCACTGCGGCTTCTGCTGCGCTGGAACGGAACCCAGCCTCTCAGGGGCCGAGTAAAGCAGGAGCGCCTGGGCTTTGGGAAAGATGGGTAAGGGAGGGCTGAGAGGGGCCAGGAGGAGGTTACAGAAGGTTGTTCGTGCTAACAGGATCTCACGTTGTCCTCACTTGATCTGCGAAACTGCTGCGTGTGTCTGGACATGTGGAAAAAGTGAGGGGATGGGCTCCTGTGTCTCATCTGAGGCCAAGAAGCCCAAGGAACTTAGAAAGGAGTCCTGGAGAAGCTGGTGGTAATGAAGCAAGGAAACTGTAAGGGGGCCGTGGAATTAGAGTTTGTGCCAAATTTAACCTACTCTCCAAAGGACAGAGAGGTCCCTCGTGGGGCACATCGGACAAGAGCACTTTTACTGGCATTTGGCTGGGTTTTAAGGATCTCCAGGAGCAAAACAGCAGGAAACTGCTCTCTGCAGTATGTGTGCTCCCAGCTCCCAGCTGGGCTGCTCAAAGTTGCTAAGACCTTACTAGGCCCAGTCAAGTGGCACAGGATGACATGTGTGAGAGGATAAGCCCCTCCCCAGAGCATCCTCAGTTCAGGGGTTAAGGGACTGTTATCAACTAAACCCCAAAATTCATACGCTGAAGCCCCAATCCCCAGGTGACTATTCCCGGATAAGACTTTTAATGAGGCCATAAGGGTGGGGTGCTAACCCAGAAGTACTGGTGTCCTTGTAAGAAGAGGCCTGGTCTCTGTAATCATTAAGTTTATGATGCAAAAAAAGCAAAACAAACAAACGCACTGACAATGGGCTCCGTGTTCAAGGGCCGGCGTGTTTCTGAGGAAAGGACACAGACACAGCGGAGAAGGCCACGAGAAGATGGAAACAGATTGGGGTGATGCTGCCACACCCCAAGGAACCCCAGGAAGCCAGCGGCACAGGGTACTTTCCGAAAGCCTTCGGAGGTGCAGCGACCCTGCTCCCACCTTGATTTCAAACCTTTTAATTCCGTAGCACCCGGAATTAAAGGAAAGAAACTTCTATTGTTTTAAGACAAAAAACACACACGCCTCCCTGTTTCCGGGGCTTGTTTGCTTGCTTGTTGGCCATTGCCAATGTCACTGACCTGAACTCAGCTTTTGAAGAAAATCTGTTTCACTGTAATTCTTTTGACTCCAGTTTGGAACTTGGATAAAAAGTATGATCCAATTTAAGAAAATGTCCAACACCCAAATCAAAACTGAAAACTAGGAAGGTAAGAGTTTACTCTATGGGTCTCTCCTTATCTGAAAAAATGAGGCAGCTGCATTAGATTTGTGGTTTTTAAAAAATAAATAAATAAAAAATTTTTAAAATCCCACAAGCAGCCTTTCTTCATAAGGAAGCAAAAACAAAGGAGGTACTTATGAGCTGAGTGAGCGTCTTAGGTAGAAGGGGAGGGGTGAGTTCCAGACTCCTGCCCACCGAGGCAGGGCTCTGCAAAGTGGGGTGGAAACCGTGGTACTGTCATCTCCTAAATCCTTCTCCAGCCTCCTGTGGTCTAGGATCCTCCTATGAGGAGCTACTGTTCTCACACCCCAAAGTGGTCCTAGCCAGTTCCCTCCTCCGCACACAGCAGGGAGCAGATAAATGGAAGAGAAGGGAGGAGGGAGGTAGGGCCCAATGAAGCGCTCTCAGCTCCTTCTCCTAAAGGCATCGCTCCTCCTGGTAACACCCCACAGGGGAAGAAGGCCTGGGTGTGGGGAGGCCAGGTAAGGCAGTCCAGATGAAATTCCTCTACAGGAAAACAGGAGGAGTGGACCCAAAATGACAGAGAAGTTTCAAGCCGGAGATGAGGACTCCACTCCCCTCCCCAGACAAAACTGTTCTGGGCTGTGTATGTTATTATCCCTCCTCCTTACTCTCCTTGAGGCAAAAAAGCATTTGCTTCCTTTGTCTAAAACCAGTTTGCCGTCTGTGGCCTGTCCCCTCGGGGACACCCCTGGTTGCTTCTCCAGCACCTTCAGCGTCTCCTTCTCTACCCACATCTCCAGGCAGCAGGCAAATGTGTGGAGGGTGCCCTCCTCACAAAAAGATTGAAACAAAACAAGCTTGAGCAAAAAGGCCTTTTAGCCATGTTCTCCACCATGTCCGCAGCATTTTGAAATAGCGCCTATAACTGTCATTTTCATTCTTTACCTTGTATGCATTTTTAAAATACTCTTTTCTGTGTTTACATTTCTTGGTTCCTTGCTCTTTTCTTGATTTGCACGGCCTGTTCTCTGTCACATCACTTATCACTGAGGATGAGTGCAGAGGCTTGAACTTGGTGCTCTGCTGTACATACAGGAGCCCCCCGCTCTGAGGCCTGACTATGAGCCCTCCATTGAAACTGAGCCCACCAAGCTCACCACCAGGCTCCCTGTTGTTGGATGCTGCAGGTTATCCCTCTGTCCCACCAGCCCCTCAGCTCTGTACCCAACTGCCCCATAACCTCTCTCCAGCCGCCTTTGTCCTCTCAGTGAAGAGCAGCTCCCAGGTCATCCCATCAGCACCACCCAAGGAGCTCATATAAAACGCAAATTCCCTGGGACCACCACCCTACAGCTACAGGTCGCAGTCCCTAGGATGAGCCTTCAAACTGTGTCTGTAATAAGCTGCCCAATCCAGGTGTTTCCTGTGCACACTGACATCCGAGAGCGCAGGAGGCGCCTGGACTCCTGGTTCTGCTCAGTATGTGCGTGTTTGCTCTGGGTGTGTGTCTTTGACATTCTGTATCAGATCTCTTTGCTGCTGGGCCTCTGCCTGGCAGCCCGAGCTGGATTTTGCTGCACTCTGGGAATGCAGGCCACAGGGACGGCTGTGCCTCCAGGCACTTGTTGACATTGAGCTAAAAATGTAACTGTCGATGCACCCAGTTTAAGATCAAGCTATTCCCACCCTCACACATACTCTTGCCAGTCAGTTTCTTCCTTTTTTGACCTCTGGATGTCACAAACAATCCAGGTTTCTCTCATTGCAGGGGTGACAGTAGGCACTGCTCTGAGGGCCTCCGAGTACCAGCCAACAGCGTTGCTGGACTCCAGACTGCAGGCCCCAAGAAAGCTCTTCCTCCCTGGCTCTGCCCGCCAGGGGTGGAGGCTGGCAAGGATGGGTGCTGGGGTCCTGCCTGCTGCCAGCTGGGCTTAAGGCAGGACGGTGCCACCCTTGGGAGTCCCATGGGGATTCCCTAACTCAGCAACCCAGCAGGTGATGGAAGAGTGGAGAAGATTCTCTCCCATCTTTTTATGAGGTCAAAAACCGTCATTTCCCCCATGACCTTGCCAGGCCCTGAAAGAAGAGGAAGACATGCACAAATTGCAGATTTTACAGCCTGACTCTCTGTCCCTCTTCTTGCCAAGTGGCAGGGTAATGAGAAAGGTACATGCAAGTAGTTCTAATATTTTCTATGTACCCTGGCCTAAGCCTTTGCTAATCACTCATGGTACATAGACCCCTGAACATACAGTGATGTGCCAGAGGCTCTGGAAGCTACAATAGAGGGCACATCCTCATAGAGCATCAGTTTCTTTCAGCTACAAGTAATTAAAAATATAGACATAAACACACCTATGTTATAGAGTAGAATGCACAATCCACATGGATTTTTAAGGCCCAACAGGAGGCTTCAGAGGAAGTTGTACTGCTGTGGGAAATTCTGGATCTGGGCCAAATCACCAAGGCTATGGCTTCTTCTGAGGTTGGGACACCTGGTGCAAACATTGCCAAACCCATGTTCTAAGTGAAGGCAATTAAGCCCAATGATGAGAACAAGTTTTAAGAAACCTTGAGGTACTGGTTGGCTGAATAAGAACATTTGTACTTTACTCTGGGGTTTGTTCATTCATATACTCATTCATTCACTCATTCATTCATCCAAACATCTTTCATAAGATCTTTACTGAATGCCTACTTCAGTCCAGGCACCACAGAAAGTGCTATGCTAATTATTTTGGAAGAGACTCAAGAGTGTCAAACCCAAAGAGAATGAGGGGAAAATTGGGCTTGAAAAACCAGAGTAGAGGTTCCTCCTGACAGCCTAGGGAGCCTTCCCTTCTACTCTTCATGTGTCTCTGTTTCCCTAAGTGTAAGGACGGTTACAGTGAGGATGAAAAAGAAGAAATACTTTGAAACCAAAAATGCTAATTGCAAATCAATCTAAATTATGAGCATAATTTATTCCTTCAATAAATATTAATTAAGCCCCTATGCATGCCCCTAGGATTTGTGCTGGGTACAGTGGAAAGGACATAGTTGGTCCCAGAAAGAACCTGTCCACAAAGGAAGATGGGTAGAGACAGCAGATGTACAAATGTGATCGTCTTGAGCTGCAGATGGAAGGACTGGTTGTCATAAGACATCAGGTGCTATGAGACTTCTGAAGCGGAGAGGTGATCTGCAGTGTACAACCACTAGTGATGCAGTTAATCCTTATTCTCCTAAGATTTCACAATGTTTCTTTAAAATACTATAACAAGAACACAAGCTATACCATGAAGGACTGAGAGCAAGAGGGTACGTCAACTGCCATCATTGATAAGGTCTGACCAGCTCAGACGTGTGACCATGACGAGTCTGTCATGCATGCATGAGACAAGGCACTAACCCTGTCTAGGAAGCATGGGCCATTCCAGGCATTACACGTGTCTGTGTGTTGTGTTGATGTCGTCGGAGATAAATGTGGGAAGGCAATGCCCACTGGATTAAGCCACCAACGGTGAGAAGAAATGGAGGTGTAAATACCTGGTGAGTTGGTTGGCTAGAATGGCAAAGGCGGAGACCAAGGAGGGCGATCACATACGTGTGGCCCTCGCCTCCTCTCAGTTTCCCTCCATGGACTGCTCCCCAGCCAGAAGCACCTGGTAAGCCTTTGCCTTTTCTTGGCGCTAAAGGGAGCCAGAGAAAGAAGGTATGTGTGCGTGAGTCTGTGGTCATACTTGGGAGATGACTTCATTCACACACATACTGGTCTGTGCCTTCATTGCCATCTCTGAATCTGGAGGGCAAATGGTCAGGAGATTAAGATAAGATATTAAGCTATTAAGATAAGGGTTAGAGAACAGAGGCAGGAAATGATACTGACAGTTGGTCTGAAGGGAAGGTGTATTAGCCTATAGGGCTGCTCTGACCAAGTACCACAGACAGGGTGGCTTAAACCACAGTTTATTGTCTCACAGTCCTAGAGGCCAGAAGTCCAAGATCAAGTGTCAGCAGGGTTACTTTCTTCTGAGGTCTCTCTCCTTGGCTTGTAGATGGGCATCTTCCCCTCAAGTCCTCACAGTTTTCCCTCTGTGCATATCTAATCCCTCTTTATAAGGACACCATTGTTACTAGGTTAGGTCCACCCTAATGACCTTACCTCAACTTTATTATCTCTTTAAACACCCTCCCTCCCAACAACACCACATTCTGTGGTGCTGGGGGATAGGACATCAACAAGTGAATTTGGGGAGAGGGCAAAATTCAGCCCATAAAAGCAGTGTTTTCTGAACTTTGTTTAAAATGAAGCAATTGGAGAAAATAGAACCAACCAGCTTACTGTGTGGAATGGAAATAAAGGCATCATCAGGGCCTGCTGTGGAGGACAAAAAGAAAGGCACAACTTGGTCACTTTGGGCCAGGACTCCAGCAGTGACCAGCTCTTACCCCAGCCTCCCCTACAGCAGGGTGGTGCTATGGACTGAATCTTTGTGCCTGTATTGAAATTCCAGCCCTCCATGTGATGATGGTATTAGGAGGTGGAGCCTCTGAGAAGCAATTAGGCCATGAGAGTGGAGCTCCCATGATGGGATTAGGGTCTTCTGAGAAAAGTTTGCTCTCTGTTCTTCAGCACGTGAGGAAACAAGAAGAAGGTCATCTGCAAAGCAGGAAGAGGGCGCTCACCAGAACCGAAACCACTAGCACATTAATCTTGGACATCCCAGCTTCCAGAACTGTGAGAAATACATATTTGTTATTTAAATCACCCAGTAGGTGGTAACTTAGAGCAGCCCAAGACAGGTGGTGAGGATTCTAGGAGTGTGATGACCCAGCCACACATGTGGAAAGGAGGAATTTCCTCGGTCACAAACTTGATCTTCAGCCCTATTACCAGTGGGGTGGAGCTCTCTGCACATGGCAGCTGCATGGGGCCCTGCAGAGTCTGACCTCAAGAGGACAGACCATAATGCTTCCTCTTCTTCCCCAAGAACAAAGTCTCCTCGCTGCCCCACTGGCCCGGTAGTAAGCCCCCTTCTTTACAATGTGGTGCTACCAGGCCACTATGCAGTCTGGTCTTGGGATCTCTCTCACTAAGGTGGCCCAAGTATCTGAGAGTCAGTGGAGAGGAAGCTCTTGCTGTCTGGCAGCGGAGTTTTCCTGGGTCCTGACACCGGAGGCACTTGCAGGGCTGGTAGCAGCTCTGTGCAACTCTAATCGGGTTTGTGCAAACCCAGTCATTTTGCAGCCCACAGGGAAGGCTTGGAGGCAGGATCTGCTTTGATCTATTATCAAAAAGGATTTTGCATTTACATGGAATGGCTAATACTAAAGATATTGCTGTTTGGAAGAAATTCAGATATTTAAAATGATACTGTGGTATCTTAAAACACCCCACGTTAAACAAACAAACATGAAACTCCCTGTTTCATTCTTCACATAAACACCAAATGGAAGGTGGGCAAAGCAGCCAAGTGCTTATGCAAGTTTCCCTCCACTCCTCTCATGCAGGGTCCTCCATGACCCTGTATACTCACCTGGCCCATAGCTGCCAGAAAGCTGGGGATGCCTTCCCACACAGGCCCCTGGCGCAGGGCTCTACACACAAGGGCTGGGGCCTGGAACCTTTGTTTCAGAACAAAGTTTCTTCCACATTCCACTGCAGCCCAAGGAGTAGAATTCGAGTCAGAAGACTGAGTCTAAATCTAAGTACTACCCCTTACCAGCTGTAAGGGATTAACTTGGGCACACTCTTAACCTCTCAGTCTGTACTTTCTCATTTTGTAAAATGGGAATATAATATATTGACCTTCCTCCCACAGTGCTTTTGCGAGTCATATAATCAAATGGAGTAGCATAGGTGGAGGTACTTGTAAACAATAAAGCATCATATATACCTAACAGAAGACATTTTTTGGTTTTGTCACCCAGCATCTTTACCTCTCCTTCTAGCAGCAGTATAATGGTTGCACTACAACCTACTTTCCTCTGGACAACCAAACTCATCCCACTATTAGTCCCTGGGCTACAGGTGGACTTGACCTTTCCTTTCATTCCTTTACACCAGTGATCGTCAACCTTTTCCACCTCATGGCGCACATAAACTGATTACTAAAATTCTGTGGCACACTAAAAAAATATATTTTTTGCTGACCTGATAAAAATAGGTAAAATTTTGATTGTATTACAAAAAATAATAATAGTAATTGCCTATTCTTTTTGTTCCAAAGTGACTTTTTAAAAAATCAGGCACCTATACTTGTATATAAGGATTTCTGGTACCAAAAATCAACCAATCAGACACAACCTTATTATGCGATGTGACCAATAAGATACAACCCTATGACCTATATAGTTATGGTTCAAGACAGGCATCCACACCAGATGGCTATTGTTGTGCTGGCTGGTGTCAGTTTTTTATTTGAAAATCTAAGGGAAAATAGGTCAGTGCCCCTGACTAGTCAGGTATTACATGTTTTAAACATTCTTGCGGCACACCAATTGAAAATTGCTGCTTTAGACCATCCAACGATTTTGCAAGCACCTAATACTGGAGTTAAACCCTCTCTGCTTTAAGTATCTAGAGTGGCTTCTGCATTCTACCAATGAACCCTGCCTGGTACAAATGAGATGGCTACTTGGGAACCCATTTGGACCAAGGAGAGAGTGAAGTCACAGAATTTTATTCAAACAGTTGAGGAAGAGAAACTCACTTTTGATGGACTTGGAGGTTATAAAGCCAGAGCAGCTGGCAGCCATCTTGCTGTCACAACAGAGCTTGTCTGAGAAACAACATGAGGGGGTCGAGCCAAGAGATGAGGGAAGCCTGAACTTGACACTATTTGAGCAGGTTAACCAAGCCACATCTTGTGCCAAACCTACCCCTGCACTTCCAGTTCCATGAGCCAACAGACTTCTTCTGTGGAAGACCATTAGAATGGGGCTAGGTCATCATTTGACCAAACATAATTTATCAGGAATAATGACAACCCCAAGATAGACACCATAGGGCGGCAGTGATCGGATGGCCATAGATCTCATACTCTCCGCCAGATGGCCGCAGCAGAATCACCGGGGGGGGGGGGGGGGGGGCGATGTTTTACAAGATACGGGTGAACAGGTCTGGGCCTGGACCTCTGAGGTCCCCTGAGGGACCCATGTCAGATTGGGAAATGCTGGCCGGTGAGGTGTTCTTACAGGCACTCCTGGAGAGTGTGGCTGCCATGGATCAACCCGCAGGTAAGGGGAAGCAAAGAGGTGGGTATTTCTTGAAAACACTTGAGTGTGTGAATCCCAGTTTCAGTCCCCAACATTATTTTTTACTTAATGTTGATTTTCTTCTTTTAGGTTTGAAAAAAACCTTTGCATTAAATCACTCAGTATTGTAGCCACTAGATGAGAATGCTATCAAGTAAAATTCTTCAACCCAGCTTGCATAAGCTGAAGCAGCTGGGCCATTTTTTAAAAAATCGTAATAAATAAGTGAATACATAATCAATCCCTTGAGTGCCAGCTCTCAGTTCTGTCAGCTCCCAGAGCTGTGCTTTTTCATCTCCATTCTGTGCCCCCGAAAAGAAAAGCAACGTAAGGAAAAATGTTGACAGACTGTTCTCTGTGACGTCAACCAACCAAAAAAGCTGAATTGTTGATGCTCCTTCCAGAAGGCATTTCTTCTGTGGGTTTTGGTGGGTGCAGATTTAGAGTAACCCTTCCCTTTCTGGAACAAATGTTAACTACTTAATATATATATATAAAAAAAAAACAAACACCGGCAAAGAGAAGGCAAACGTTTTGATGTCCACAATGTGTATGAGACACAACAGTGATGGGAGGAGCCCTGTGGAGCAAAGGGAGCAACTGCAGAACTAAATAGTGATCACACATTTCTGAAGGGCCTAGTGGGCAAAGATGAACCACTGGTTCCGCTGGTTCTACGGGTTGAAGAAATGTCCTGCCTGCAGAGAAACAGGCTTGGTGACAGAGGATAATCATGGGATGGAAGATTTTATCTCTGGAATCACACAAAAGTTATTTAAAGGCAAATCTGAAGAATAAGATGGGTGGTCAAACCAGCTGACTCTAAAACATGACTCATAGGATGGCTCTGAAGTCAGTTCCCAAAGATGATGTCTGCAAATGCTGTGAGCGTCTTGGAATGCGTGCGTAACCTCCAGCGGTACCACTTTGAAGGGGCAAGTCCATTTCATTTAGAGTTCCAATTTGTCTATTTTCTGTTTTTGATTTTAGGGGCATATACAGTATAGGCAAAAAAAAATTACGTGATTAATGCTTGATCAATGAAATTTTTCTCTAAGATGAATTTCCTCAAGCCCTCCCTGTGTGCAAATATTCATTAGGCCACATAAGTATTAACATTAAATTATACTAGCCCATCGCCCCTGGCCTGGCATCCCCCGGGAGTCTCCCCAAGGTGTTGCTGAAGTCTTCTCTGTGTGAAAGAAGTACCTCCTCTCTTGGGACCCTCTGCCCAGCCCACCTCACTGCTGACTGCTCCCTGTGGAGCTGCTGGTGACCATTTTGGCTAGGATTTCTGGGAGCACCGCCTTCCTCCTGAGCCCCTACCTGCCCTGCAGACATGAGGAGATGGGCCTTCATCCCAGCCCTGTGCTGTATGTCACCCCCTGGGCCTGGGGCTCCAAAGTCCCCATTGCAAGGAACTCATTGGCCTGCCTGCAGCTTCTTTCTAATCACACCCCCTCATCCACAGGGCAGGGGGAACAGACACCATAACATCCAGCTCCATCCCTCCTCCCCAGGCTCTGCATTGAAGTGCATATCACCCCCTCTCTTTACGCAAACATATCCCCAAGTAGCAGTCCCGTGACTGCCCTGGACAGTGAATCCCCACCCGGCTCAGCGGCTTCTAAAACAAAGATCAGGCAGGGCCTTAAGAAGTGTCCCTTCTATCACTTCTCTTGGTTTACGGCAGAACTGACTTCAGGCCAAACCTTACATTTAATTAACAGAATGGAATCTAGGCAGGAGGCCACTGCCGTCCGTTGAAAGGGTAGGGACAGTGTCTGCAAGGGACCGTACACTTGGGGCACACCTCACAGACCCAGGGAGCTGGATGTACCACACGCAGCAAGGTCTGTGGCGAGAAAAAGACCACAGATATCATTTACATGGGATTCTTTTAGGAAGTTAATGCTCATATGCTGTTTTATAAAGCTGTAATGTTTTAATTCTTTCACAAAAAGGGAAGTCTCTAGCTTGTAGGGTTACGGAGAGAATTAAACAAATTTCAGAATGTGAGGGGCCAAGCCCTCCCTCCTCTTCCTCATCACCCATCCCCTTCTCCCAGGAACTTCTCAGAATTGTACATTTAATTTGAATATTTGAAGAAAATAACATACTTATATTAAAACAAGCATGACTATATCACAGAATAAGATCCAAAAATGCACATGAATTTTTAAAATGGAACAAGGGACTTAAAAGAAATTTCATCTCTTGCTCTGGGACATGTCCTGCTCTCATTAGGGAAGCGTCAGCAGATGAGTTTGAGAAGTTCCCGTGTGGCCTTGGGGAGGTCCAGGAAGCTTCCTGCCGGGGATCGGCATGTGTGGTGGAGAAACCGCTCTGAAGGCAGCATGGTGAGGTGGGAGGAGTGAGGTTAGGTTCTCAAGCCTCTGTGTAATAATTGTTCAAGTTGCCCCTTGAATCCAGAGCCACCTGCGTGCGACGGAATCCATGTGCATTTCTCCTCAGGTCCCCAGCAAGACCCATGTGACCTCAGGACAGTGAGCCTCAGAGAGGTAAGGAGCTCTTGGTCACACAGCCTGAATTCAAGCTCAGGCCTGCTGAATCTCGCCACCCTTTGACAATCTGTCTCTGTGTTTCACACCCTGTGCCTTCCCCACATGCAACATGGCAAGCTCCCAGAGTCCCCGTGGCCAGGCCCACCTCTGGGAGGCCATGATGCCTTAGGCACCTGGCCGGGTCCAGGAAGCTGCCACTGGACTGACATGGCCCAGGGCTGGCTGCTCCCACCTCACACCAGGAGAAAGTGGCTCCACGACTTTTTCAGAGGGTGACATGGTAATGAATTTCCAGTGGTTGTGGCTGACTCTGAAGAGAAATGGGTGTTCTCGCACTCAGTAGAGATGAGTCTCCCATAACCCTGACGGCCTTGTATAGAAGAGGAAGGGTGCACACACACCCCCTCCTGCCCCAGGGTCACCCCTCCTTTCAGGACGTGGAGCTCCTCCAATGCCCTGTCTCAGGGACAGGGAGCAGCAGTTCCCATCTGTGGTGCTTCCTGTGGTCCCCACACCTGGGCATCGTAGCTGTGGCTTTTCCCACCACACCTCTCCCTGCAGCCCAGGTGAGGGCGCTCACTTGGGGACTTTAAAGGCTTCTGCTATTGCCGAGGAAGCAGGAGGACAAGGACACTGCCTCCCCTGTCATGTGCTGTGGGGGAACAGGAAATGGCGCCAGCCTTTCTTCCTCTCAGACTTGCTTTCCGTTTCAAGTCCGTAGTCTGAATCTTTGAGTCATACAAAACATTTTAGAACAAACAGTGAGAAACAAGTCTGTGAGGGGAATGTTCTGAATTCCAATAAGCCATTTTCCCTGTATGGCAACAACATTGCTCACAGGTTCCTGGTTGGATCCTGATTTGTTTGCACCTGGTTCTTTTCATCCGCTGTCCTCTAGAGTGGTAGGTGTGAAGTTCCATGGACATTTAAGAGGCCAAATAGGGTTTTGAGGGGTAATTGGGAACACAATCCTGGGAGGCCTCAACAGTGGCTACCCCTAACAGGCAGCCAACCAATATTTACTTACGAATCATCAATTAGGTGCCAGGCATGGTGACAGGTGTTTGGGATGGTGTGGAGCTATGTGGACAAAATCTCTACCCTCTTTACGCTTCAAATCTAGTGGGAAAGAAAGACATTAAGCAACAGTTTCCAATTATATTGACTATTAAGAAAGAGAAGAACAGGATGCTGTGGGCTCACATAAACTGGGCTGGGCGTGGGACATAGAGTAAGAAGCCTTCTCTCCAAGGAAGTGGTATGTAAGTGAAGACCTAAAGGAGCCAGGCATGTGGAAATGAGGGGGAGGGCTGGAGAGCAGAAAGCTCCACACGAGGGGCCAGCTTAGGTGGAAAGCCCTGAGGTGAGCGCGCAGGTGTGCTTCAGGAACTCTGATATCCCCGATTCCAGGGCAGACAGAACAGGGGAGGGAGGGTGTGGGGCTGGGGGGCAGGTAGGCAGCAGCTGGGAGAACATGACTGGCAGTGGGCAACAATTGATGGGTTTGAGGAAAGGAAAAGACACCATGAGATTTGCATTTTTAAGGGATCACTCTGGCTGTTGTGGAGAGAACGGAGTTGGAAGAGGCAAATCAATTCAGAGAGACCATTGGGCTATTGCACAGGTGGCGAACACAAGGCCCACGGGCCAAACCCGACCCCTCTCCTTGTTTTATCTGTCCAGCACCTTGTTTCTACCCGGCGGCAGCACTGAGCTCCTTGCCCCTAGTTAAGGAGTAGTTACATTTATACAGTCCTAAGATTACATTAGGCCCTTTGAAAGCAACCACAAGGATGATGTGGCCCCCTGTGAAAATGGGTATGACACCCCCGGATTGTAACCATGGGGTGGGGGAGAGACGGTGACGATTTGCACTGCGGCAGTGGCAGAGAAGGTGAGAAGGGCGGATGACTCAACAAGAGACTGGGCAGTAACAGGGGGAAAATTCAGGGCTTGACTGCCTGCAGTGGGTGTGGGAGAAAGGGGAGTCCAGGAGGACCCCTACTCTGAGGTTCTCTGCAGTTAGATATTAATTAGCTTTCACTGAAAAACTACGGAGAAGTTCTCTGCTCTGTGAGTGACCCCAGGCTCAATTCAAGGGTGCCATCCACTGGATTTCAAGTCCCCTTAAGAAGATGGGGGAATCGGGACACCTGGATGAAGGAGAGGATCGGCAAGTCCATCTCTAACGTGTGGGCAGAGCCAGAGCCCTCCTCCGGCTGAAGACCCTTGCCTGCTGCCTGCTCCCGTTAGTGGCCTTCCTCCAGTATGCCTTACTAATAAAAATGAACTTGCAGAGTTTTTGTGGTGAGTGTTCTGCCAAGGAACGGTGCCACCGTGTTCTAAAGGCAATCCACAGCAGCAAGGGCTGGGCACAACTCTCCTGTGGCTGACACTTGCTCTGGAGCTGCACGTTAGTGTCACTCAAAGCAGGGTGGTCGGACCTCAGGGAGAATTGTCTGTCTGGACTGAAAATGGTGCCAGGGTATGCCAGTGTCTCCACCTTCTGACAGACCCCTCCTACCACTGCCCTTTTCTCCCTACACTGTTACTTCCTACATCTCAAACAATGGAGGTAAATGCAGGACCATCCTCATTCCGCCATAGTCAGGGTGAGTGTTGGCTGAGCACTGTATCTGTTAGGATACTCTATGTTGTAAAATCAAATTGGTTCCACCAATAAGAACAGGTATTCATTATATCATGTAACAGAGTCTGGAGAGAGGGTGGGCTTCGGGGTTGTTTGCTCCAGCAGCTCAGCACTTGTATCAAAGAGTTGATTTTTTTCCCTCTCTCCACCCCACTGTCCAGCATGTCAGCTTCCTCCTGGGGCTGGCCAGGAGGAAGCACAGCTGATGGCGGCATCTGAGGAGAGAAGTGCTGCCTTCAGAGACCTTCCAGGAGAGTAGGGAGGACCCTCTCAGAAGCCCTGGCACACCTCTCCTTGCATTCCACATCCTTCCAGAACCAGTCATTCACTGCGAGAAGGCTGGGCTTGCGCAGATCGGCTGAGACTAATGAGAGGATGGGGGTCACCTTGCCTTGAGTCACTGGGTCTGTGGGTGGAAGAATGGGTAGCTGGATGGAACTGGGGCTTCTTTTAGGAAAGAGGCAGGGAGCAAGAGATGTCAGGTAGGCAAAAGGCAGGGTCCACCGCAAGTTCTGACTGTGATGGGTACTACAGGGGCTGTGGGAAGAGTTGTATTTAAAAAAATTTTTTTTATTATGGACATTTTCAAACACATAAAATGTAGACAAAAGGTGGAAACAGACCCCCATGTTCACATTGCCAAACATTAACAATGATCTGCTCGGACTCTCACCTATTTCTCTGCCTGCTTCCTTACTCCAATTATAAAGCAAATGCCAGGACACTGGACACTGTAGCCCTGGCCAGGTGGCTCATTTGGTTGGAATATCGTCCCATACGCCAAAAGGTTGCAGGTTCGGTTCCCAGTCAGGGCACATTACCTAGGTTGTGGGTTCTATTCCTGGTTGGGATGTGTACAGGAGGCAATCGACTGATGTTTCTTTCTCACATCAGTCTGTCTGTCTGTCTGTCTCTCTCCCTCCCTCCTCTCTCTAAAATCAGTAAAACTTATCCTCAGGTGAGGATTAAAAAACAAAAACAAAAAAACAAGGACACTTTAAAAACCAAACCATATCATTATTATCTCACCTAAAAAATAGTTATAGTAATTCTTATCATCATCAAGTTATCTAATCAGTGTTCACATTTCCTATTGTCTTATATGTGATCAACATTCTTTTTGCAGTTTACACAAATGGAAGTTCTTAGACATTAGCCAATGTTTTATCTTACAAGATAAGGAGACTGAGATCTAGAGAGATTAAATAACTTACCCCCAAACCCTCAGATGTTTTTTGTTGATAATTTTATCCTGCCTTTTTTCCTGTGTATTTGAGGCGAGTGACTGCATAGTGAAAGACCCAATGATTCACTCATTCACTTAGCAAATAGTGGTTGAACATGAGCGATGTGCAAGGTACTCAATGAGGCCAGTGCAACCAACAGCACTTGGATCTATAATCAGAAGTACTGAGCTTTGACTCTTAGGGCTTCTGCCTATGACATGGGGCAAGTCTCCCCACCCCTCTCTCATGGTACCTGAAATCCTCAGGAGAGGCGCTCTCGGATTAGGAACTTGTCTTGCGAGGTCCTTATGAATATTCACAATATTACTGCAGTAAACAGCTGTTCTTTTAGGCTGCTCACACTGAACTCTTCCTATTTAGGAGGAATCCTAAAACAGGAAAAAAGTTTCCACATTTCACTACAGAAATGAAATTTATGGATGGCCTTTTCCCCACCTCCAGAAAGCTGGCAAGAAACCCAGGACCTCGTGCTCCAACCAAATGTTGCCGCCCAGGACTGTCTGTCTTGAAGAAGTGGCACAAAGGCCCAGGCCACTGTGGAGATGACCCACAGGTGCTGTGGCCAAGTCACGTCCAAGGGAGCAGTGCCAAGTGTCCAGTCACAAGGGGCAGTGATAGAGAAGATGTTCTCAAGGGTCACCTCTGTCCACACTGTGAGCAACTGCCTGTGCTTTCATTAAGTGAGCTTTCTGCCTAAGTGCCTCGGGTCACTTCCTGCTCTGTGCAACCAAATTCTCTGATTAAGAGAGTCAGTTGAGAATATGAGGTCTGTGCAGAAGGTATCCAGCCATGTAATATGAAAAATAGACATTTACTGAAGAAGGTACAAGGTACAAGAAACATTGTACATAGGACAATGACACCTCAGTCCCCTTCAAAGTAGGCACCTTGAGACCTCACACAATTCTCCCAATCACCACTAGCTGCCCCATTGTATTTCCCTGAATCTCACTGATGGTCTGAAATCTCTTCCCTTTCAACGATGATTTTAGTTTTGGGAAAAGCCAGAAGTCACAGGGTGTCAGATCTGGGCTACAGGGGGGCTGAATCACCTGGGTGATTTGATATTTTGCCAAAAAACTCTGTACAAGATGTGATGCATGAGCAGGTGCATTGTTGTGATGAAGCTGCCAATCACCGGTTGTCCATAGCTGCACCTTCTGAATCATCCAAATAGTCTCCTTGGAGGAATGTTCAAGTTTAACACAAAATTTGATGCAGATTCATTGCTCTACTCACTCAGTCATTTTGAATGTGATGGCCACACAGCACACATGCTCACTCAGCAGCATCTACTGTCCCCACTGACTAGCACAGTGAAGCCGTCATTGTTCGCACATTCCATTCCACTCTCCTTGGCTGCCAGGTTACATCTATGTTGTGTAAACTGTTCTTGTTATATTAACAATGGCTGGAATTTTTCCAGACAGACCTTGTAAGGATCTATAAACACATTCATTTTTTGCAACATTTTTTCTGATTGACATCAAATTAAACATTTGCTATCTGTTAGGAAACATAGTAGAGCACAGGGTGGGGACATTTTGATGGGCACTGCCAGGGAACATGACAGGTTCAGAACCTACTGCAAGGACCTCCGTCCAGCGTGGTGGCTGCAGATTCTGGATGCCTTAGAGGCTGTAGGGAACCGCCACCTCCTTTACAAATCTGCTGAAGGATGACACAGAAGAGCAGGTCCATGTTTCACAAAGATGTGTACAGAAGGAAGCGAGACATGGTTCCCCAGAACCCCAGATGGAGAAACGTGCTCCTCCCACACCAACTCATTACTTCTCGGCTTGAACTATGGCTGAACGCCCTCAGAGAGAGATGGGTGGGATGGTAATGAAGATTCTAGCTGGCTGGGGGAGGGGGGAGGGTGTTCTTCTCTGAGCCTGAGAGAACTGGGAGGACCTGTACTGTGCTCACTCCCTGGTATAAGGTAGGGGTAGGTGGTGTCTGGCCAAGTTCTGGGCTCAGCTCCCATAGGAAACAGCTTTGTTCCTCCAGGCCGTCCTGCTCTCCCCCTAGCTGGGGTGACTGTCAGGCTGGTCTTGGGTCTATGGCTCAAGGGACCTGGCTCAAAATGCCTTGGCTCTGGGCTCCTCCCATGTGCTCTTTCACCTTTTATACGGAGATGAAGCAAGACCACCAGCTTGCTAGAAAGAGCACGCACGGCCTGTCTAGCCTCATGCAGGAAGTTGCTTAATGAACTCCAGAATAATCACTTGCAAAACCAAGACTTCCTACACTGAATCTGTGGTTTCCTGTCCTTCAGAATGTGCTTTCTTCCCTCCCTTCCTGTGCCTCTCACTGCCCATGTGTCTTCCTGGGTTCAGGTGCCCCCTCCTTCTCTCAACCTACTCTCTCCTTATTGTTGCCATACTTTCTCTTCCCTTCACTCTGCTCTGTCAGACTTCTTGTATTCCTAACCCATGCCCTTGTGTTCATGATTGTTTGCTTTATGAAAATATTTCCTATTTCAAAGGAGTTTTGTGGCCATCCTGGCTCTCTCTCCTGCTGGACTGTCAGCTCTGAGGGTACCCCTATCTTTGGCCATCACCCCATCTTCCCCAATCCAATGCTGTTGGGGTTGAATCATATCTCTCTAAAAAAGATATGTGTATCCTCAGCACCTCAAAATGTGATGTTATTTGGAAATAGAGTCATTGCAGATACAATTAATTAAGATGAGATTGTACTAAAGCAGGATGAGTCCCTACTTATAAGGACCCAATTCAACATGACTGGTGTCCTCATAGTATGATGGCCATGTGAAGACAACAGACTCAGGAGAATGCCATGTGGTGACACAGGCAGAGGTTGAAGAAATGCAGCTACAAGCTGAGTCACACCAAAGATGGCCAGCAAGCACCGGAAGTTAGAAAGAGGCAAAGAAAGATTCTGCTACAGGTTGCTGAGGGAACATGACCCTGCTGACACCTTGACTTTGGACTTCCAGCCTCCAGAACTGAGACAATAAATTCTGTTGTTCAGAGCCATCCTATTTGTGGTACTTTGTTATGGTAACCCTGGGAAAACTAATATGAATGCCATCAAGCAGATCCTAGGAACTATGTCTAAGAGCCTCTTCTACCACCAACAGATCTTTACAAGTTGCCAGTTTCTACCCGAAAAGCCCCTCCTCCATGCTGATAAGGGTGATGTTTCCCAATGTGAAAGAGCTCTCTAGAGGCCTGAACTCTGTGACCCGTGAAATTTGAGGTGATTTGTTGACCCTCACTGCCCAAATTGATGTTCCCCACCCTACTCCAGGAGCTTTTCCATCACACTCAATCACCTCCTAGCACATTAGATAATGCCATTATTGATTACGTATATTGTTAAATGCCTGCTTTCCCGCTACTAGATCGTAAGCTCCATTAGGTCAGGGGTCTGTTTTGCTCACCGGCACATAGTAGGCAACAGTCCTTTCTTGAATAAACAGCTGGAGCAGAACTGTTCCACCCCTGCCCACATGGAGGGGCTGAAACTCTTCTGTAGGGGATGGGGGGTCAGGTTCCAGGGGGCACAGTGGCAGGGCTAGGAACTGTGAATATCATGGCCAAGTGAAAGGGAATGAAAAGAAGGTTATTTTTCATATTTCTGAAGAATTCAAGTGAGATATACAGCAAAGGCAGGGCCTACCTTTGTTCTTTTCCATCTTGTGATCTCAAGTTCTCTGCCACTTAAAGGCTTCTCAATCCTGGACTCTCAGTGTGATCCCAGGTGGTGGACAGCACCTGCTCTGGTGGTTGCCATGCAGCACTCCAGCATTGGGCCCCCAAGAGCCACATTGGCCTGTGCAACCTAAGGATCTGATGGCACGAGAGTGGAATGGGGAGGCTGAGCAAGAGCTCTGGAGAAGCCACAGCTTGCGTGTTTGGAGGCCAAGGTTTATCTCGCAGGCTCTGGGCTTGAGTACTGCTTGTGCAATATGGCTTTGCTGCCGATGGAACCCTACTCCTGCAAGGCACAGTACCAGACATGGTTGTAAGGTGCGTGAGGGAAATGCCAACATAAATAATCCAGTCTGTGCTCTGAAGTAGGTGAAGGCCCATCAGGTTGGGAAGCTAAGACTTATCCACAGAAACATAGTAACAGCTCCAATGCAGAAACAGGTGCCAAGGGACTGGGCAGTTTGGGAGGCCTATAGAAAGGGCTTAGAGTTCAGAGAAAGATATCAGCATTGGTGAAGGGAGAGAATGATTGGTAGATGTCAAGAGACCTAGAACTAGGCCTTGAAGGAAGAGGAGGAGAGGAAGGGCATCTTACAGGGGTTCAATGTGAGCAGAATTGAGAGCTTGGGGAATGGGGGTACATTTAAAAGACAGTCAGCTGCTGACTATGCGTCAGCAAATGCTGAGGCATATGAACAGAGAGTGCGTGGGGCAACTAATAATTCCAGGGCACACAGTGCCGAGGTGGACAGGAACAAATGTGTCCTGAGACCGAAAGACATGCAGAGGGCTGGGGTCCGAGTTAAAGTGGGAGCCACCAACCTTTTTCTACTTGGTTGAACTGCACCCTGCTAGTTTGGTAATGGGTACTTCAAAAAAAATACAGTGACAGAGGTAGTATAGCATCAGCCTACTTATCATTAAACTACTAGAAGGTAGTCTTTGGCAGTGTTGGACCAGAAATATGATTCCCTTGAGCAACTGGCATCCCTGGCTGCTGACAGAGCAGCCTCTTATGTTTTGGCTGGTTTGTCCTTGTTTCGTCTCTGGCACCTTCAGGGTGAGATAGGCCATGTAGGTAGCTGACTAAGGAGAACCCCACTGAAATTGTGCCTCAGTACACCTTCTCACATGGCCTTTTAGGAAAAGAACATTATAAGTTTAATGAAGGGGGTGTGATGGGGGAAGAAAACCAGCAGCATATGAATTATCTTGTGACAGGGTTAATATGGCCCATCTCCAAGAAGAGATCAGCATGTGTCACCAAGGTTAATATGATGAAGTAAATGGCGACAAGTCCTAAAAGCTATTAAACCAACTGTGTTGATCATAGGTGATGGCTTTTCTTTATGATAACAGTTACAGGCAAATGGAGCACATGCTGTCAAAGCCACTCACTGATGTTTTGACAGTCCCCCCAAGGCAGAAAATTAGAGAAAATACAGTGATGGCCTGAGCTTCGTTCACTGAAGAACGTGAAGATACCATTCCTTTCGGCAAATGAAGTCCTTTTATTTTCCTGGACTTAACTCATCCATCTTCATCTTCAGTTCAACTTGTTCAGTGGCTGTGTCTCGCTGGGTCCCTTTTGCTTTCCCTTGGGACAGGCTCCACTCAGACACTCATTTCATCATTGGGTGTTTAATTGCCACCGCTTTTGCCACTTCCTGGCAGACTCGGGCTCTCCTGTGCCAGGAAGTGGGCCAAATGTCATCCATCTTCTTGGCCGTCCATGTCTTCTATGACTCTGCAAGTAAACAGAGGTGGAGTTCTTAAATGGGGAGCAGAGTGAGGTGGAAGGGCCTGTGTGCTAACCCCTATCTGAAGATGCGCATACAGTAGGTGCTTAGCACAGTGCCTGGCATGAAGCGGCAATTCGTACCTACCACCTTCCCGAGAAGACCAAAACTAGTGACGGCACGAGGGAATACAGCAGAGATGCATCCTACACAGGTGCAGACTTAAAAAGTTCAACTACAAACTGCTGGGCCCAGAGAGGAGGCAGGGAGAGATTTTTAAACGGCCGTGTAAATACTCTCTGTGCTTCTGCCCATGAGCCCATCAGTGGTCATTTGTGTGGGTGGAAGGGAGACATGAAACGTTGCCCTCACTTCTGTTCTGCCCTCGTGTGGGGTCCCAGTTCCTGCCTCTCACAACTTGAGACCCCACATACTAAGTATGATTCCTGGATTTAAAAAATATATACTTTTTTGTATAATATAGTTCTTAGATACAAGCCAACTACACATCTAGTATTTGACCAAAAAAGCATTAGTTTATCCTGAGTTGGCCAGAAGAAAAAATAGACTCTGTGTTGGACATTTTGAGAGGTGGTGTATTGGTCTGCAATGTGGCCCGTAAACACCACCCTGCAAGATGTAGTCAGAGGCCGATTTCAGAGGCTTTGAAGACTAATTTTGACTCCTTGCAATTGTTATCTCATGAGCAACCCCCAGGTCAGACATAACAGCACCTTCCACAGGAGGACACTCTGACCAGCTTTTAGTAAACTTAGACTACTGTCCACTCTGATGTACTGAGTCAGCTCCTCTCAGCCCTGTGCCCCCTATTCTAGTGACCTGTGATTCTCCAAGCCCATCTCCGTTGTATATTCCATCTGAAGTAATTAGATGGAGAGGAAGAAGGGGGTGATGGAAAGGAGGGAAGTATTGGAGCAGAATCAACTAGGGAAAAGGAACTAACCTTGCCTTGCTGACTGTTCCCAATCCTGGAAGAAAGCTACACTGTGTTTGGCCCTTTCCACTCAGAACAGACTTTAAAATTCCAGACAAGAGAAGTGAGCTTCTGTGGAAGAAACCCAGGCAGTAATTCCAACTTAGTGATGAACAAGCCTTGGAGAGCAGGCCAGAGGCCAGTGGCAGTGATGCTGACAGGGCCATCCTGCCTCTCCGCTCCAGAAGCACAGGAAACTGTCCTCTTGTACTCTTTGGCAGGTTCCAGTGGAAACTTGCGCAGCAGCAGCAGCAGCAGGAGCAGCAGCAGCAGGTAACTAACTGGTGCCAAGCCCCGTTTCCATCTTCCTATGGCATCTGTCTTCAAACTGGGGCTCAAGTGCACCTAAGGGTCTACTGATTTTTCAGGGGATAAATGTCCATGAATGATCCAAAGAGAATTCACTTCCAGAGTCTTAAATTCCAAGAACAGATTTCTAAAATCATCTTGTAAAAATTCCCCCGTGCCCCTCACCCATCATAATCTCAACATGGAGCTTTTCTTTGGGGTGTAAAAACCTCCTCGAGCAAAAAAAAAAAAAAAAGGCAGTGGGGGGAGATTGATGTATTGGTTTCCCGAGAGCTTCTTTAATGATTCATCAAGGCATCACTGTCCCTCAGGGCTTCCTCTCTTTCCCTGTCTTGTACATATTTCTGTTCAGGGTGAAGGCGGCCCATGTGGATATGCTCTAAATTTAGAACAACCAAAGCAGGATAGATTAGTGGTGCTAGCATTTTTACAGGATTTCTTTCAGATTCAATCTGCATTATTCAGTAATTAAATCTATCTTATCAAACCAGCTCATGAAATATTTATTCTGATTATAGTTATCTTATAAAATGTTTAATCTTTTAGAACTCCTACAAAAACAAACTTTTAAACTAAAGATGAAGCATTTAGATGTCAAC
The DNA here is from genome assembly GCF_022682495.2 of Desmodus rotundus. Lineage (NCBI taxonomy): Eukaryota > Metazoa > Chordata > Mammalia > Chiroptera > Phyllostomidae > Desmodus > Desmodus rotundus. Next base: position 138,925,955 of record NC_071388.1, read on the forward strand.
TTTTATTTTTTTCAAGGGTGTATGTATTTCTTTAAAGTTGTTTTAGGAGGTACATGTGTAAAAATATTTGGAGACCATTGACCCAAGGAATCTCGTGCCATACACTGTGGTCCCATTTGTGTTCCAGAGCTGGGCTACTGGTATGATGTCACTAGCCATATGTGGTTAGTGAGGTCTTGACATGTGGCTAGTGTGATTAAGGAATTCAATTTAAATTTATTTTAGTTTTACTTCTAAAGATGACATGTGGCTAGTGGCTACTACATTTGACAGTGCAGACATAGGATACTTACATCATCAAAGGAAGTTCTATTGAACGGTGCTGGTCTGGAGTCTCCTGCTAGCTGCTGTGGCCTCAAGGGGCAAGTGTAGCTCCAGGAAAAGCTGTGACTTGGTAAAAATATTCAATTTTTTGAAAAGGTAATTCAAGCACATGATGCAAAATTCAAAAGATGCAAAATGGCTTATAGGGCGAAGTTAGTATCTTTTCTACTTTTGTCCCCTGTTTCTCCCCTTACCAGTTTCTTGTGATTCCCTCCAAAGGCATTCTATTCACATGCAAACATAAGTGTATGCATCTCTGTGGCAGTTTTAAAACATAGCCACAAATATTCTTTGACATTCCTCCAATTGACAGGTGAGGTTTATGTCCCTTCTCCTTGAGTTTGGGTGAGCTTGTGACTACTTCAACCATTACAGTATGGAGACTAATGTGACTGACTTCCCATTCAAGGTCCAAAAGGCCACATAGCTTCTACTTTTGCTGGAACACTCACTCTTGGCATCCTGAGCTGCAATGTGAGAATTTCAGCTATTCTATGACCACATGCTAGAGAGACCACATGCAGGCGTATAGGCCTGATGCTCCCTCCAGCGTATTATTTATTTCAGATAAACTATCTGATAAATTGTTGCCTCCATTTCATCTATCTCTTAGTCTGGAGAATTCTCTTGTTATTTCATTTGGGATCTGTTTCTTTGTCTTCCCATTTTGGTTGCTTCTTTGTATTTGTTTCAATTAAGAGGTAGATCTGCAAAGACTCTGGTGTAGGCCTTTGTCAGACGTTGCTTGTGACTGGCCCTGTCAATCTGTTTGGAGCTATCAGTTATCCACAGCATGTGGCTCTCTCTGCTGGGCCTGTCTGTGTGCAGAAAGAACCAGGCTGCTCACCAAGGCCATCTATTATCAGCACTGAGTCTAGGGAAGGGTCAGCTGAAATCTCATAGAGCTCACAGAGATCAGCCTTAGTTGTAAACTAATCAATTATATAACCTCAAGCTGTAATCAGACTGGGCAGAGTAATTCTTGCAGGTGGGGCTATTGCTTCCCCTCAGGCTGACATCATTCAGTGAGGAGTGCTCTGACTGAGGAAGATGGCCTCTGCAGTATGGGGAATGACTCAGCACAGGAATCCTGGTGGCTGTTCCTTCAGTTTTCTCCCCAGAGTCACCAACGCCAGAATCTCTTCATGTGTCTCTAGTCCACTCTGCCCTCCCTCATCCTGCACCCAGGGTAAGTGGCTGCATATGAAATTTGGTGTGTTGGCCCTTTAAGAGGCTCTCTGGGTCTCTAGCCATCTCTCCCTGGCAGAGGGAAACCCCCGCTGCTTTTTTCACAGCTGGATGCTACCTGGGTTCCTTTCCAGCTCTGGTGCTATATAGGCTAGGAGCCTAGCTTGGGGTTTAGACCCCACACTTCTCAGAGGAAACCCCCCGGCCACTGAAATATCCCTCTGGAACTTCACCTGACACCAGTGGGAGCCCAGCCAGCCCTCTTGTACCTCCTTTGCACTCCCTACCAGTCTCGTTGTGGTGAAGAGTGGTTTCTTCCATCTGTCCATGGCTCTAGGCTCCTCTCCAGCTAGTGTTCAGTTGATTATTAAGGACGATATCTCTACAATTTAGTTGTAATTCCAGGTTGGTCCTGGGAGAAGCTTAGTGTAGTTTCCACTTACTCCTCTATCATCTTGGATCTGCCTTGACACTCCCAACTAATTCATACTTTAGCTACAAAAGCCAAGGTGTCAGACTCAAGAGTGCAAAACCATCTTGGGTTGGATTCCTGTGACTCATGAGAGGGGTTTTGCAATTCGATTGGAAAGTTTGGTAAAAACTTACTAATAGATACTTTTTAAAAAGCAACAAAAAATTAAGTAATTAGTAACCCCAAGAAAAACAAAGTTGATCCATAAAAGAATCAGCTGGTCGGAGCATTACCCTGTACACCAAAAGGTGTGGATTTGATCCCTGGTCAGGGCACATGTCTAGATTGCAGGTTTGATACCTGGTCGGGATGGGTATGGGAGGCAACCAATCAATGTTTCTCTCTCTCTCTCTCTCTCTCTCTCTCTCTCTCTCTCTCGCTCTCTGTCTCTCTCATTTCCTCAGGTGAGTATTAACAAATAAAAAATAAAAATAAATAAAAGTGTATCATTGAAGAAGCCAAAAATAGCTGTATCATTTAGAGGTACAGATATAAATTACAGAATAAACAGCTGAGAGATACTAATGCATGTGTGTGCCAATGGGAATGATCCAATAGAGAGGCAGACACTGACGGGAAATGATTGAATGAGTGGGGAGAGTCCACTTGAACACCAGTGGACTGGTTGCCTTTGATGGGGGAGCAAACACAACTGACCAGAGGGGAGGAAAAGAGGACAACAGTGTAAATGTGTAGATTAAAGGTGGAAAAATGAGGGAGTTCATATCTGATAGCTTCTCTTTTCTCAATGAAATATGAAGAGAATTCATTACCTGAGAGTAAGAAGAAGGAAGGATTGTGGGAATTTTAAAGATTAAAAATATATGAAAAATGGCCTCTAGAAATATGAACGCTGGTTTACAAGAAAAACACAGTAATATTGCCTAGGCAGTTTTCAGTACTGCCTTGAGGTCTGTGATCATAAACTTAGAGTGAAAGCTCTCTACTTACGTGGCTTTTCCATATTCATATTAAGTTGAATAAAGGCATGGAGAAATGGATGGTTGGATCCAATTAGTGTTTTGTAGGTTCTATACTAGAAGATTAGGGCATTCCAAGAATGACAATTTTTGAAGGGAGTGTATACTGTGATGGACCATGTGCCCTAAGCTGCACAAGAAGAGTGAGCACTGGCAGTGACTGATGGACAGTAAAAAGTGATAGAGCCAATAGAAAGGAGATCAGCACAGAGCTGAAGAATTGTTGCAGTGGACACTTAAGCAAGTGCATTAAGGAGAGGAAGATGTGGAAGACAGTGGCATTGGGCTTGAAGAGACCTGACAATTTCTGGTGGTGACAAGGTTCAAATGATGACCTTGAGGAGGAATGGAGGAAGAAATGGGCATTAGAGATGAGACGGTCAAGGCAACTGAGAAGCCAGGGTACTGAATGGGGCATCAGTGTGGTCAACTCCACTGAGATTGACAAAAGGGGTAATGCAGAGCAGAAAATGGAGCTCCAGCCCTCAGTGAATGAGGACATGGGATCCAGGGGGAGTCAGGCAGCAGAACCCCAATAAGCAGGAGCTTCTTAAGAGGTAATAGAAATTATGGCCTGGGAGCAAAGTGGAGAACAAGCAGGCACCAACAGTACCTCCTGGCCTTGAAGTCCATGAACTTTAAAAGATCAAACAGGCTGTGCCAGAAAAAGCTGCAGGAACACAGTGTTCTCGGGGCTAGCCAGGCTCTAAGGCAAGGAGGAAGAGGAAAGGCTGTTACAGCCTGAGGATGTGTCAGAATTTTTGATTAGACAAAGTGAGGGTGGGGGAAGATTCCAGAAGATACAATGGGAATGTTTGGGAGGAAATGGAGGTCAAATGGAAACTGGGTCAAATCAGGTGATGAGCAAAGCAGGAAAGAGATGCACGTCCAGGTGATAAATGGATGACTGGAAAAGTCTGCTCTTCTGGTGATGACATAGGAAAATGAAAATCACATCATGTAAGTCCCCTGCTTAAAACCCTCCAATGGCATTTCATCACACATAGAACGTAACCGAACTCCTGACAAGACCCCACAAGGCTTCATATCAGTGCTCCTCAAAGTGTGGATCCCGGACCAGCAGTATCACCTGGAACTTGTCAGAAATGCAAATTCTTGGGTCCCTCCTCAGTGCTACTGATTCAGACTCTGGCGGGGGGGGGGGGGGGGGGGGGGGGGCCAGGAATCTGTGTAAGCAGCCCTACTTGCCGTGATTCTGATGCACCCTAAGTTCAAGCACCATTGGCCCTTCCCTTCCTCTGTGACCTCTGAGTTTCCTAATTTACTACACTTTAGCCTCACTGGCCTTTCTTCCTGTTCCCAAGATCATACTCTTCTCAGGGCCTTTGCTCTACATGTGTCATCTGCCTGCAATGTTCCTGCCCCTGATGGCCTTGTGGCCCCCGTCTCTCACTGTGCAGGCATCTGTTCAGATGGAGTTCCAGCCCTCAGTAAATGGGGACATGGGATCCAGGGAACCCATGTCCCCATTTAGGGTCAGGCAGCAGGACCCTAACAAGCAGGAGCTTCTTAAGAGGGAATAGGAATTAGGGCCTGGGAGCAAATTGGAGAACAAGCTCCCAGACACTCCCTGACCATTGCACCTCACCCCCAACTCCACTCGTTTTCTGACCCTAGATGGTCTTATTTCTTCAGGCATTTACCACTTCCTGAAACCGTTTGTTTTAAACTTGTTTATGTCTCTCTCCCCTACTAGGATATAAATTGCAAGAGAACTGGGAATTTCTCTGCTTTTTTACCACTATATCCTCAGTACCTAAAACAGATCCTGTAGTATGGAGAGGTATTCCACAATTACTTGCTGAATAAATTAATGAACTCTGAAATGAAGGGTTGAATCCTGTTATTTCTTAGACTTGGATGTACAGGTGAGTCTGTTCTAATTCAGATTCTGCTTCAGTGGGTCTGGGGTGGGACGCCCCAGTTTCCACATTTTTGATCTCAGTGGCTGGTTCAGAGCACTCAATTGAGGAGTAAAGTCTTAGAGTGAGCTCTTGGGTCTGTCTCTTGTGGTCTCAAATGCTTCATCACTTGGTGGCTTCCAGGCAACCTCCTGACATGACATCTGTGATGATTCTATTTGAAATATTTCTGGCCAGGAACAGTAGTTTTCCTGAACCAGCTCTTCTGTGGGAGGAGAGAGATATTTGAGGTATTTTCAAAGATAACAGAATAATGAGAAGAATCTTACTAAAGAGGCTCCTGCTTTTAAAGGAGCCACGTCTTGCTGAGAAAAACTCAGTAGAAGCAAACTTCTACTTTTTCCAGATTAATGAAGAAATAAGAGTCTAGATCATTGTTATCTGTGGCAAATTTGCTAACTATAAGGTAAGGGATCATTTAAATCTGTTCCCAGCCAAGTCACTTGCTAGGAAAGCCAACACAGAATAGCTGAGGGTTCAGTGTATATTTGGCCTCTTCTCTTCCCTGCTTATATGCTATGGGGCAGCAATTAGCTGGGGAAGTGGCAGAAAGAAGGATAGGACTATTATCTGAAAACTCAGATAACAAACAATGCAACTGAAAACCGTGAGCATCAGATAAGCATTTCTCAGAATATGTCGCTAAGACATGACCATTTACCTTCATGAAGAGTTCTTCGATCAAAGAAAAGTTTAGGCATTGCTGGGTTATATAGACACGAATTAGGATCCTTTGCTGTGGGGCTTCTCAGAGGCATCAGTGCACTAACTTACTTGTGACTTTCCCAGAGCTTTCCATACACAGTGTTTTCTAAGGCTGTCTTGTAGAACCAGTGTTCCGTGGAGTGAACCTAGGGCAAGTTTACTCCACGGGCTTCTTTTTAAGCTTTCTCATAAAAGGAAGGCTAAGCAGACATGAGAAAGAGGACTGAGGAGAGAGGCAAAAGTAGGTGCTTTATCTCCAGGCCCCTCGCTCAGCCTTTTGTCGCCATGGATTTCCACTTGGAGTGTCCCACCTGTACCATCCTCCCCACACCAGTCTCTCAATCCCTCTCTTCTTTATCCCCGTGTCCCATTCCCTCAGAGCTCTCGTTAAAACACTAAACGGATCACCTACTGTTGTGAATTAATTTGATGCCCTTCCCAAGGGTACTAATATTTTGAAGAGGATTCATGTGGTTGTCCTACTTGACCCGGAAGAATGGATTTCTAGTGACCTATCAGGCTGGTGGGAGTGGTTTTTGAGGGAGGAGCCCGTCTACCCTTCCTGAGGGGTGTGGGCTCCCTGGTCCTGCAAGAAGGGGCAGGTGTCTTGGCTGGCAAAGAAAGGGCTCTATCTCCTTTTTTTTATTCTGTGAAGTTTGGGGGGTAGATCTGGCACCCTGTCATTGCTCCCCCAAGCCTCCAACTGCTTCGCCTCAAACTGGGACTGTGGGAAATACCTGCTACTGTTACAAGTACTATTTTACAAGAAGATCATAGTTTTTAGCATTTGGGAGTAAAGATCAATCTTGCTCCCATACTTTCTGTATGTAATCTTTCTAAAACAAATTCCTTTCTATTTTACTGCCTCTAAATTGCACACATTTGACCTTAACAGGACATTTCTCGCCAAGAATATTGTCAACAGCAGCACAGAAGTGAACAGTACAAATATTGCTCGATAGAGTTTTTCATTTATTTGTCTATGATTTGGATAAAATATAACATGGAGAAAAAATACTTTAAAGAACCCCCCCACCAACTAGGAGCTTCTCTCAAGGAAATTGGCCATTCCCACACGATGCCCCAGGCCTGAGTGTCTAGCATACAGCGCGTTTAACAGCTGTTTGCTGAACTGAATATGCAGGTGTTTTTGTTTTACCTTATTGCTATGATTTCAGGCCCTCTCCCCGATTAACTATAAACATCTACACATTTGCTTTTGTATATTTGCCCTACAAATATGCACACATGTATATCATGAAATTTTTTAATCAAGATTTTTCAAGTTTTGTAAGTTTTTTAAAAGGTGAGGAGATATTTAAAACCTTTTGACCCTCTTCCTTAAGGCAACATATAACCAATCTAATTTCTCCATCATTTAGTAGGATTCTAGCCACTAATAACATAACTCCAACTCACAAATGAGCGATAGTGAAATGTATATTTCCTATGTATCGCTTCCTGTCATTTCACGTGACAGGAAGGCTAGACCAGGACTACCTTCAGGGCTGGTAGATTCACTGGCCCACCAGTTGGCTCAGATTGGTGGCAAAATGGCTGCAGAAGTTGTAGGTATCACACCTAGACACACAGAAGTCCAGAGGAAGGAGAGGGATAGGACTGTGTCCTCCTGTGGCTCTCTCATAGGAGCAAGGAACTATCCCAGAATGCCCCCAGGTTTCCCTGATTTGGCCAAAGTTAGGACACATTGCCCGTGGACCAATCACTTGCAAGAGGAATGGGATTAGCACGGCAGCTTGGATGAAGCAGGGTCCACCCTGGGTAGAGGGGGTGGGACAGGCTTCACATGGGTGAGGCAGGCACCATATCAGACAGACTCCAGGGAGGTCACAAGGATAGCTCACAAAACTAGGTCATAGGAGGAGAGTCCGTGGCCCCATGGTCCCATGGCCCCCTTCTCTTCTGTTTGTCAAATCTCCCTCTACTAATCTCTTGTAAGGACACTTGCCATTGGATTTAGGGCCCACCTGAGTAATACAGAATTTTTATCTTCTCATTTCAAAATCCTGAGCGGAATTACATCTATAGACACCCTTTTCCCAAACAAAGTCATATTTACACATCTGGGAATTAGGATGTGGCTATGTCTTGGCAAGCTGCCATTCGCCACTAAACAGCCCTTAGGCCTGCGAGGGTGAGGGGACCCAGAGACAGAGAGGGCTATGTGGAGAGGGCCTTTTTCAGGAGCCACAGCCTTCCAAAGGGAGGCACAGCTAGCCCCCTGGGAGGAAGCTGGAAGAGTCAAGACCAGCCTTATGCTCCTGGCTTTCGCTCTCCTGCTAGAGTCCCCTATTAGGCGAACCGAACTTGAACTTTTGGTATGGTCCACAAAGGCCAGCATCCCGGGGCCCAGGAGGAGGAAGAGAGGAGTGGAGAGTGGGTCTGGAAGGGCACGTGGAAGATATGGAGCACAGCACGGGCAGACTGAGAAAGGAAGGGAATGGGTGGTCTTAGGGAACTGACAGTGTCCACCAAGCCCCCTTCCCTAGCCCACAGCTCTCCAACTCTGACACTTGACACCAGTTTAAACAGAACCACCAGTTTAGGCAGAACCAGTACCACTTAAGTAAACAGTCATTGTCGTCTCTGTTAACAAAAGCAAGGCATGTTGATCATAGAAAATTTGGATGTATTAAAAAAAACCCCAAAAACTAAACGTCACCTCCAGTGCTGCTACTCGAAGATAAACAGTGTTAATGCATTGGCATACTTCCAGTGTTCCACACTTCTGGTGTGTGAGTGTGTGTATTCGACTAAATAAGTGGAACCTGTATGTACTGTTTGTAGTACTAGCTTCTTTTCACTTACAGATATATCATGAGAATTTCCCCATGTACTGAAGTATTTTTAAAGAACAGCATGATTTTAATGGCTATGTGTATATATAATACATGTATCCTGTAGTTGTCTAGGTCTTCAGGTGTTGAAATCACCTGGCCCCACTGCCTCCCTGGCCCCTGGAGAATCAGGCTGTCGGCAGTGGCAGTGTCTGGCTTCTCCACTGGCCCCGCAGATGCCTTGCTGGGTGGCTCCCCTCCAGTACAGCCCCCAGGGCTCGCTTCCTTGCCCAGGCACTGCCAGCATTGTCTTCCTGTCTCGCCCTCTTTCCTCTGGGATCCTCCCCAGGAGATTCTCAACCTCCTCACCCTTAGGAATGGTGGCATAGCCACATCTTAATTCCCAGATATGTAAATATGATTTTGTTTGGAAAAAGGGTCTCTGTAGATGTAATTCCGTTTAGGATTCTGAAATGAGAAGATTCTGTATTATTCTGTATTATTCAGGTGGGCCCTAAATCCAATGTCCACACAACCTCCTGATTGAGGAGCACCCCCTCATGAAGTACCCTTTAGTGGGTGCATACCAATGAACGTGGGGCCTCCCCATTTACCTTCACACCTCTCCCTATGCTTGCCACCTTCAGTTAGCTGTTCCCTGAAGAAGGACCCCTATGGTAAAGTGTTCTCAGCTTAGTATTACTTCTTCCCTGGGTTTGAGTCTGTGAGGAACAGTTTCTTATTCCCAGAAAGATCAGTTTAAGGAATTTGGAGGAGAGGCAAGAAGCCCACATTCCTCTGCTCTGGTGAAGTCTTAGGCTCTTTAAGGTGAGATTTGTCCAAGATCAGTCCTTGAATTTAAAGACAGATCTCATGCCTGGAGCCTGCCCAGGAGGCCTGAGAGGCCAAGAGGTGGGGGTGACTTCCCTGCTCTCCCTACTCTCAGTGCCCCAGGCCATAGTGCATCCTCAGATGCAGAGGGACCAACAGCATTTGCTCTTTCCCCAAAGTTGTCCACAGACACCTAGTATATAGCTCAGGTTTCAGAGCTTTTTCTTCCCAGGGAGTCTGAACAAATTCAAGACCTGCACAGCTGGGAATCATTACCTGGGAATCAAAAGGGCAGCATCCAGGAAAGGGAGGCAGGCCTTAATACTAGCCTCCAGTAGTGGATGAATTAGCCCAAAGCAGAGCTAGGGGGACCAGCTGGATGTGGACAAATGCCCTCAGCAGTGTGGGGCAGGGTGGAGGGGTATCCCAGCCTCTCCATCTTCAGGACAGCCCTGAAGTGATAGAGCAGCTTGCCCTGGCACTTCCCCTTGTCCCTTGGTCACTTGTTCTACTAGAGTAGAGTCCATTGCCTTCCTTGGCTTAGAAATTTCTCAAGAAGTCAAGAGAAAGCTGACCCAATGCTAAATCCCTAGCAAAATCAGGGTTGGTCAGAAGGTCCTGGTCAGAATCAACACTTCCAGCCCCCAGCCAAGCTGCCCATTCTGTCTCCCAGGGTTTATATGTGGACTACAAAGAACTCAGCCAACACATTAGACTTCAAGTTAGGTCTATTTAAGAAAACTAGATGATTTTTAAAACCATTTATTGTATTTTTTTTTCCATTACCATTTAGTTCCCTTTTACTCTCCTCCCCCCAGCAATCACCACACTATTGTCCATGTCCATGAGTCCTTTCCCTTTATTGCTCAGTCCCTCCACTCCCTCACTCCCCACCACCTTAGCTGTCATCTGCTCTCCATCTGTGAGTCTGTTCCCATTTTCCTTGTTAGTTCAGTTTGTTCATTAGATTCCACATATGAGTAAAATCATATGTTTGTCTTTCTCTGACTGGCTTATTTCACTTAGCATAATGATCTATAGGTTCATCCATATTATCACAAAGGGTAAAATTTTTTTAAGGCCAAGTAGAATTCCATTATGTAAATGCCCCATAGTTGTTTTACCCACTCATCTACTGATGGACACTTGGGCTGCTTCCATATCTTGGTGATTGTAAATAATGCTGCAATGAACACAGGGGTGCTTATGTTTTTTTCTAATTAGTGTTTTGGATTTCTTCTGATATTACCAGAAGTAAAATGGCTGAGTCAAAAGGCAGATCCATTTTTAATTTTTTGAAGTATCTCTATACTGTTTTCCACAGTAGCTGCACCAATCTGCATTCCCACCAACAGTGCAAAAGGGTTCCCCTTTCTCCACACCTTTGCTAGCACTTGTTTTTTGTTGATTAATTGATGGTGGCAATTCTGACAGGTGTGAGAAGATAATCTCATTGTGGTTTTGATTTGCATTTCTCTGATAATTAGTGGCATTGATCATCTTTTCATATGTCTATTTCATATATCTACTGGCCATCTGTATGTCCTCTTTGGAGAAGTGTCTTTTCAGGTCCTTTGCCCATTTTTTAATTGGGTTGTTTGTTTTTTTGGTGTTGAGTTTTGTAAGTTCTTTATAAATTTTGCATGTTAACCCCTTATTAGATGTATCAATGAGTATGTTCTCCCATTCAGTGGTTTGTCTTTTTATTTTGTTGATGATTTCCTTTGCTGTGCAAAAACTTTTTAACTTGATGTAGTCCCACTTGTTTATTTTTTTCTTCTGTTTCCCTTGCCTGGGGAGATATATCCAATGAAAAATTAGTACGAGCAATGTCCAAGATTTTGCTGCCTATGTTTTCTTTTAGGATATTTATGGTTTCAAGTCTAACATTTAAGTCTTAGATCCATTTATTTGAATTTATTCTTGTGTGTGGTGTAAGAAGGTGGTCTCATTTCATTTTTCTGCATATATCTGTCCAATTTTTCCAACACTTTTATTGAATAAACTATCTTTAGCCCAATGTATATGCTTGCTTCCTTTGTTGAATAGTATTTGACTATAAAGATGTGAGTTTATTTCTGGGCTGTCTACTCTGTTCCCTTGATCTATGTGTCTGTTTCTATGCCAGTACCGTGTTGTTTTCATAACTATGGATTTACAGTATAGTTTCACATTAGGTAGCATGATTCCTCCAACTTTGTTCTACTTCCTCAGGATTGCTGTTGCTATATGGAGCCTTTTGTGGTTCCATATAAATTTTTTGAAGTATTTGTTCTACTTCTGTGAAATATGTCATTGAAATCTTGATAGGAATTATGTTGAATCTACAGGTTGCTTTGGGTAGTATGGACATTTTAATGATGTTAATGCTCTTATCCATGAACACAGTATGTGCTTCCACTTATTTGTATCTTCTTCTATTTCTTTCTTCAGTGTCTTATAATTTTCCAAGTACAGGTCTTTTACATTCTTGGTTAGGTTTATTCCTAGGTATTTTATTCTTTTCGAAGCAATTGTGAATGGGCTTGTTTTCTTAATTTCCTTTTCTGTTAGTTCATTATTGGCATATAAAAATGCAACTGATTTCTGGATATTAATTTTGTGTCTGCTACTTTGCTGAATTCTTTTATCAGTTCTAGTAGTTTCTTGGTAGAATCTTTGAGGTTCTCTACGTACAGTATCATGTCACCTACAAAATGACAGTTTTACTTCTTCCTTTCCAATTTGGATGCCTTTTATTTCTTCTTCTTGCTTAAGAAAACTAGGTGGTTCTTGACTGAGCTGAAGTTCCCACACTGCTCAATTGGAGGACTATTCAAGTTCCAACTCCTCTCAGGAATAACTCCACTAGAGGCTTCCTTCGGCCAACCTCTCCTCTGTAGCTGCCTCTGCTTCCACCCTCCCCAGCAACTCCCTCCATTCCCCATGATTTCTATCTCCCAGCATCTTTCCAGCAAACCCTCTCAGCAGCCCACCCCTTCCCCACAGGGTGAGTGGGGACACTAACAGCCCCTTTTCTCCTGCTCAGGGCTCCTTGAAGCCTCTTAAGCTCTGGAAGAGCTCCCAGCAGCAGCAAACAGCTCCTCTTCAGTGCCCCTTGGGAAGGAGAAGCAGGGAGGGCCAAGAATGTGCAGTTACAGACCATACTTCCTGCCTCAGGTGCCCTCTGACCTTCAGTAATTACAGCTTCGGAAGTGGTTGGCTCTCCATCTAGAAAATGGAGATAATGAGCCCCAACTTCTTGGGGCTATTGAAGGTTTAATTGATTCATGGTGGTGAAGTGGTTGGCAATCCTGGCCAGGAATTCCACTGAGGCTGCTCTGTCAACAAGGTAAGGGGGCCTCAAGTAGCCCTGGAGTGGGGGAGCGTGCCAGCTACTGGCTTCTCTCAGCCCCAAGTTCCCCTGCCCCAAAATTCTTCACAGTGTTCCTAAGTGTTCTGCTACCAGAACCAGCTGTCTGGCCAGGGTGGTCTATTCTGCCCCCCTTGTCTTGCCCCTTCCCCCACCTAGAATACCCTCCCCACATTCCTGAACAATTAAGTTGAATCCCACGTTGCCTGCAGTCTTTACTGTTTATATCATAAGCTCTACTTGATTCCTTCTCTGTGAAACCCTATAGACCAGCACTTCTCAAACTCTCCTGTGCACCTGGCATCTTGTTGAAGTGCAGATCCTGACTCAGAAGAGCTGGGGTGGGGCCTGAGACTCTGCATTTGTACCAAGCTCTCCAGTGGTGCCGATGCTGCTGGTCTGAATGAAACACTCTGAGACCAGGCCCAGGATCTTACGCCCTGTCCAGTGGTTGCCAAACTTCTTTCTAGCAGCACAGACATTTTTTTTAACCCAAATAAGATCAGTACTTCATTAATTCAAAGTTATAAGCTCCAACTTAACAACACTTACTTTTAAGAGGCATGATAAATACAAAAATATGAACTTGAAGCTCTTCGTGACAGTTTGCAGCCTTATGTCAGCTTCAGCTTCCAAATTCATTTCTGTGTGTTTATTGGGAAAACTGATACAAACAGACAAATTGTTAAAAGTGGTTAATCTTATTAAAAATAATGACAACTGGAAATATTAGGATACCCTTCATAGTGGGTAATCTCGTTAAGAATTGTTCTCCTTTATAATCACCATGCCAGGGAGATTTAGTTCAAGTTCTCCATGAAAGCATTTAATTTGGCCGCTTGGGTTAATCCTTTGGTGAGTACAATGGGTTAAACTTTAGTATGTAATACTTTGCAGCATACCTGTGGTTTTATTACTATTTTAAAATACAGTGTAATTGAAGAAATTAAATTTAAATCAAGTAATTGTATTACCTTGGAGCAGCTTTCTCAACACCAGCACTGGTGCTGTTCTGGGCCAGATGATTCTTTGTTGTGGGGGGCTGTCCTGGGCCTTGTCAGATGTCAAGAGCATCCCTGTCCTCTCCCCACTACACATCCGCAGCACCCACCCCTGCCCCAAAGTTGTGAGGATCAAGTTTGTCTCCAGACATTGCCATATGTCCCCCAGGGGGGCAGAGTCAGTCTATTCTTTGAGAACCAGTGCCCTGTGAGTGGTGACTTGCTCAGTGATGAGGTCCAGCAAATGTTTGTTCATTGACTGATGGAGACCAGCACCTGTCCGGGCTGTCCCATGTAGGGACAGATTTTAAGAGAAATCTGAGGTAAAGAATGTGAACATACTTTGAAACTTAAACATATAAATGTGCGAATGTTGATAAAACTGCCAGAGTGCATTTGTTCATCCAAATTTCTTATCAGCCTATTTCCCCCACCCAGAAATATGAACAATGAAAAATTCATCTTTCCTGAAATTTTCTTTATTCTCAGGGAGAGGTATCAGCTCTACCATTTACTAACTATGAGGCTTTTAGTGCATTACTTCATCCCTTTGAATCTTAATTGGTTAATCTCGACACTAGAAATGATGATATTCATTTCATAAAACTGTTTTGAGGATCAAATGAGGTAATTTTGTAAAGTACTTAACCACCCAAAGAAGTCACAAAGGACGCACTTAATAAATGTTAGTTGTTTATTCTGCCTTTGGAATCTCTTTTAATATTCCCTTTCTGAAGAAGAAGAGAGGTGGCAAAAATAATACAAAATAGCAGATGAGCTGTCTTTTCAATTTAACTTTGCAAAGTGTCCTTTACTAACTTCACTCCTTCTATGCATGTACACACACTTTCCCCTATCTGCTCAGCTCCTCTTCTCTATTTTGCATCCAAAAAGGAAGTTATCTTTCCCACCTGTTTTTATTCTGTCTCTTGAATCCTCATCATCCCCTCAATCACCAAACCAGAAACCTGAGAACCATCCCTTCTCTTACTGATAAGCTCTCCCAGTTCTACTGACTTCCAGAAGGTGACTTGCCTGATAGCCTGGGTTTCTTCTGCTTTGGTTCAGTCCTTCATTGGTCCTACCTGCCCTACGGAAAATGATTCTTGCTTTGTTCCCACCATGCAATTTCAGCCGCTTTGAAACCATTCTCCACTGTTTCTAAGCTGACATTCCCCAGCTCAACACTACTCAGTAATTTCTCACAGCTCTGAAAGATCAAGCGTTCAGGGAAGACACACAATGTCCTGACCTACCCCAGCCCTCAGCCGCATCTCCCCCTCCTTGCACTTTGTGATCAGATAATCACCCAATCTCTGGTGCATTCTGCACAAGCTATTCTTGACTCATATTTGGACTTTTATGACGCATTGTTCCCCCTACTTGGTATGTTCATTCCCTCCCTGCTTGTCTAACTGGAAACTCCTCTTCATCCTTCAGTGGTACCCACACCAGGGTATTTTTTAACATATACTCGCCAGGTAATCAATGGCCTGGGATAGAGTCAAATGACATAATGCTCCCTGCCCTTTCCCCCAACATACCTGACTGTTTGAAGTGCTGGATAGATACTCTTGCTTCATGTTCACATCAAGATTTAATCAGCAGAAAGTTCTGTATATCATATTACAACACACGCAACAGCAAACGTTAAGTGTGTGGACTGAGTTCCTTGGGTGCCCAGTCTCGTCTCCCTCACTGTTGACAATGCAGTTTCCTGGCATGTGAAATGGTGGGGTGTGTTTTCTCCACAGCTGTGGCCTTGCGGCTTCTCCCTTTTCTCAGAAATCCTGTAAATGTTCTCATTTCAGCAAGGCATCTTTCGCGGAGTATCTCCTCCCTTCTCCAGGGAGAAGCCTCTCACTTAGCCCATGGAGGCTGATGGGAGACTCCGCCATCCCCCTGGGGAGGTGCCTCCTGCTTGTCCCTCTCCCAGACTCAGCCTTGTTTTTCTCCTCTTCCATCTCCTGGGTTTTCCTCCACTTTAAGATCTGCCTGGCAAGATCAAAACATTCCTGTTACAAAAAGGGTAAAAGC
Organism: Desmodus rotundus; assembly: GCF_022682495.2. Lineage (NCBI taxonomy): Eukaryota > Metazoa > Chordata > Mammalia > Chiroptera > Phyllostomidae > Desmodus > Desmodus rotundus. The sequence goes on from NC_071388.1 coordinate 138,941,586, forward strand.
ACATGTTCTAAAATTTTCTACTAGCTAATTGAGCACTTAATGTACGCCAGGGACTGTGCTAAGAGCTTCACGTGTGTTAACTCACCCAGTCCTCATACCAAGCCTGCAGTACAGGAACTTTGTTCCCCCACTCTCACAGATGATGAAACCCTGACCCATGGGGTTACATCACTTACTCAAGGCCCCACACCTAGACAAAAGCAAAGGCAGAATTTGACCTGAGCATCTGACTCCTGGGCCCATACTACCATCCGTATTCATTTCAGTAAGTCCCACAATAGTTTTGTGGGCTCTGTTTTAATGTCCTGCTCAGCTGTCTACTCTCTGGGGCTTCCTGACCACCTCTCCTTCAGAGGAACACGTTCTGGTCACTACCTGTGCACGCCTCAGTGGCCGGACTTCAGAGCCGCACCTTCTCAGCCATCTTCCAGCAGCCTAGCACACTGAAGTTTGTCAATGGTGGAAAGATTTTTCTAGAAAGAGTCTAATCACCACCAGCACATTCCACCGCAGCAGTGATCTTGTGTCATCTCTTCCATGATCCTCCTGACTCGAGCCACGGGACTGAAAAAGATAGCTGGACCCGCAGAAGGTGGAAAAGCTCCTGATGGAAGAAGTGGCATACAAGGTAGTGATACCAACAAATGGTGGAGACAATTGTCTGTGCCCTTGATGGACCACAGTACTCTCCGTCTGTTGAACCAGAAAGCTTCCTGAGCCTAAGGGTGGGCATGGTGCTAGCCTGAGGCCATACTATGAATGAAAATAATTTCTAAATGAAAACAAAGTAAGAGCTTTCTAGACTGCAGGAGGAAATGTCCCCTGTAGGGCCAACATTGTCAAGACCTGAGAGGGAACGGAAGAAAGCAGTGTGGGTGTGTGTTTAAATGTGTCACCTAGGCTACGCCATCCCGCATGCCCTGAGAGCATGTGGCGGGGCTTCTCGGCATCACCACATCCTGGCTCGGTTTATGCTGATGGGTGCAAAGCAGGGCCAGACTGATAAAAGAAGCCTTGTGGGCCTTCTGAAAACATCCCTACCCCTACTCGCGGGAAAGGAGTCAGAGGATGATGCCAGGGAGAGAAGAAAGGAGGGTCAGGTCTGGGGACCCCCCAGAGGGAGAGTAAGGGATGGCAGACTGGGCAGGGATCTGCTCTGCTTGTTCCTCTGACTGTGCATTCCAGCCTGGAGAGGCAAATTCATCCACCAGAGGAAAGGTACATTTCATAGGTCAGCCTTTGTCACAGAGAAGAGGAGAGTCTCTTTATCAGGAAGTTGACTGTGAGGCTGCTGGGACATTGCATTGATGCATCTTGTGGTACACTAGCCCTTGAGTGGCCTGAAGATTCTCAGGTGGCACAGACGCACAAATCAGTCCTTCCCTGTGTGACAGCAGCCAGGGACAGGCTGAGGTAAATATCCCCAGTTATCTCCTTCCACGCGCCAATGGGTACTCACAGTGCCTCCATTCTGCCTGAGAGGAGAGGCTTATGACATGAACCAAGTGGCATCTCCTGGAGAGTGGGCATCAGAGAAGGCACTGAAGGGGGAAGGGGTGGTCCCGAAGGGGGAAGTCCCGAGTCCTTGAACCTCCTGCCTGATGGCCCTGTTCCTCCAGTTCCCTCGGTGTGATGGTCTAATGGCAGGGAAGAAGCAGCACCGACCCTCCATCTACCATTTTTTCATTTTTCTGCATGTCATTTGTCCCGACTCCAAGGCTGACCTTAAAACATGGAGTCTCCTACCTTTGAGACTGTGGAAAATCTGGCTAAAATGCACCCAGCCAAATGCCCACTTTGCTCTGGGCCCTGAAACCACAAGGGGACATCTGCTGATGCATTCATTCTCTCTGTGTTTCTGGTCTGCTCTAAATGTCTTTTTGGTAACTAACAGACCATGAGGACACATTTAAAGAGTTGAAGAGAATTGAAACGTGAAGAAATGGTTTTGAGGTGGATAAAGCTTCCTTTTAGGTAAAGCTACCTTGAACTGTGGGCTGCTAAAAATATATTTTAAAAGAAACGTGTTTAACCACGTCCTGCTTAGGAAATATCCCTTAGTTTCTCTCTGAGGAGACAGTGAAGAGCGGAGTGGAAGGAGCGCTTTGGTCTCCACTCCTGGCAGCACTTAGCTCTTTGGCTGGTTGCTTAACGAAGGCCTCTCAAAGATGCCGCAAAAGCAGATTCAAAACCTGTTCAAAAGAGCAATGAGAAGGGTCCTCTGGCTTCGGGCTCTGGAAGAACCGCTGAGAGGAAAGGAAACTGCCTGAGCCTGCAGAACATCTGGCTTCATTCTGCTGCTGCTGCTGCTGCTGCTGCTGCCCTAAGAGCCAGCCACTGGCCAAGGATATGAGGACAGATTTCCGAGATTTCTCTGCCACCTTTCTGCACTCTCCCACTCAGCTTCCCTTTGCCTTTCAGGGATGCAGTGGCTGGTATCCACAAAAACAGCAAGTGGAGTCGGCTTCTAAAATGCCCAATCACTAGTATTGTAAGTTGGGTTTCCTAGGAAACAGACTGTGGGATGGAGATTTGTGTACAGGTGGGTGGTTGGAGCGTGCTCTCAGGAACAACATTGCAAGGGAGTGAGGGAAACCAGAGGGACAGAGGGAGAAGCTGAACTGAGACGCAGTCATAACAGAGGCCTCAGCGCTGAAGCTGGATGGCTCTCCAGAGATGCCTCAGACTGAGGCCAGATACCAAGGCCTGTGGACCCTCATGTCAAGTAGATCCTGGCTGACCTGCAAGGGGCATAACCTGGAGCGAGACAGCTCCCTGCAGCCAGGGGCAGTTCTTAGGGAGAGACTCATCTGAGAGCCCGGCCACCAGCAGACACTCTTCTGGCAGCTGGGGGGACGCGCACCTCGGTCCTGAGGAGGGATTCTAGGCAGTGCCCCCCAGTGTCCGCTACAGGCCACCTCGGTGTGCTCAGATTTACGTTTTAGGGTGATAAATGCCGCTTCTCCAGGATGCCTCCATTAGGACCTGAGATTACTGACACAAACTACAGCCCCCACTGCTACAGCCAACGTTGACACACCTGATACTGATTGTCTACTAACCTGCTGTGATTTCACTCAGCCTCTGTTAGTCTAGCTGTCTATCTAGCTGTCTATCCTGTTGGGGGGAATTGGGATCTCCATCCCTGGGCTTGGTTGCCACACCCTCCTCCAGCCAGAGTTGCCACCCTTGTTGATTTACCATCACAGTTAGACAGGGGAGTATCAAGGGAAACCTCATGGATTACCTAGATGCCAAATATAACTAACACTGTCCCATTATGTAAAAGCAGTCCACCCACTCCTGCAGATCAGGGCCAATCAGCCAGGTTTCCACAGCCAGGAGAGTAACCTGCTTGTCTGCTGGTCTCTTTGCTCAGGAACCCAAAGTGAACAAGCAGCTGTCATAGCTACAAGTTCAATGGGACTTTTTCTGTGACTCCTGGTGGAAGAGTTTTTCCTGCTGGGATTCGGGACCTCTCAGCCTGCAGACAGAGCTTTACAGGAGCTCTAAGTATACATTTCCCAAGGATTCATGGGGGGTGATGGTAATCACAGCCCTCTCCATCCCCCTGCCCCTTGATTCCTGGACCCATGAATTCTACCTACTGGGGACACAGCCCCTCATGAAAGTCATTATGTTAAGGTACATACCACATCCTAGAAGACAGTGTCCTTTCTAAGTTGACACCTTGGCATTGAGTCCTTTTATGATCCAGTCACAGTGGTGACTTCCAGGTGGAGTAGTGTGTAATAGGATCAGTAGATCCCATGGGCGGGTGCCCACAGCACACCTCCCTGACTATGAAGTGAGTCCCTTGGTCCTTGGTGGTACTATGCAGGATTCTGTTGGATGAAACATTCTGGAAGCCCACGGATAATGTTGCTGGAAAGGCAAATCAAAACCTATGTGTTCGTTCCAGTCAAGAGGAATCACCAGCCTTTGTAAGGTGGGAGGAGTCCCATGTAACCAACCTACCATCCACTGATTGGTTTGTCTCTATGAGGGATGGTGCTTTATTGTGAACTCAGTGTCGTTCTAGTAGCTGGTGGGTTGGTCGTTCAGCAGTGCCTGTAGCTACACCAGCCCTGGTGTGCAGGAGTATAGATTACCTGTTGTATTTTTTATTGTTGTCAACCAATTAGCATTTGGGTTTATTTCTTAGTTTTACTGTTTTAAATTTATTAATCACTCTTTATATTTTTATTAATTCCTTTTGCTTTGCTTAATATATTTATTTTTTGTTGTTTTGTTGTGGTTGTTCTTTTTCTCACCTCCCCTGCCCATCCTTTTTTTTTTTTAAATCAGTGTATCTCTTGAATGGCTTGTCATAGGACACTCATAGTCGGGTGTCAGCCCAATACTGCAACATCTGCTGTCCCAAAGGCTCTGGACAACTTTCCTTCCTCCCTTCCTCTCCTAAGGTGGGTAATCATACCTGGACGGATGTCTTCATCTTACTCTAACTCGAGACCAAACAGTTTGTAAGGAAGGCATCAAGGTTCCTTGCTAGACAAGAGGTCTGTTACACATTCTGTGATTTGTATGTGTGTGTGTATGTGGAATCTAAGGAGGAGCTTTTCCTATGTGTCCTTGATCCTGCCCTTGGCTTAGAAGGAAAGTAATAAAGAACATAATCTGAGACCTTAGGGCCCAAGGGCTAGCTTCCTGTGGACAGCAGCAAACGGACAGGGGCAGGTCCAGGCTGTCCTAAATGCATTTCAAATTTCTACAGTTCAGCTCAGGAGGGCTTTCCTTTAAACTGCCTGAGCCTCAACCCCCTGTTCTGTAAAGTGTCCTTGCTGGGTCAACGTGTGGACTAAATGAAATACCTAACACTGCACTTGGCATTAGTATCAATACTTGCTCAACAAATGTTCATTGTTATGGACATTATAGTAGTAATGAGCTCTCTACACTGTTCTCAGGCCTTTCTGAGGGCAGGTAGTCATCCGAGTCACCTCATCATCCACCTGAATATTGAATATACTCAATAAATGCTTGTGGAAGCTAACTGAATAATTTCCATTGGGGAAATCTGCTATCCCTTAAAAGTGCCTAGACCTGAATTTTATAACTCAGCTATGTGCAAAAGTATAGTTAGCAGATATCTTAAATGTAACCCCCATACAGCACTACTTACTGATGCTGCTGTTAATTGGAATTCCTGCCACAGTCTCATTTGGCCTGGCCAACGCAGGTAGGTTTGTTTATAAAGCAACAGGTGTGCCAGATGCAGTTTTACTGTTCATTGCCAAAACTTTGAAGTAACCCAGATGTCCTTCGGGAGGTGAATGCATACATAAATAGTAGTACATCCAGACAATGAAATGTTATTCAATGCTAAAAAGAAATGAGCTATTAAGCCATGGAAAGACATGGATAAAACTTAAATGCACATTACTTAGTAAAAGAAGCCAAACTGAAAAGGCTACATATTGTTTGATTCCAATTATGTGACATTCTGAAAAAAGCAAACCTATGGAGACAGTAAAAAGATCAGTGTTTGCCAAGGGTTGGGTGTGGGGTGGGGGAGGGTGAACAGATAGAGCAGAACAGAGGATGTTCAGGGCAGCAAAACTACTCTGTACAACACGACAGTCATGGACACATGTCGCTGTCCATTTGTCTAACCCATGAAACGCACACCACGACGAGTGACCCGGATGTGAACGGTGGACTTTGACGATGATGACGTGTCAACGTAGGTTCATCAACTGTCACAGATGTACCCCTGCAGCGTGGGATCTGGACAGTGGGAAAGTTGTTATTGTGTGGAGGCAGGGCACGTACGTGAACTTGCTGTACTTGCCTCTCGTTTTTGCTGTGAACCTAAAACTGCTCTAAAAAGTTTACTTTTTAAAAATAGTCAGCCAGATGAGTGATGGAATTATGTGAGGAAGATCCCGTGTGGTCCCTGTAATAGTCAGAGCATCAGGGGAGTGAGCAGGGGAACATGGAAGCCTTTGTGATGGGCCTAGCTTCTCAGTCTTTTCTTGCAAAGGATCAATTCAGGAAAAATAAAAATGGTTACAGCCATACCATTTTTAATCATTCAAGATGAAAACAGCTTTTTTTTTACTCAGATAGATAAAAAGCATATTCTTAAAACCAAGATTACCTATTTTATTGAAAAAAATGTCAATAAGATAACTGGCACTGATTTTACATATATATATATATATATATGCATATTTATTTATTTATTTATTTATTTATTTATTTATCTATCTTTATCCTCACCAGAGCACATTCTTTTTCATTGCTTTTAGAGAGAGAGGAAGGGGAAGGGAGAGACAGAGAGAAAGAGAAAAACACAGATGTGAGAGAGAAACATCAATTGGTTGCTTCCCAACACACACTGACCAGGGATTGAACCCACAACCTTTTTGGTGTTTGGGATGATGCTCCAAACAACTGAGCCACATTCAGCCAGGGGAGCAATGATTTTACTTTTTAAGTTTTGTTACTAGATCTTGTTTAGCAAGTAGCAGCATGGAGATAAATACCTAATTTTTCATCCTGAAATCAGTGGGTTGGCTCCTGAAGCTCAGCAGATCACAGTTAGCTCCTCTGGCCCGTCATTGTGCTAGCTGTTACTGCACCTTCACACAACTCGGGCAAGCCAAATCGCAAGTTCAATAGCAAGCTATTGAAGGGCCGTGAGGAGCTACTGGGAAGCAATGTGGTTAAAGTAGTATTTTGTGATGATTAATGTATCAGCTGTGACAAGAATAGATTCAACCAGGGGAGAAATGGAAGCACAGAAACCTACTGCATGACGTTATTGTAACAGATATGAGGTGTAAGAGCCAAAACTTTGGTGGGAACCATAAGACTATCAAAAAAAAGAGTATGAGATTTAAAGATACGTAAAAAGTCAAGACGACTGAGGAGAGTAGCAGATGGGCTCTGGTGGCCTTCTCCATTGGGGGCCATGGTGTAACTCCTAAAATGAAGGCTCAGTAGTATGTGCTGCCTTGACAGCTGGTAAAATCGGCAGAGCCTCAAATGGCCTGACTACGAAGTCCCCTCATGCCACCCTGCTCCTGCAGATAATAAGGTCCTATAGGCAAACGACATTCCTTATCAAAGGGGCCAGGAAGAGTTTCTGCTTATCCCTGAGAGGTGGGTTCCAGTCCCTGAACATTTCAAACAAGCCAATCACATCACTCCATGAAAACCAGGACCACCACACCCTCTTGGTACTATAAAGTGTGCCTCCTACAGCCTCTGGCTGTTCACTCCGATCCCACAGTCAGCCCCCATGTGGCCCTCCCTGGCATGCCATGTCTTCCTTCCCTGGGCCATGAATACGTGTGACTGTATGTGCCGGTATGTCCAGTGTTGTTGTCCTTTGTCCAGCTATCCCCATAACCCTAGGGCAGGAATCTGTCCCTCACCAATGGGGTAAATAAGATGTCGTTTACACAAAGACAGTACAGTTAGGGTGAGACAGAATCTAATTCCACAAGTGGAAACAGAATATCAAAGCTAGACAGACCTAGAGGCCCGAGTTTCTGACTCTTCCTGCCTTTTCCACATCTGACCAGGAGGATTTGAAAGGTAAGGGGAGGGGAGATGTATAAAGGTAAACATCATTGAATAATTACATAGAGAATTACAGAATTTCTGGATAATGTTGTCATCCTCCAGAGTACATTTACTTTTGCTTCTGGGGGGCAGTTAGAATGGGCTGATCTGATGCAAAGTTTTGTTTAAGACTTGCTGACCACGAAGTTGTTTCTGGCTCTTCCGTACTCCTAGGTGCAACCTCTCGGGGACCACCACTGGCAGCCTGAGGTGCGATCCAGGGCTCCTCTCCTTGGTGAGCCCACAGCTCCAGCTTCTGTTTCCTCAGCCCCATGAGACTCTGCTCAGCTTCTCAGTTTCTCTCTTAACCATCACTTTTTATTTCTTTCTTTGAGTTCTGGGAGCATTTGTGTGTGCGTGTGTTTTCCCCAGCTTTATTGATATAATTGATTAGCTATCACTTCCTGATTGTATCCTCAGCCTCTCAACACCATCCCTCTTATGAATCAGCAAATGCCTGGAGAGGAGACATGGCCCCAACCTTGTCTCACCTCAACACATTTCCTTTCTCTCCAGGATGCTGTCCCTATCTGCCTTGGGAACGCTCTGATGACTTCAAACAGATGGGCCTTCCTAAAAATCCAACTATTCTCATTGTGTTCAGTGGAGAGTTGGTCTAACACAAGTTGACTTTTATAGCCCAAGTGGAAATGAAGTTAATAAAGCATTTATTGAACATCTACTATCGACTCAGCAATTGTAGAACTTCCGTGCATAAAAAAGAAATACAAGATTGTTCCCTGCCCTTCCTTCCTGTGCTGAGACAAGACATGGAATAGTTGTTACAGCACACTTCATAGAGAGTACGTAATTAGGGAGAAGGGAGGCACTAGAGTGAACTGTCGATAATCAAAGAAAGTCTCCTTTGTTCCTCCAGTTCTGTGCCAGAACAAAAGTAAGGCCTCCTTGTCAGTCCATGAACACATGTGTACAGGTAGCTGTGTCTGAGTCTGGACTGCGAATGTCAAGTCAGAACAGCCTCGGGCAGAGAGCATGGTGGTCTTGGCCTTGCTTTGGCCACTCCAGTGCATCAAAGTAAAAGGCGCCCTGCAGGGAAGTTCTGCACAGAGAGAGGCACACTGCAGCGTGAAGCAGCTCCTTTCCTTGTCTCACTTGGATTGCCTCTCATTTCCTATCCTTTCCTTTCCTACCTTTAAATCAAATCAACGTTGAGATACTTCTATTAAAATAGGCAGGAAAATTTTTCTCCAAATGACCCACAAAGGTAAAAACATTGTCATTCTGAATAATCTCACTTAATATTCATCTTTGAGACAGAAATTATTTTCCCCATTTGGCAAAATTTAAAAGAACAACATTGAGGTTCAGAGAGGTGAAGCCATGGAGTTGGTAAGAGGAAAGGTGTTGCCCTTTCTACCACACCCAGGTTATGCTGTTTGTTTAAAAATCTCAGAATGGGCTTCCCCTCTTTCACCTCTCAGTCTCTCTGATGCCCCAGTGATCACCTTTCCAGAAGGTCTAATACCTGGACGTGTTGGAAGATGATTTTCAATAAGCTTTCCCAGTCTTGGTATTAATTCAGCTCCCAAGTTTCCCTGAGGCAAAAGTACCTTTCATTTCTGTTGATGTCAAAGCATCAGGAAAACACAAAGATTATAAATGGTTTAGTTGTGCACAATGTGCCTGCTTTCCCATTGGGAAACAAAAGCATAAACAGAATCCTGTCAGCCACCACTCAGCTTTGCAGCTTTGCTCCTCCAGGCCTGAGAGATGGCCAAGGTGTATGCTTTCTCCTAACCAGGAGGCCGACAGGAAACTCCATGGGCAGGTCAGGGAAATGAACCAAAACTTCAAGCAGAATTTTCTGGATAGCTACATGGATTCTGCCATTAATTGTCCATCTCATTTGAACTCATTTTCCTTCCAGGTGTACCATTTTCAGCTCATCCCACTGGCCTCTCTACTCACAGCAAAACCTATTGCTTATCTCCGGGTCAGTGATTGGCTTTGTGCGGATGTCTGAGAGGGACAAAGGGTTCACAGCAGGAAGGCTCAGCATTTCTGCTATTTGAGAAAGAGACCTAGATAAGCCGCTTCTTTGGCTTTGTGCTAAGCAGCATGTAGTGACTTGAAGCAGAGTGACTTCTAAGGAGGGTCAGAAGAAAATGTCAGATGTAGTTACAGCTTGGGAGAGGTATTGGGGAGTGGGGAGGGATGAGGAGGGACAGGAACAAGGATGTGCAGAGTCTGAGCGAGGTTTTGTTCGCCCTTAGGGATGATGAGCATGTTCTTTTAAAGCAAGTCACTATTCTCACTCTCTCCAGTAATGACTGTTTCCTTTGAACAATGATACCAAGTGAGACCAATGTCGTGCAGTCAAAAGGCAGAATGAAACCGGGAGGAAGTGCACTTCTCTCATCACATCTGCTGTTGAGGAAGCATGACACAGCCCCATCCAGCCATTCATAGGATGGAAAAAAAGTAATCCCCTGTTAAGGGTGGAATTGTGTCCCCTTCCCAAATTCAAAATCCTAATTCTCCGTACCTCAGAAGGTTACTTTATTTGGTGACAAGGATTTTACAGAGGGAATCAAGTTAAAGTGATGTCATTTGGGTGGGTTCTAATCCAATAAGACTAGTGTCCTTCTAAAAAGGGAGAATTTGGAGACAGGCACACACGGAGAATGCCGGAGAATGCCACGTGAGGATGAGGGGAGAGGTTAGGGTGATGCTTCTAAAGCCCAGGCACACCAAAGATGGTCAGCAAAGCCCAGAAACTAGGAGACAAGCATGGAACGGATCTTCCTCACAGCCCTCAGAAGGGAAGCAAATCTTGATCTCAGACTTCTAGCCTGCAGGACAGTGAGACACTAAATCTCTGTAGTGGAAGTCACCTAGTTTGCGGTACTTGGTGACAGCAGCTCTAGAAAACTGTTACATCCCCTCCGGGGCCCAACTCTAATCCCCAGACATAGTTCCCTTGGTGATTGTGATCATTTCCTTCTAGTAAAGAAACTGAGAAATTGAAGGAATGTAAATGGGGGAGGATGATCAAACTATGAGCAATGTACTCAATCCTTTTTTTTTTTAAGATTTTATTTATTTTTTTAGAGGGGGAGGGAGAGAGAAGAGAAGGAGAGAAACATCAATGTGTGGTTGCCTCTTGCCAGCCCCCTACTGGGGACCTGACTTGCAGCCCAGTCATGTGCCCTGACTGGGAATCAAACCAGCGACCCTTTGATTCACAGGCTGGAACTCAATCCACTGAGCCACACCAGCCGGGGCTGTACTCAATCTTTTATAAACAAAATCCCAGGAAATGTTAGAGTTGGGAGAATGACAACAATATGGCTGGCACTGCGTCTGATTTTCTTTATCATAACTGCTCCCTGGCAGTTAAATATCAGTGTGGGGGTGTGGTTTGATAAATGGGCAGTTAAAACTTTCAGAGATTCTGGAACAGAAAGAGAATTACAAAGTTCCAAGAGGAAGGAGTAAAGAAATACAGTAGAAGATGAGTTGATAAAGAGGCAATGTGCAGGTGAAATGAGATGAACCATAGTAATAGACGTAACCTTCAAAGAAAGAATGAGATGTTTGGATCTATGTATTTTTATATGTTGTTAATATACATATGTGTTTACATTATCCTACCTCCTCATTCTAGAAATCAGAAATTTGTAAATGTGATCAAGAACAGAAAGTGAACATTTGGATAAGAACATTAGTAAGAAATAGACCAAGCAAGGAGACAAGAGCTGGAAAAGGGGTTGTTCATTTTATTCTCAGAATTCTTCTCTTATAATTATGCCATTGTACAGAAGTGAGCCACCCTCTCCCTGCCAATGCCCTCATTTTCAGATGGTATCATGGACAGAACTGTATGTAGTCAGAGCTCCCAGGATTCTGAGTAACTTCCTGCTGCTCTTGTGTGTATCCCTAGTGGTTGTTCTTTGTGTGCCTAAGAAACAGTGGATGATTCCATTGGAACCAGTATCTCCCCAGGTGAGACACTTGGGAACAACTTGTGCAATGGCTAGTACTGTAGCAGGTGACCTTTTCCTAGAACATCCTCCACAGAGCCTCACACACCAGATACATTGGTTAATGTCAAACAGCAGAGAGTTCCTTACCCTACTGGCATTTGGGGAAGAGACTAACACCCAACGAAGAGGCTGACAATGTCAGAACATGTCTTTTATAGTGTTATAGGCTTCATGAAACAATTTGACTTCCAAAATAACCATATCTCTGTAGTAAAATGTTATGACATACTGGGATGCTCCTATGATAAGAATATAATGTGATACATCTTGTATAGTATGTACCAAGATGGCAAGACATGCTACATGGATTCTGGCATCACAACTTGTTCAAAGGAACTCTTCCATAGAAGGTGGCATTTAAACATATGTACACGTGCATAATATCCCTTAATCTTATGCATCTCCTTCAGTGCCTGAGAGCTCAGTCCCACCATAGGCAGTCTTAACAAAGAGGGAAGAATTTGTAAAACGGCAAAAGTTTGACTCCAAGTAAAAAAATAAAGGTGATAGTCTCCCAGCAGAGTTCATTCACTGGCTACCAAAGTCCATGGAACTCTTCCTTCTACCAGGTGCTAATGTTGTGTCTGATCTCCCTACTTAATTTCCTGCCTGGTCACAATTTGACCCTGACAAGGAGGAGCCCCAGATAAGGCAGGGGAGGGTCCACAGACCTCCACAGCTGCTCCAGAGATGGGCTCAGGGCTCTCGAGTCCATCCATGGTGAAGAACTCATGCTAGTTATTTGCTGCTGAGGAGGTGACTGGTAAAGTTCCACAGAGCCTGGAACGGTAGAGCTAGCATAGCTCCTATGAGCTCTTCTTTCAAGGAAGTAATATAGCACCATGTCACCTCATCATCATTTCTTCATTGATTGAAGCCTGTTTTTCATTTGATAAAAATGTGTTAAGCACTTGAAATGGGGCAGGCAGTGAGTGTGACTTCGAGAAACTTCGCGGTCATCATCATTGAGGTCCATAGCACGTGTTTATTGATTATGCCCTGTGATAGGTACTGGGAAGACAAAATCTGGCCCATGTTCTCAAGAATCATAAAGAAAGATGTTTATCCATTGTTTACCCTGAAATATCAAGAAATTTCCCACTCTGGCTTATGTGTTGATGATATTAATACAATGCTGCAATACGCATTTCAAAGCAGTGTTCTCAACCTTGGCCCATGGGCAGATCACCAAGGGAGTTGTTTAAAGACCCTGATGTCCCCAGCCCCACCTCAACCAATCAAATCAGAATTTCTGCACATGGTATCCAGGCATTAGAATATAATTTTAAAGACTCCAGGTGGTTCCGCTGTACAGCCAGGATTGAGAACCATTATGTTAGAATTTCTGTCTTAGACACTAAGAGTCCAAAACAATATCTGGCACATGGTAGGCCACCTGTACGATATCTTTTTCTAGTATTCTGTCCGCCTTTCTTCCTTCCCAAGCTCCCGGCAGAGTACCTAGCAAAGAACAGGGGCACAGTAACTGGCCACTCCTTTCCACGCTTCTTCTTGCTAGAAAGTATCTGAAAAAACTGAAGCATATTAACATTATGCCTGTCAAAATGTGCACAGTGAGGGACCTTTAAACTCCAATAAATGACTTCACACTTATTCATATGTATATATCAAAGTCCACTGTTACATGCAATCACATGAGGTGATGTTCTAACAATATAACATTTCGTCATCCCAAAAGCAACTGTTGAAAGGCTAGTTGGGAAGATTTTTGAATATGCTGACAAAATATGACACAGAAATAAAGTAGTGGCAATATTGGAGCCTGGTATAGTTTGAGTTGTGAATGGAAACTTGGGAATAAATAATGTGAATATGCTAAAAATAAAACAATTTGCTTTTATATCTAAATATCGGAGTGTGGCTCACTGAAGAAGTCAGAAATCTCCATGCCTGTGTGCAGCCACTGGCTCTTTGTTTTCTGATTAGCGCCCTTCAATTTCTGCCTAGTCACTGGGAATTTAAAAAATGCTTTTGATTTTATTCTGTTGTTGGGGTGGCAGAAAACGTGCTCTCAAACAGCCTCTCTCAAGAATCCAGAGTTCCAGAGGGGCTGAGTGGGGCAGGACTGGTTCTAGGCTACTGCCCGTGAGGAAAAATGGCTTCATTCATTCATTCATTCAATAAACACTTCTTGAGAGTTGACTGAATGAATGCAGGAAGGAAGGAACGGGGGTCCTGAGATCATCGGAGTCCTCCTGGCTAACGCTTTCCAGGGAAAATGTGTTCTCATAGAAACGCCTGTGCCTTCTCTGAGTAAAACATGACATTTTCTTTTTCATGTGAATACACTTACCCATGAGCATTTTCCTGTATGTGCATCTTTACCACTTCAGGTGTTCACACTGTGGTTACAATTTCACCATGGAGGCAGATGTGGTTCTGGGCCAGGACAGCTGGGGAGTGAGGTGGTGGAGGTGGGTGGAACAAGGGAGATAGTGAGGGCTGCTCTAATCTTATTCTTAGCCTCAGTCAGCTGAAGAACCACAAGTCACGGCTTGGGGTTTTAGTTTAGTTTAAATTGATGTATCTTTATCCCCTAAATAAAGTAAATGTTCCGTTCCTAAGTCTTCTGTGTAATGTGGTGTCCCTCAAAGATGGTGGGGGGGAAACACATGAATCTAATGTATTTAATCTACCCGGGACCTCTGGTCTCCTTGCTACTTGGCCTGGCAGGACCATTTTAATTAATTAATTAATTAATTTGTTGTACTCCTCGCCAAGGAGATGTTTATTGATTTCAGAGAGAAAGGAAGGAGGGGGGTGGGGAGAGAAACACTGATGTGAGACAGAACCATCAATCAGTTGCCTTTCATATCCTCTCCAACCAGGAATCGAACCCACAACCTTTTAGTGTACAAGACAATTCTCAAACCAAATAAGCCACCCAGCCAGGGCCTGGCAGGACCATTTTTAAGTAGGCAGTGGCTAAAGCAGGCTTGGACAGCTTAAAGCAATACTTCTCCAACTTAATAGGCATACAAATCAGCTGGGATCAGGAAAAATGCAGATTCCAATTCAGCAGGGCTGCAGTTAGGGCCTGAGAACCTGCATTTCTAACAAGCTCCCTGGCCAAGCTGATGTCCGCCAAACATACTTTAAGTAGCAATAGCTTAGAGGAACTCTAACTGTGGTAATAAATGGAAGAGTGCATAATTTGTAAAATCTTTTCTCCTCTAACAGGCTTTCCCAGACTACTCAAACAGGGTCCGGCAGAACTAAGGCCTGCTTGAGTGTGGTTCGTAGGGCAATAATATGGGTGTAATAATGTATAGTTTTAATTTGAGCATTTCATCTCAAATGTCATATGCTGTGCTTGAGTGTGATATTGTTATGTTACAGAATTACATGCTTATGATTTTGTAATAAAAGATTCTGTAATAAAATAAGGGTGTTATTTGTGCTGGACCCAGTATTTTCCAAACAAAACCTCCTCAAAATATTTGAAATGAGATAATATCTGAAATCCTTCACATGTGTTTCCAAGTATCAAGAGATCTGATGCTTTTTGCTAACACAGATAATTAATCTTCAAGCTCCAGTGACCCCAACACAATTATCTTTACTTAAAAGTCATATAAATGACTAATAGCATCTATTTTTTAGTTCAAAAATATATGTGATTGTATCTTCTTCTATTTCTTCATGTTAGTCTTGACCCTTAGATTGTAAACTATGGGGGACAGATTGTGCCCCTCTTTGAACTATAGAAACACTGAACACAGGAGCCAGGAAGATGCCTAGGGGTCAGCTAGTTAGTTCAGTGGTGCCCAAGCTTGACACAGCCACCCCAGGGGATAAGTGCGATGATTTTAGATGGAACACAAACAACCACTTTATAATTTTTACAGTAGTGTATATATTTTAATACATTTTGGGGAAAAATAAACTAGTGTATCTTGCCCATGATTTCATGGATATTATTATGAGGAGAGTACATTTACTTAAACTTAAAAGTGAGTTGCTATAAAGACAGATATTATCCGAACATCATTACTGTAACACATGCATATAGCAAGAATTGTGAGAGCTGTGTGCCAGCAACCGAGGCTTTGTGAAATAGTATTCACCCACCACTATAACTCCCACTTAAGGAAACTGAAGCTCAGCCGTAGCACCCTGTTTCAGAGAATTTAAGATGCCATGAACCATAGGACGTGCCCTAATTTCAAAGGGCTAGAATGTGGGCAAATTTACAGAATGAGTGTCAAAGGCCATCCTCTTCTCTAGGAGCACGTCTACTTTTATAATCATTAAAGTCTTTACCCAGAGGAATAGCATTCTCATGGTGGAATTTCAGGTACTATCTGTGGCAGGTAGGTAGGTAAAATAGTTTCAGGAAGGAGCCCTTGTATGATATGAAATCACCCTTGAAGAAGATGACCCATTTCCCTGGTCAATGTCCTTCAGCTAAAGGCCAAGAAAAGCACACCTATGGGTGAACAAGTTCGGTCTGTTACCCGATTCAGGGAGGGAAAACTGTGGGACATCTCAGCAAGAGGCGTTAGAAACTGACGGTAGGATCTGGGCTGGTGTTATATGATTTTTGAGGAGGGTTAAGGAAGCGGGGCCTTGCTCTGGACTGAATGCTATCAGAAAACAGGTAATTGTATGATTTGGCATCTTATCTAGAAGGTGAGAGAAATGAAGGTAACTAAAGCTGGGGTTGGTAAGGGGGCAGCACTCACTCTTATTAGCCAGAAAAGGAGGATGTTTGCTCATTTTTGTGGTTTGGGCAACATTCATGTTTAGCCCGTGTTCAGACATAATCACGGAATGGTTGGGTCTTTCTTGGAATCCATGGTCATAGAACGTCCTTGTCTGATGTCAGCATTCTGTGAAACTGCCCCTGTTCTACGAGAGAACGAGGCCTGGCTGTGAGCGCCATATCAGCTCCTGGACGGCAGGCTGCCTTTCTCTCTCCCGCCTTCCCCTGTAGCTTTCCTGAACCACCTTGCCGCATTTGCAGACAGAATGCCAGGTACAAACTGTCAGCAAGTTTAGAGTTTTGTATTATGTTAATGAATTTAAAACTCAATCTTGGACTCTGGGATGGCAAATGTCTTTGCTTAACTCTTAAAAATATTACCCTACTATTTTATCTCTTCAAGACAACGTGATCTTCAGCCAGCCGTGACAATCTATACTGTGCTCACCAGTTAGCCCTTCCCTAGTCACCGCACACGCTTTTTTCTTTCATATGACGAAAAGTCGTTGCCCTCCAGAGAATTCCCTGGGATTTCTGTGCTTCGTCAACAGCATTTACGGATGGCGGATGGTGGCGGAAAGAAATTCAGCTGGGGAAACAGAACTCTCGCAAGGCCTGTGACGCTAATGACCACGGGCTCCCCAAGGCTAGAGGCACTATTCACTCAAAGTAAATGGAAATGGAGATAGATTAGAGGTTGCCAGGGGCTCATTGTAGGGGTTTTCTTTTCGGGGTGATGAAAACATTCTGGAATGAGATAGTGGTGATGGGTAAATATACTAAAAATGACTGGATTGTACATTTAAAAGGGTGCATTTTGTTATCTGTAAAAGTGTCAACAATAAAGCAAAAAGATCAAAAAGGGTGACTTTTAGGGTATGTGAATTATATCTCAATTTTAAAAAAATTTTAAAGGAAGTCAAAATGCAAGAGAGGTCAGATAATACTTCAGAGAGACTTTTTTATGGATGGATGTGCTTTTTCTTTTTGTGCCCTAATTTGTGGAGTTTCGAGGTGGTCAGAAATGTGGAGTTTGATATAATCAATTCACTTAGTAACAGTTGCTGTCAGTAAGCAAATCTTTCTCCTCTGGATGAAGGTAACTAGTAGAATTGACCACCAGGGTTAGCCCGGTCTCCACAACACTAACAGGGGTGTAAAACGTCTCTTTGAAATAGCGCCAACTGAACCAGGGTAGGAGGTTACAGTCTGCCCTTGTAACGGAAGCTTCATTTTTAAGAAGTCAGATAGTTTTGTTTTCAGAAAAAGTTTGTACTCATCTTTTAAAATATTTTGTCACCAATTCCAGCAAAAGTCTAAATCAAAAGCACCTTACCAGTAGCTCCCAAAAAGACTTCTCTAAAGGCCAAAACCAATTAAGAGTGAAAATGAGAAAGATTAGAAAGCATGTCACCCCACACAGGTCAACAAAGCTACACGTATGCTCACGTTAGCACACATTCATGCGTGTGCTGCCAGGCGTGCTGCCAGGCACTGGGGGAGGCAAGGACAGCGTGAGCACGTAGCCTGCCACCGAAGGACTTCAAGTGCAGTGTCATCTGGACACATGGGCTGAGCTGCTTTTTTTTTTTTTTTTTTTAAAGATGTTGTCTACTTATGCTGATTCCACAATAGTGCAATTTAAGACTTTGGAACTTGGAAACAACGAAGATAAAAGATATCTTTATTCCTATTTAAGAAAAAAACCTCCTCTCAGATAGGGACCTCATCTTTCCTTGGGACCCCTTTGAATCCAGGGGCAGTTGGAGTGGTATGCAGGTCAGTGCCAAGGGGAAGGGCACCTGGGAGAGCTGCCCAATCCTGGGCCCCACTCTGTCATTTCCTCTGCATTACTTTGGGCAGTATCCTCCTGCAGACAATTGCGTCAAATAATTGCAGGCTTCCAAACATATTTTACTATGTGCACCCTTTTCTGAAAGAAACAAAATCATAAATTTCTACATGGTAGTGGTGTAAGTAGCTGTTGCTTGAGAACATGCATAATGGTAAATAGATAAATTAATGCAGTAACACTTTGAAATGATTTTGGTATTTCAGTGATTACAGTAGCATCTGTATACATTTGAAACATAAAATATTATCAATTCAGTTTACACACAGCCCTAACTTTTCAATGGGCAGATTTCCAAACATTTAAGAATTCTATGATACACACTTCCACACCCAATGGCTAAAATAGAAAATTGATAGAGCCTTTTTGGAAAGCAGTTGAGCAATATTTATCACAAGTTTAAAAGTGAGTTCTCTTGCATTCAGGAATTCCATTTCTATAAAATTACCCTACACAAGTTTACAAAATGAACAGTGATGCTCATCTCAATGTTCCTTAGGCAAAATCTGGGAACAAAAATACCCTAATGAAGGGCCGGCTGACCAGTCATGAGATGGAATATTTTCTAGCCATTAAAAAGTGTGAGATCTGTGACATATTATTAAGTAAAAATTCATGTTACAGGACAGCACATGTGGAACGGTCCTGTTGATATAAAAACAGTCTCTCTCTCTCTCTTTCTCTATCTCTTAAAAGCGTGCAATAGGAAAACAAACATTTTTTCAAACTTACACCTGGCTTTCTCAAATTTAGATGATATATGGATCTTTTAAAGGAAAATAGTTCTTTGGCTATTCATCGTTGGCTTAAAATTTTTAATCCTACTTTTTACTTAAATAGGGACAAGGATTAGAAATCAATGCATTAGTTAGGGAGTCCTAGAAAGTTACAGCGTTAAAAGAAATATAAATCCAAAGACAATTTATAAATTAAATGCCAAAAAATATCTATATAATAAAAACTCACATTGTTGAGTTTTGTCCTAAAATAAGATATCTGTTGAAATTATAATGATGGAAAGATGTAATCTCAGGCACAAGTCTATATTAAAATTTTTTCTCTTCACAAGATGATACTCTTTTTATTGCTTTATGTTCTAAAAAGATAAAAAAAATTCAAGTCTGTGTTTGATATCCAGATAATCAGACAACATTCAACCAAAACTATGGACCAATTTTAATGACATGATACTTAATAACTCTAAATTCATTTTATTTCCTTAAAAGTAAGATTACTATTGTAACTTTTTAAGTATTAAACTTTTGGTGGAACAGGAAAATAATATACAAATCTGCTCTATTTCTTGCAGATGTTAAAAAAAATACAGTTTCAACAGAGAGTTCATAAATAAGTTTGGAAAGAAAATGGTAAAAGTGGGAAGTGAGTCACTCATATCATTTAGAAAACAGCCATAATTCAAGTTTTCTTTTCCCTGTTTCTGTATCGCCTGCAACTGCAGTGTCAATGAAACTCCTGTCAGCACGATGTCCTGTGGCTTTCCTGTGACCCACACGCATCATCGCCGTGTCACATCTGCTTCTGGTCTGCCCCCATCACTCCTCATTAATTAAAGAAGTACAGTACTCATCTTAATTATGTTAATTTTCAGGACGTCAACTTAAATTTGTAATTTATTAAATAACTTTTAAGAGCTTAAGCTTTGGTATATGAAAATGCCACTCAAGTGCAAATTATCACAGCCAAAGGGAGGGTTTGTCTTAAAAAGAAAATGATACAACACAACGGTGATAGCTACCATTTTGATTTGGGACCTGCCAACCAAATGAGTGTTAGACGTGCTTTCCAACTCTAACTGGCTGGAACCCGGGGAAGAGTAGTGCAAATGGCCGCGGCGTGAGTGGTAGGGTTTTGGGTAAGTTTTGCGTCCTCCTTGCCCTTTCCTGTGCTATCGGAATATGTTTAAATGATTGTGATTATTTCATAAACTAAAAAGTAAGTGATAAAGCTGATTTTATCGTAAAAAAAATGAAAAGTTAAAAGTGCTATCACTTGATTACTTGACTCCCAAAGGTTATAAACAGAAACAAAAACAAAGGTGTTAAATTTGAGGTCGACCTTTAAGTTGAATGTGGTCATCTTCTACAATCTGGATGATGGAGTTTTTCCTATTTAATCATTGAGATAGCACTCCATATGAATAGATACAATTACAAATAATTTTATGTAAGGAACTCACAGGCCTCAGACAATACGTCCAGAATCCCTAGGGGTCCTTAGATCTGGTTGAAGAAATACTTTCTATCCTTCCGTGTGGTTTAAAACTTTTATAATGAGCAAGATAAAAATAAAATGGTGCCACCTTATAGTCACCTACTTCTCACCATCCCCCCCTACTCTCCCCATTTCCTCTTTAGGGTTTCTACTCTTCCTGCACACCTACTAGAGATGCTCCTGTGTCACAGGTAGGTGCTTTGATACAGTGACAGGACTGGTACCAAAACGGCCAGCAATGCAGCATAACCACGACAGAAAAGAATAACAGACCAAAGATTTGGTGCCAAGTAGGAGGCCCAGCACAGCAGAACCCAGGCTGGGACTGGGGTGAGGGAGCATTCATAGCTGTAAAGCCTAATACTTCACTTAGGGACTCCACATTGGGGAAGCAAATCTCTTAGTGCTGCTGACTGGCTGCCAACGTCTGAATTTGCAGTCAGGGGAGCCCTGGGCCCCCTGGCAGGGCTCTGCCGCACTGGGGGTGCTCACCTGGGATAACAGGTCCAGTGTCTCTACCAGGCTGGACTTTGGAGCCCAGCCAAGTTTGTGGGTTACACAGCTGGATCAGGATTAGTCAGTTTCTAAAAGATAGTTTTAACTACCCACTTTACAAGGAGACTCAGAAAGTTGGAGGAAACCTTAAAGATTGGCTCGTCTAACTCTTTCTGAAGTGGGGGAAATGAGTCTCATAGAGATTACTGCTTGCCCACTGGATCGGTTAGCATTAAAATCCAATTCTCTCGACACATCCCAGAGCTCTTTAAAATTGCAACATACTGCAAACTCATCTTCAGTAAGAAAACCATCGTTCCCCTTTCTGAAAAACACCAACAACAGCAAGCAAGTTGACATAGAGCAAGACAGATTTTGTGAACTTCAGTTCACAAAAGTGCCCTCTCCTAGAGGCTGGGCTCCCCAGAAGACACCTCCAAGTCTAAGATTCACGTGTCCCCAAGCATTAAGAAAGTGCTCTGGGAAGCCTGAAAGAGCAAACAGGACAGAGGAGAGAGGGAAATCAAGCAAGGGTGTGATTTGGTCACGTCCGGAATGTCTGGTCGATCCCACTACGAGATCTGCTGCCCTGACGTGGAGTCCCTAAGTGTAGTTTTAGACTTTACAGCCACGAATGTTCCCTCCCCACAGTCCCGGCCTGGGTTCTGCTGTGCTGGGCCTCCTACTTGGCACCAAATCTTTGGTCTGTTATTCTCTTCTGTCATGGTTATGCTCCACTGCTGGCTGTTTTGGTACCAGTCCTGTCATTGTATCAAAGCACGTACCTGTGGAATAGAGGTTCCCCTTCAGAGTTCTGTCCTCATGACTTCAGGAGAGAACCAGCCTCTCATATCGCTGCATCTTGGCCAAGGCCCTGCCTGCAGTAGCAGCAACCCCAAGGCACTCGTGGCTCCTGTGCAGGTGGGCAAAGCCTCTCCGGAAGCCCAAGGGCAGGCCTCTGCCAAAAACTGCAGGTGCGGGCCACCTGAAGGCACAGGCAGGGGGACCCCAGGGGATGTTGGGATCAGTGGCAGTGTCCACAACACCCCCAACTTCTTCCACAAACCAAATTAAATAGATACCCAGACTTGAAAAAAAATGCATTGTGAAAATGAGTCCTCTAGGTACAGTAATCTTTTCCCATAAAGACAGTAAAAATTTTAGGCTTTATGGGTCATAGAGTATCTGTCGTAACTACTCAATTCTTACAAGGGCAGTCACAACCATACATGAGCAAATGGGTGCAGCTGCATCCAGATATTTTATTGATGCTAAAATTTGAATTTCACATGATTTGTACATGTGAAATATTGAATTATTCATGAAATATTCTTCTTTTGATTTTTTGCAAAATATTTAAAAATGAAAAGCCATTCATTCTTAGCTTGTGGTCCATAGAGACAAGAGGCAGTGGACTGGATTTGGCCCGCGAACCATAGTTTGCCAACCTCTGATCTAGATCGAAGGCTTTCAGGCTCTTGACCGTGACTGTAAGAAAGGCATTCATAATAGGCTACAACATACATAAGCACACATACACGTATGTAATTCAAACTCAAGTTTCATAAAACAATCCTCACCTTTTCCATGAACCATAGATTCTGGCGTGTTTCCATTTTATCCTCCTCGGTTCTGTTTCTAAAGTGCAGTCATGATCTACTGAGCTGTTGTTTGACCCCCTCCGCGGGCCAGACGGCCTCCAGTTTGAAGAGCGCTGCCCAAGAGCAGTTGAAGTCTGTGCTCTGAGCAGTGGCGAAGGTGCAGTCGCTGTGCCGTTTTACATTCGTCAGCCCTGCTGTTATTTGGAATTTGCCAGTAAATAACGGAAAGACCAAAGAAAGATGCCATCACACAACTGTCAAGGCAAATATGACAGGATCGCCTGCCTCAACCTGTCTGGCACCAGGTACTTCAGGAAATTCAGGTGTCTTTCTGTCCTTCTTGATGTAGGAGGCATGCGTGAATTTCTCTTGAACTGAGCAGAATTCAGAAAAATGAGAGGATGTGAAGCAACAGCAAACCACAGCCTGAAACCTTGAGTTTGACTATTCGAAGGAGACTTTGGACCATTTGCATTATAGCCATGATTGATTGTCACCAGCAGAGGTGTCTGAAAAGTGTGACAATTTCAAATAGCAACTTCCTGGTATAACTCAGCTAAATATTGGCGATAGACCAAGCTATGCTTTGCTTAAAAACAAAACCAAAATTTCTTTGTGATTGGAGGACAAAAGATAGAGAGCCTGATGCCTTTATCTGACCACGCTTAGCTCTGTACACTTTACCTTGCAGTTCAGAGCTTGTGGCTTGCTTCTGAAAACAGGGACTATGTGACACTTGGCTTTATCATTTCCCATCGTCCCTTTCCCTCTTGTCACTCTACTCTGGCCTTCCTGTCCTGCTTTCTTTTCTACGTTTTAAAGGTGGGATGAGATAGGTAGGAGACGAAAATGTGCAACCCTATTGAACAGCTTCAGGGTTATTCTTATTTTCAACATTCTCCTCTTCAACCCTTATTTTCCCCCTAATACATGTGGATAATTGGAATCCTCCTGTCTCTTTCTCTCCCCACTTTCAGTTCAGTTCAGTTTAGAAAACAGCTATTAAGTGCATTGACGGAGCTAGATCCTGGGAACACAGTGGTTAATGAAATAGAAACCTGATCTGAAGGAACATGGAACTGAGGCCCCTCAGATCAATAAGGGGAGATGTGCAGAAGTTCTCTGTGGGCTGTGAAGTTATTGATAATCATAGTGATGTTAGCCATTAATCATTCCTCACAGGCATAGCCATCCTCTGTGTACTAGGGTGATGGTCCACGAGCAGAAGCCTCTGACTGCCCAAGTCCCAGCTCTTTTCTCTTTAGGTGGAAAAAGACAAAAATATTGTAACTTTGTGTGAGAAAAAAAAATTAACTGATGATAAACACAAATAAAGCAATACAACTCCCCCCACCAAAAAAATAATCCTAAATGGTAGATTTTTTAAAATTTCATTTTGTTCTCCAAAGTGGCCTCTTTAAAATACCTCAAAATATATCATAATGTGCACATATTATGTTTTCAACTTTCAAGAAACTCACTAATTTTTCAAAACAGGGATTAATTTTTCTGATGATAAAAGATTCAAACACATTTAATTTTATTTTTTAAATATGTATTTATTTATTAGAGTGAGAGTAAGAGAGGGAGAAAGAGATGGAGAGAAACATTGATCGATTGCCCTTTTCACGTGCCCTGACCAGAGACAGAACCTGCAACCTAGGCATGTACCCTGACTGGGAATTGAACCAGCGACCTTTACTTTTCAAGACAATGCCCAACCTACTGAGCCATACTGGTCAAGGCCAAACATGTTCATTTTTAAGACTTTAAATAATGATGATAGACAGAAAGTAAAATTTCCCCCAAATCCCATCTTCCCTCATGCCCAACAACCATTATTAACATTTCAGTATATGTTTCTCTAGTCTTTATTTTATAAATTGACATGTGTGCATACATACAGTTTTGGACAAAAATGGGACATATTTTATATAATGTATATATATTCATATAAGGTACATAATATATATTGTAAACCTTTTATAAGATTATAGCTATTATCTATATATATTTGTGATGAATTTTTTACATGTTGCCTTGGATCATAGACATTTTTCCATATAAACCTACCTTATTGTTTTATCTGTAGCTTAACTCTGCATTATACGGCTATACAATGAAATGATTTCCAGTGTTTTACTCTTAATGACAACACTACAGCTAACAGCTTTAAACATTTGGTCTAGGCAACTATAAGGCCAATATAAATTCTTGGAAGTGAGGTTATTTATTCAAAGGGTATGAATACAATATGCCAGATTACGCTTTCCCCAGGAGGATATGAGTTTCTCTAAAACCATGAAACACTGTGTATGCTATAGATTTTTTTAAAAATGAGAAAATGATTATTGATTGTTGTTGTAATTGGAATATTAAAGATTACTAGTGAGTTTGATCATCTATTCCTGTGTTTATTGCTCAATTGCTTTTATTCATTTTGTAAAATTGAGATATAGTTCACACACCATAAAATTCACCATTTTGAAGTATACAATTCAGTGGATTTTAGTATATTCACAAGACTGTACAACCACCACTTTTATCTAGTTGCAAGACACTTCAGCACCCCAAAGGAAACCCCAAGCCCATTAGCAGTCATTTCTATCCCCCCTCCTTTTTCCGCCTCCCACTCTCTTAATACCACAGCTCCCACCCATAGTCCCTGACAACCACTAATCTACTTTCAGTCTCCATGGCAATGCCTATTCTGGACATGTCCTATACAGAAAATCAAGTAATACGTGGCCTTACTGGACTGGCTTCTTTCACTTAGCATAATATTCTCCAGGTTCACCCATGTCATACCATGTATCAGTACTTCATTTCTTGTTATTGCTGATTCATATTCCATTGTATGGACAGACCACCTTTTGTTTACCCATTCATCAAGGTATGAACGTTTGGGTTGTTTCTACCTTTTCCTACTATGAATAATGTTGCTGTGAGCATTAGTGTTCAAGTGTTTGTATAGACACATGTTTACAGTTCTCTTGAGTATATCTGAGAAAAGAATTGCTGGGTCATTCGTAACTCTATGTTAACTTTTCAGGAATTGCCTAACAGTTTTCCACAGTGGCTGTACCATTTGCATTCCCCTTAGCAATGTATGAGGGTCCAAATTCTACAAATCTTTACCAATACTTATTATTTTCCTGTTTTAAAAAAGTATAACAGTCCCAGGCTATGTGAAGTGCTATCTCATTATGGCTTTGATTTGCATTTTCCTAATGACTACTGTGGTTGAGCAGCTTTTCATGTGCTTATTGACCATTTGTGCATCTTCTTTGAAGAAATATCAATCAAATGCATATTCACCAATGCTACATCTGGTAAGGGGTTAATACGCAAAATTTACAAAGCACTTAGAGATCTCAACACCAAAAACAACCAAACAATCTAATTAAAAAATGAGCAAAGGACATGAATAGACACTTCTCCAAAGAAAACATACAGGTGGCCAATAGACATATGAAAAGATGCTCAATGTCACTAATCAGAGAGATGCAAATTTAAACCACAATGAGGTATCACTTCACACCTGTCAGAATGGCCATCATCAATAAATCAACAAACAATGAGTGCTGGCAAGGATGTGGAGAAAAGGGAACCCTGATGCATTGCTGGTGGGAATGCAGACTGGTGTAGCCACTGTGGAAAACAGTATGGAGTTTCCTTAAAAAAATAAGGAAATAAGCCAGTCAAAGACAAGTACCACAAGATCTCACTTATATATAGAATGCAATGAACAAAGTAAATAACCAAACAAAATAGAAGCAGACTCATAAATACAAAGAACAGACTGACAACTGTCAGAGGGAAGAGAGTTCAGGGGCTGGGTGAAAAAAATGGGATTAAGTGAAAAAAAAACCCTCATAGACATAGAAAAACAAACAAACAAAAATAAATGCTTTGCCCATTTTAAAATTGTTTAACTTTTCATTGTTGAGTTGTAAGTATTGTTTCTATATTCTGGATGCTATCTCCTTATCAAATATATGATCTGCAAATATTTTCTCCCATTCTGTGACTTCTCTTCACTTTTTTAGTAGTGTCCTTTGATGAACAAAAGTTTTAACTTTAAAAAAGTTTTATTTTTTCTTTGGTGGCTATGCTTTTGGCATCACATATAAGAAAACTTCCTAATCCAAGGTCAAAGATTCATACTTATGTTTTCTTCTAAGAGTTTTATAGTGTTAGCTTTTACACTGAGACTCTAATCTGTCTTGAGTCAACATGAGTTAGGGGGTCCAAATTCATTCTTTTGCATATAAATACCCAGTTGTCCCAGCACCCACTTCCTTTTTTTAAAATTCCTATAAATTTTCTATTCATATCTCTTTCCCATTTTATTCTTACCAGGTTGTTTGGGGGGTTCTATGGATTTGTAAGAGTCATCTGTCTAGTAAAAAAAATTAATCCTTTGCTATATAGATTATAAATATTCTTTCTCAATTATGATTAATCTGTTAACTTTGCGTACGGTAGGTTGTTTTGCTGGTTGTTTTCACATGTCTTTGTTTGACTTTTAGCCATGCAGTTATTTTAGATTTTAGGCGTCAGATTGAACAGTGCCTATCTTTACGGCTTCTGATTCTATGTCAAGCCCTCCTTTATGGCACCTCCTCTGAAGTGGTACCGGGGCAGTGAAGTGACAGAGATTGACATCATGAGATATCTGCAAGTGATAACGGAAGCATGAGAATGAGTAAATTCTTTAGAAGAAAGCATAAAGAGACAGCGGGGAGGAGGCCAGGCACTGTGCCTTTTAGATCATCCAAACCAGAGGTTGAAGAAGACGACAAGAAAGAAAAGAATATGCAGGAGACATAAGTGGGTGAGAGGAAGGAACAGGAGATGCTGTGGGCGTTACCCACAGGGGCAAGAGTTCCAAGCAGAGAGTTGCCGAGATTGCCGACGGCTGCAGCAAGAACTTTAGGAGAGCAGTTTCCTGGGCTGCAGGCACTCAGACTGCCAGCTACATGGCACGGTGATGCTGGGAGGAGAAAGAGACAGCTCCTTTAGCATGTGTGGCAGTGAAAAGATGGAGAAAATCAGAGGGGACAAGGAATCTCATAAAGATTTATTTTCTTTCCAAAGAGAGAAAAATGGGGAAATTTTGCTATGATTTAAGTTTATGAACAGGAAACTTTTGCTAAGAGTAAGGATTTAGGAATCTTAGTTAATTCCCATGTTTCTGGGAGTTTTAGCTCCTAGGAAATTTTGAAAGCTCCTTGAGTAGCAGCCAAAGTGGAAAATAGCCAAGCATTTAAATGAGTTAATATAGGTAAAGTGGATCCTACAGTACTGGTATGAGTTTTGGTCTCTGGGAAGCAGACGCTGAGAGGGAATTGGGAGTGCAAAAGATTATTGAGTGTATTATCCATAAAAGATAAAAGGCAAGACGGGGCAGGGAAAGCATTCAGACCGTGATGCAGATATAACAGTGCTCTGCCAACTCCGGGGTAAGGCTGCCCGTCAGAGGAGTCGGGCTAGGCATCAGTGGCCTGGCCCTACAGAGTATGCCAGATGATGGTAAGTGCTGAGGATACTGGCAGGGGGGAGCAAGGCAGAGGGCATTGTAAATTTAAATAGCAACAAAGAGGTGAGTGTGGAATGTGGGGGGTACATATAGCGGTGGGTGTAGAATAGTAGTTGAGATCCCAGTGGATGGATGTGGGGAAGGGAAATCATATAGAGTCACTGTAAGAATTTAGCTTTTATATGAGTGAAATTGGAAGAATTGCAGGGTTTGATCAGGGGAGTGAAGTGATCTAAGTAACGTCTTTCAAGGACCGTGGATGCTCCTTTAAGAAGAGACTGAGGTAGTGCAGGTGTAGCAGCAGAGAGATGATGGGCCTGGGTGGTGAGAGATGGTCAGATTCTGGATATAAGCACATAAATCCAATAAGATTATCTGATGGATTAGATGTAAAGAGTGAGAAAAAAAAAAAGAGTCATTAAGGATAAAGCTAAGTGTATTAGTTCTCTATTGCTCTGTAACATATTACACCAAAGTTACAGAACTATGGGGTAATTAATGAGTGCTGTTTTAAGCTACCGAATTTGTGGTGATTTCTTATGGCAGTCATAGAAAATGAATAAATTTTCCCAAGAAGTTTATCCCGTCTTTGAACAGCACTCCTCGTAAGGAAATGTCACCCTATTTATTACACTAAGATCTATCACTCCATTCCCTCCAAAAATAGACCTGACTTTTAAAAAATATTATTGATTGATTTAAGAGAGAGAAAGAAAAAGGAAGAGAGATAGAAACATTAATTTGTTGTTCCACTTGTTTATGCATTCATTGGTTGATTCTTATCAACCCTGACGGGATGGAACCCTCAACCTTAGTGTACAGGGACAACGCTCTAACCAACTGAGCCACCCAGCCAGGGCTGGTTTTATTTCTTGAAACCATGTTGACAGCCCATCCTATATTTGAAGATAGCTCATATGAGCCTTCCATTCTTTGGACCAGAGACTACCTGTGCATTCTCCATCCTGGTTAATTTTCTCAAAATGTATTATGGTTTGTTTAGGTCTCTGAACTTACATTCTAGAAATGGAAAATTAGTGTAACAATAATATGTTTCAAAAGCCCTTGCTGATTTGGAGTATCTGACTCTTCCATTACAAAAGAGAAATTTTCCAACATTATCACCAAAGATAAACATTATTTTCTGGCCCATCAACCATGTGATGGTCCATAATAGAAAAACATCCTTTAGAATGACCTGGAATCAAACATGTGGTAGAAAATTGTCAGGAAGTTTCCAAAACTATGAATCTGCATGAACATTATAGATTGAGATACTTAATTAGAATTAAAATTAGGTGCTTAGGTAGTTAATGAAAATTTCCCCAGGAGAACTAAGCTCAGTGAAAAACAGCAGCATCTGGGAATTAAGATGTTGTATTTCATCTGTCCACCCGGGGTAACATTTATCCTGGTTGTAATACGATTTCTTTCTTGGTTCTTGGAACATGGTGCGGTACCAAGAGATTTGCCAAGACACGGGGGAGGGCAGGTGGGGCTGAGTATTGCTGTGATCCTCAGCCAAGGGCCCTTGAAATCTCCCAGCAGCATGGATGGCAAATTAGAGCAGAAATGGATAAAACGAGAGAAAAGGAAAAACCTGAAGTTAGGAAAGATGGAGGAAACCTAGCAAGGGGACAACATCTGAATGATCATTAAAATGATGAACCAGTCCATGCAAAGGAGACTGTAAAGACACACTGACACAAGGGAGATGCCGCCGTGGGGAGTACTTTGGAGAGTGACCACGGAAAACTGGATTTGATAACTAGGGAGAGTGGGTGATTGTCCTGTTTGCTTTGTATTGCTGTCAAACGTTTCCAGTTTCAGGCAGACATGAACATTTTTCCTCAAGTGAATTTTTAGCTCCTTTGGAAAAATGGCTATGTCTTATGATTTCTTACACTCAATTAATAGAACTGAATGAAATTGCCCGTTAACTGGCTGAAGAATGAATGAAAGACATTGTTGTTTTAATTAGCATACAGGTCCCTTGGGAGAAAGCTAGATTAAGTCAGAAGAAACCATATGTTCCCGACTCCTCCATCTTTCCTCCTTAAATGACCTACGTCTCTGGGGTATTTTCCTAAGTGTGATCCAAAGAATTCTATATTAGAATTGTCTGGACAAGCTTGTTAAAACTGAAGAACCCTACATCCGGCCCTGGTGGATGTATGACTTGTTTATACATTCGCCAGTTGATAGACATCTGATCTGTGCATTTCTTTTCTACACAGTGTAACAAAACACGACAAATGTGGCAGTTAAAACAACACACATCTATTGTGTCACACTTTTCGTAGGTTGGGAATCCGGACATGCTTTAGCTGGATCCTGCGTTCAGTCTCACGAAGCTGCAACCACGGTGTCAGTCCGGTGGCACCGCTGTTCAGAGCCAGGGTCCCCTTCCAAGCTCACACGGCTGTAGGCAGAACCCAGATCCTTTCGGGTGTAGCACTAAATATCTTGGCTTCTTACTGTCTGTTGCTAGAGCTTCTGCCACGTGGCCGACTCCATAAACAGTTCATAATTTGGTTGTTTGGTCCTTCAAAGCCAGCAGGACAGTCTCCCTCTTCAGTCTGCTGAAACGGGATGTTATGTAAAATATTCTCATGGGAGTGACATCTCATCACCTTTGCCACATCGAATAGAAGCCAGTCACAAATTTCACCCAGATCCAGGAGAGGGGATTGTACAGGCAGTGGGTTATCGGGGGCTACCTTTGCATGTGTTGACCAGAAGGTGTTCCTAGTTTTTAGTAATTATGAATATTGGTACACAAGTCTTTAGGTGAACATATGCTTTCATTTCTGTTGGGTAAATACCTAGGAGTAGAATTGCTTGATCACAGGGTAGGTATATGTTTAACTTTGTGAGAAAATATCAGACAGTTTTTCAAAAAGGCTGCACAGTGTTGCATTTCCTTCTACAATGTAATGATAGTTCCAGCTGTCCTCCCCCCACCACTTTTTTTTAACCAATATTTGCTGTTGTCTGTCTTTGCTGTTTTTGCCACTTTCTACTGGATGTCAAGTCTGCATTTTTCAAGAGCTCTGTGGCTGATTCTTACACATATTCAATCACTGCTTTAGAGGTATGAGTCAGAGAGAATCTTCTGGATCTCTCTGGAGATGGTTGATGGTCCAGAAAAAAGGAGATTCTCTCCTTTTTCCAAATGAGCTAACACTGCTCAGTTACAGGTCCCTCGGAAGCCAGTCCCCAAACCAAACTGACCAACTGAATCCCAGGGAGTATTTGTTAAAAACAGAATCTGGGCCTGACTTCACATCTTCTGAACCAGCATCTTCAGGAATGCAATTTGGGGATCTGTATTTCCCAAATAACGTTTAGGTGACCCTCTGACCTGCTGGGGCTGAGAACCTGAAAGCGTCTTTGGGTGCTACTCACACTGAGAAAACCTCCACGAAGCAGATGGATGTAGGACTCTGAGGTGGCACCATAGACACTCCCTGGCTCATTAATAAAATCTGTTAGCACGTCAGTGTCCTTACTTGCTTACTGTGTACCTTACATTACTGACACAGCTTCAAGGGAGAAAGGAAGTTGGGGAATCAGAGTTCAGATGTTTGGCTCTACTAACAAGACATTTCTCATTCAAGGAACTTTTATCTCCAACTGTAACTCACTAATCTCCAGTAACAATCTCTTTGTATTTTCAGGAAGACATTAAGTTTCTTTAAGAAGCACTTCTTTGAAAAATACTTGAATACATGCCATAGCAGGCCCCACCACGAGCTGGTGAGCCCTGGATGTGCGCTGGGGGGCCGGGCGGACTCAGGCAATCATCACCTTGGTCCTCAGTGCCAGAGAGGGAGAGTGCAGGGCCCTCTGGGAGAGAGTGACAGAGCCTCCTCTGCCTTCTCGTTCTCTAAGCATAACTTTTTAAAGACCAGGTTTGTACACCTAGATGTAACTGACCTCTTCTCTCATCAGCAGTCTTTTCCCTTTAGGCAAGACTACCTCAGGGCAGTCATCTGTGAGGGATGAAGGAGGACTGCTAGACACCTCCATGCCACTGAGTTGAGAGAGACAGAGGGACGGAGGGGCAGAAGGACAGGGGCACGTGGCCAGTTGCACACTCCAACACTGGTGGCAAAAAGTCAACAGAATGTAGACCACGAATTGCGAGAACCCTAGCTGTGCTGCTAGCTGAGGTCCCAGGGATTCACATAGCTCTGCTCCTTCCACAGGAAAAGATAGACTGAAATGGTGTCCCAGCGACCTGTGCACAGAGAGTGTCTGAAAAGTCTGGGAACATAGGATAAATCTGTTGTTAAAAACACAGTGTGCTACTGTGTTTTCAAATAATATATTCAATATTATTTTCCTTCTGCCGCCAGACACCTTTGCAGGTAAAATTCTTCTAAATGTCAGCATGCTACACAACATTCAAAAAAGTCTGGAAACAGAGAAAATAAGCACTTATTGTACTTTTTCAAATGAAAGATTGGACTCATAGCTTTACATTTAGAAGTTCATCTGAAAAGCTGTCTGAAGATTGATTTTAAAAACATACTGAGCACGGTATTGGAAATACAACTGCTGTGCTGTTTAGAGATAAGTTTGTACTATTTTGCCCAACTTCTCCAGTACCCTGTATACTGTCCCCTTGAACTCTCACACCCAGTGAGGACCTGAGGTCATGGAGGCTGCACAACTTGACCCAGCAGCTCTGTGGCAGGGCCAGGATTTAAAGCTTACCTGCGCACGGCCCAAGGCCACCTGTTTTCTCCTTCAGAGCATCACTTCCCAGCTCTGAGCTCCACACAGGGTTGTTGAGACACCACAGTGCTTTCCTGACACTTTGATGGCAGCCTTATTCTATCAAGTCACATGCCTATCTCTTATTATTGTAGCTTTCGGGAAACTTTTTGAGACACCGAGGAAGGCGATGGACCCTCTCCCCTGACAACTGAAGTTTGCATTCAGTGTCAAGGCATGTGGAAGACCCACAAAGGTCAACCCTAAATTCCCTTGGGATCATGGACCAAGGTAAAGAACCCCTTCTTTTGTCTGTAAAGTTCTTAAAGACAGAAAGAGAAGCCTCCATTCTTCTACCACCATCTAACTAAAAGGTTGGTACCTGGTGGAGATATGGAAATGTTTGCACTTATGTGAAGGTGTTTTAGAAACTGTTGGAGGGAGTGTAAGGGGGTCAGTGAAGCAAAGAAGAAGGAGGAAAAACACATTTCCAAGAACAATGATGTTATGAATATAATAAGACTCAAGAAATAATAAATCCCTTTGCTTTCAACAGAGTGCACATAATTATAAAGGTACACTCACCAGGCAGTAACTGTAGGTTGTTCACTTCCCGTCTGCATTGCTGTGTGGATGAACATGTGGCCACGCATGCACTCCAACCCTAACTGTCACTAGGGGTGAAGGTGCAGACAGCAACATGGGCATTAAAGGTGTCTTCCATGGGGCTCCCAAGAGGCTTAAAAGCTTTATTTCCCACCTCCTATACAAGTAGCCACCAACCCTTCTTTGAGGTGCGCCTGTATTCTTTATTGCAGAGTCAGAAGGACCCAATTTCCCTGAAAAAGGGTACAATATTAGAGCCCTTTGAATGTAGAATGTTCACTCCAAGTTCAGTAAGTATGTTGAGAATGCATCAGTATCCCTCCAATTTTCCTTCTGAGTGGTCCTGGTGCACATCTCCCTCCCACCATTGCCCCAGCATGCCTGCCACGCCTCGCACATCCCATCTGATGGCTTTATGTCCCTCTGGTGAGCTTTCCTCACAAACAAAAACAAGCAATGCACTGAGCTCACACAAGCATCTTCCATCCCTGCGTGAGGTGCTCGTTCACTAATGAATGCCTCCCTCGGGCTTCATGGACAGTAAGGCAAATGCAAGGCTGGAGACTAAGAATTGAATTTCTGGTCTCTTGGGCACAAGCATCTTAATGAAGTGAGAAAGAACTCACTAGCCCAACCCTTGGAATGTCATTTCCAAGATGCATTGTTTACATCTCTAATAAACACGTTCTGCCTGCCCTCGTATCAGTGGACAGCTGCTCACATGAAGAGATTTTATGACATACAAGGAGTACATTCATTCTGCACGCAACAGCCATTTTTGAGTGCTTGCTATATGCTAGGCACTGTGCAATGAGTGGCAGGCACCATGAACTCGTGATCTAATGGAGACGCGCGTGAGTGTCTCTATTAGGGAACACAAGGGCTTGGGTGCAGGTGGAGGAGTACTGCTCCTGGGCAAGGTGGCTTCAGCTGGGTCACAGGCTGAAGCTCTGTAGGAATTAGCCTTGAAGTGTGTGGGGAGATGTGGAGGAACTTGGGGGAAGGTGGTACTGGGCAGAAAGAACAGAATGTGTGAAGACCCAGAGGCAGTGGTGTGCTGGAGCCTGTGAGCACCTATTGGAAGAGCTGATTGTATGCTTCTCCTCCCAGGCTTACATTCATTGATGTCACCCTGATAGCCTGATAGGTATTCACACCACAGAAATGGGCAAACACTCCTTAGCAGGGCTTTTGGCCCTTCAATTAGCAACACACTACTGCCCAGAGGTGATAAAAAGTATGGTCATATAGGAAAAACAGCAGAAGGTCAATGCGTCTGCTGTTGCCTATGAGATTGGTTAGTTGTGACAAGTGTGGCTGGATGAGTCATCAGGAGTCAGGTGATGAAATGCCTCAACACTATGCAAAGGAGTTTGGGAGCGGTGCTATGTTGCCAAGGTATTTGTAGTAGACATCTGTTGTTGATATTTCCCCAGCATCCATTTCTCTTTCTTCTGGTAAAAGCAGTCCACAATCTAATTGGGGGCAACAAACTAATGGATGGGACATAGGTGATGACAGACAGTCCTTGATGACAAAGGGAGCGACCTCTGGTCTTCCAAGTGCTGGCCCCCTGTAACCTCACGTTTGTTTCTGTGTTCATTCGGTGGGAGATTTCAAATCAATGGTCTTACAGGCTTGACCACAGCAGTGTTTATCAAAATGTGGTCTGGGCACCGCTCACATCAGAGTCACTCAGATGGGTTATGTACAGCGGCACATTCTGGATTCGACCTCAGAAATGCTCAGTCAGAATATGTGCGAAGATTCTACATTTTAGACAGAACCAGGTGATTCTTATGTACACTAAGGCTGGAGATCTAAAGTCTAGGTAGTATTTCTCCTATTATGCATTCATCATTGACTCTATTTATGAATTCATTTATTTAACAGATACTAATTGTCAGTCACTATCTCAGGTGCTGGAGAATAAAGTGATAAACCAGACCAACCAAGTCCCTGACAGCAGGAGCTTATAGTGGAGTAGCAGGGGTGGGATGGGGAGAGGCAATAAATTATTTTTTAATGTAATTTCAGATAATAACTGTGGAGGAAATAAAGAAAGTGAAGGGAAGTTGGGGGGTAGGAAACTCAGTCATTTCTTTAGATTAAATGGTCAAGAAAGGCTCTATGAAGAGGTTACATTTAATTGAAATGCATGTTCTATGATTTTTGTCCCTCCGAATTCTCATTCTGGATAAAACACAAACATATGCGCACATAAGAACTTTAGTCCTGTTAGACAAAGAAAATTTCAAACCTTTTAATGCAAGTGTAAATTAAGAAGATGCTTTAGGTGCATACATTGTACATATTAGACATCTTAAGATAGATGTCCAGACATGGTGCCCACCACTGTTAATAGGAACTTCCCCAACCCCTGCCCCTCCGCAAGAGACTGACAAGAATGTTGTGGTTTGAACCCCATGACCCTGTTCCAAGAGCCATCAATCCCTAGGACAGCCAGCGGTATAGGAAAGGTAAACGGGACCATCGAATTCTCTCCAAGACCCTGGACTGAGGAAACACTCAGTGAATGAGGTGGGAAGAGTAAGCTCGGGGGTTGAAAGTGTACGCTGAGAGAAATTGGGCGGTTCCGTTGGATCTGCACGGGGCCAGAGAAGTTAAGAGGAAACAGAAACTATGAGTAAGATGAGGAAGCAAAAACTCTGAGAAAGCAGAAATGATGAGATGAACGCAACAGACCAACAGAGGAGCCGGATAGGCATAACCAGCTCCTGTGTCAAGTTGGACAAATTCTTCCTCTCGCTTTCCCCTAACTCCACTCCAATTCCTAACCTCCCTCTGGCAGGGGATTTGGATTTCCTGGGTTTCCGATTTTTAAAGCCATCAGCAGTAGCAGCAGAAGCACTGTTAAGGACACATTTTTAAATGCTAATTTGAGTGTGCCTCTGTCACTGAAATTACGTCAGTCTTACTTTGAATGATGGGATTGTAGCATGATTTTAGCTTAAACACACACACACACACTCACAGACTGTTGTCTGTTTCTGGATGTGAGGGCAGTGAGTGGCCATATACTAATTCAGACATCACACTTCCCAAATAAAGGTCATGACACTGGAGTGCCTCTAGCACATTCTTGCTTCCTTTTCTACAGGACAGGCTGTGACAGCTTGAAGAGATTTGGAGTTCATTGATCCCAAAGAATAAGAACACTTTGCAGTACTCCCCTGCTTCCTGAAGTTGATTTTATTCTGATGAACTCTGATCAGTGAGCAGTTGTTCCCTAAAAATAGTTTCTGAAAAGGCTTAGGCATTAGCTGTCTCCCTAAAGAAAAAGAAACAGAATGCATAAGTGGAAAATGCATCAGACCCCATCACCAGTCTCTTTGACTAATATGAAATGTTTTGCCCTGGCTGGTGTGGCTCAGTGGATTGAGTGCCTCAGTGGATTGAGTGGTCGCCAGTTCAATTCCCAGTCTGGGGACATGCCTGGGTTGCAGGCCAGGTCCCCAATAGGGGGTGTGCAAGAGGCAACCACACATTGCTGTTTCTCTCCTTTCTCCTTCCCTTCCCTTCTCTCTGAAAATAAATACATAAAATCTTTAAAAAAGAAAAAGAAATGCTTTAGAGCAGCCGAGATGTTTAGCTCAGAAAATAATCCATTAAGGAGCTACTTGGATAACGTTGAATATTTTTTTTCTACAAACTCCTCTTTGAAATAAACCAAACAGAGGTTCCTTTTACTTCCATGGGAGTTTTTAGTAAAAGGAGAAAGGAGGACTTTATAAGCTCTGAACAGCCTATGAGGCCATTCACAGACTTCCTAGCATTCTCTGCCATTTCCCAGTGCTGAAGACCCTGAATGTGGCTTCTCACTATCGTCATTGTCCTGCTTGGGCACTAGCCTGGCAGCTGAGCTCTCTGAGGCCGATAGGTTTTGGAGTATGGGAAGAAGCCAGACAGGATCACAGACTGTGCAGAGTAAGAAATGAGCCGGAACCGTGGTGGTGGGGAGATGAAATACATAAGGCTATTTTCATACCCTCCTGAATCACACTTCCTGTCCCAATGCTCGTGTAGCAAGTCTCGAAAAACCCGGGCTAGGGTGGGGTTGGGGGTGGGGCACACAGGGAAACCATCTAGACAGGCAGAGATTTCTCTGCCTCCAAGCTGCCTCCAGGAACAAGACCTACATTGCCTGCTTCTTTGAATGTCCTCCTCCCTGCTCCCTTGCTGCTGGCTCTCCGCTGACTTGGCTATGAATCTTTGGGGGGTGGGATCATAAGCAGATTTTGACAACTGTGTGCTATTTCACTACTTCCTCTGCTTTCTAGCCTCATCTAGGCTTTTTAAGCCTCATCTTCTTCAGGTTCTTATTTTCTCACATATATGATGACCCGTTCTTTTCAAAATTTTTTGAAAGGATAACAGTTACAGTATCTAGACAGTCCCACCACCATCTTCACCACTCCCTTAATTCCTCTTTTATTTATTTGCCAACTGTGAATTAATTTTCCAGAAATCCTTTCTGGTGAGCATTCACAACTCAGGATAAAATAGTCCTAAGAAGAACCTAATAATATGGTGCCCAGAAGAATACCTCACAAGCACAATATGCAAGACCTCAATATGCAGGAGTCTCTTTCAGGACTTCAGAGTGCTGTCTATCCATACTTGATTCATTATAATAGCTGAACAAATCCACATAGCTCTAAGGGACATCCCCAGACCCATTAATATCTCCTTTCCCCAGTCCTTGCCCGTGTTCTCCTCACCATAGTACAGTCCCCTCTGGCTGTAAGCCCTGTGCTCTTTGACATTAGAGTCAGATGGACTTTTAAGGAGATATCAACTACAAAGTTCCCTCAGTTATACAAGATATACAAAATATAACTGAGGGAACTTTGAAAAAGATAGCTTCCCTTGAATATATTGCCCTAACTGTATTAGATAAGAATGCTTCTCGCTGCAAGTAATAGACAAATATAATTGTGGATTAAACCATTTTTATTGGCAAGAGGCTGTTTAGGGTTCAGTCAGTGGCTCAACAATGCTGACACACAAATAGACACTCTCCACTCTTCCCCTCAGACATCCTCAGGGAGTTGTCTTTTTCCCTGCTTGCCTGTTGCCTTATGGTCTGGTCTCATACCAAAGCGAATGGAGACAAAAGGACTCAAGGTCTTTCTTCTAAGAAGGGTCTGATTCTTTTTTTTTTTAATCTGAGAAGGGAAGCTGGAATTCAGTTATATGCCCAACACTAGACTAATCACTGGTGAAGGAGAAATACATTGCTAGGTATAACTAGAGCGATCGTGATCCATCTCTGGGGTTACCAATTAGAATTGGGGACTACCTTCCCTGAAATCAAGGAATGTAGTTCTGGGATGAGGGAAGACAGGCAGGGCGGGAGAATGGTTGTTGGGGAGGCAGCCAACAGTGTCTGCCATAACCATGCAGCTCGCTGATGCCTGAAATCCCGTGATTGTTGCATTGGTGTTTCAACTCAACAGAGAACCTGTCCTGGTGAAAGTTCATTATATTTTCAAGATACTTCTACTCAACAAGTATTTAGTTCATACTATTTTTTAAAACAACATCAAATAGAAAATTAAAAAACCAAGAGAAAAAAATAGTTATTATGAGTAGTAGTGATGTATTTGTAAATCTTTATCCACTGGCTGGGCAGGAACACTGATTTATAGTTGCTGATTTCCAGTGACGTGAATACTCTTACTACAGTTAGTTTCAAGCTACCAGTGGTTTAGCAACTGTCTAGCAAAGTTCCTGAAAATATAATAACCAGCTTTTGTGAGCTCATACAAATCAACTCCAGCACACCACTGAATAACTTTATACTAATGTGCCATGCAATTATGTTGTACACATTTATCTGTGTGATTGCTCCTTTAATCTAGCACTTACAGTACTTTGTGAAGTAGATATTATCATCACCATTTTACAGACGGGAAGCCTGGGCTCAAAGAAGCTGAGTCTTTTCCCAATTCCTCTGACTCTAGGTACTAAGAGAAGACCCACGAGAGCCAAAGGCTAAGAAAGATCCAAATACTGGCACTTTTATGTGGGCGCCAGCAAATTCTTATTACTGGAATTATGTGCACTGTCAACTCTTATTGGCCTTGGAGTAATAAAAACTAGGGCAGACTGAAAGTCACTGGATGCCTTTATTCTTGTTTTGAAGAGAAGAAAAAAAGAAAAGAAAAATGAAATGATTTCATCAGAAACATCCAAAACAGAATACCTTCTGTTCTCATTGTGAATGTTCTTGTTTGAGAGAAAGGTTAGGTCCTTATTTCTTATGACATCAAAAGAAATTTCTCTAAAAGCACTCATATTGGTATTCATTTCTACCTTTAACTTTATACCAAAGAACAGTCTTGTGGCTTGAATGTATGGGCAGTTTTTACAACTTGTGTATTTTCTTATTATAAAAACAGCCCCCGGCATTTCTGTGAGTCGTGAGGCTCACTTTTCCCTTTGCCTACATCAGTTGGTTGTAGTGAGGTGCAACTGTGGTCATGGGACATGGGAAAATGCCTCCTAATGGCAAAGTGCTTTTGAAAATGTATGGCACCATTGTTTTTGTTACCATGAGCAGCCTGGGCCCAGGTTGAATTTTCTCCAATCAATGAACCTTTCCTCATGATAAGAAAAACTTTCTGACTCCTTTTCCCCTTCACGTGCATGGTTCATATTTCATAATCTTTTCCCTCCTGCCTGTTGACACAGCAGGCTGAGAAAATTCTCAATTCCAATTCATCAGTTGAGGTCTCTGGCAGGGTCTGTGTCACCCACTAGAGGGAGAGGAACATGAAGTATCTGCTGATCCATTTCTGG
Organism: Desmodus rotundus; assembly: GCF_022682495.2. NCBI lineage: Eukaryota > Metazoa > Chordata > Mammalia > Chiroptera > Phyllostomidae > Desmodus > Desmodus rotundus. The sequence goes on from NC_071388.1 coordinate 138,981,787, forward strand.
GATTTCAGTGCCATGTCCACCCAGTACTTCACTGCCACAGTCTCAAGGTTAGGCCTTCTGGTTAGCAACTTCTTTCAGTGTTTCTGGCTCACCGGCCAGGTGTTAGTATGAGGTTTTGGTGCAAGTTCCACCCCAGGGGTGGAATAGGTTCTGTCCAGAACTCTGTCTGCACCTTTCAGAGTCAGAGAAGATGCCAAAAGGATAGAACATTTTGTTTTCCCTAACAATAATCAAACTGCATTGATGTGACAAATATGGTCTGTTCTCCTCCTTTCTCTTCCACCCAGATTCTGCCTGGATCACCCCTCTCCAAGGTCCCATCCCCTAGACCTATTCATGCAAGCACAACATCCCAGGCTGTCAACATTACACATGGGACTTAAAAGAAGGGCTCCCGACTTGCGAGGAGAACCAAGATGGCGGCGTAGGTAGACACACTGCGCCTCCTCGCACAACCAGAACCGACAGAGAATCGAACAGCAAGGGGGACCAACACCAAGGAAACAGAAAATAATCATTCATCCAGACTGGTAGGAGGGGCGGAGACGGCACTGGGGTGGAGAGGACTCGCGTGGCTGTGGCGGGACTGAGACTGGCGGAGTGTGGGACAAATGGCGCAGGCAGTCCGAGCACTAGCAGACCCTGCGGTCCCACATTTGCACAGATAAACCCAGAGGGCCGGACTCAGAGTGGCGGAGAGTGGGGCAGGCAGAGTGGCGGATAGCACATTGCGGCACCACATTCGCCCACAGATAAACCGGACGAACGGCGGGCAGAGAAGCAGACCGCTGCGCAACCCAGGGCTCCAGCTCGGGGAAATAAAGCCTCAAACCTCTGATTGAAAGCACCCCTGGGGGTTGGGGCGGCAGGAGAGACTCCCAGCCTCACAGGAGAGGTTGTTGGAGAGACCCACAGGGGCCTAGAGTGTGCACAGGCCCACTTACTCGGGAACCAGCACCAGAGGGGCCCAGTTTGATTGTGAGTAGCGGAGTGAAAGACTGAAATCCGGAGGAGAGTGAAGCGGGCGCCATTGCTCCCTCTCGGCCCCGCCCCCACGTACAGCATCACTGCGCAGCGACCAGCATTACCCCACCCCGGTGAACACCTAAGGCTCCGCCCCTTAAAGTAACAGATGCGCCAAGACAAACAAAAAAAATGGCCCAAATGACAGAACACTTCAAAGCTCCAGAAAAAATACAACTAAGCGACGAAGAGATAGCCAACCTATCGGATGCACAGTTCAAAGCACTGGTTATCAATATGCTCACAGACTTGGTTGAATCTATTCGAAAAACAGATGAAAAAATGAAGCCTATGCTAAGAGAAACAAAGGAAAATGTACAGGGAACCAATAGTGATGAGAAGGAAACTGGGACTCAAATCAATGGTATGGACCAGAAGGAAGAAACAAACATTCAACCAGAAAAGAATGAAGAAACAAGAACTTGGAAAAATGAGGAGAGGCTTAGGAACCTCCAGGACACCTTGAAACGTTCCAACATCCGAATTATAGGGGTGCCAGAAGGAGAAGAGGAAGAACAAAAAATTGAAAACTTATTTGAACAAATAATGGAGAACTTCCCCGATCTGGCAAAGGAAATAGACTTCCAGGAAGTCCAGGAAGCTCAGAGAGTCCTAAAGAAGCTGGACCCAAGGAGGAACACAACAAGACACATCATAATTACATTACCCAAGATTAAACGCAAGGACCTACGTCCAAGATTACTGTATCCAGCAAAGCTATCATTTAGAATGGAAGGGAGGATAAAGTGCTTCTCAGATAAGGTCAAGTTGAAGAGGCTCATCATCACCAAGCCCTTATTATATGAAATGTTAAAGGGAGTTACCTAAGAAAAAGATCAAAAATAGGAACAGTAAAAATGACAGCAAACTCACAGTTATTAACGACCACACATAAAACAAAAACGAGAGCAAACTAGGCAAACAACTAGAACATGAGGGTTGTCAATAAGGGAGTGGGAGGGGGAGAGGGGGGTAAAGGTACAGAGAATAAGTAGCATAGATGATAGGTGGAAAATAGACAGGGGGAGGGTAAAAATAGTGTAGGAAATGTAGAAGCCAAAGAACTTATAAGTATGACCCATGGACATGAACTATGGGGGGGGAATGTGGGAGGGAGGGGGGTGGGCAGGATGGAGTGGAGTGGGGGGGGAAATGGGACAACTGTAATAGCATAATCAATAAATATATTTAAAAAAAAAAAAAAAAAAAAGAAGGGCTCCCATATTCACTGCTCCTTCACTGTGAACACAGCCCAATTGCTCCACTTAGAAAATAGCTCTAAGGCTACCACATTTTAAAGTATATTTTATTGATTAAAATATACTTAATACAGTTGTCCCAATTTTTCCCTGTTGCCCCCCTCCACCTGCTACCCTCCTTCCCTCTAGAAATCCACCCCTCTTAGTTCATGTCCATGAGTTGTGCATATAAGTTCTTTGCCTTCCCCATTTCCTACACTAGTCTTAACAATTATTCTGTACCTAGCTATTCTGTACCTACCAGTTATGCTTCTTAATCCCTGCACCTTTTCCCCCATTCTCACTCTTCTCCCTCCCAGCTGAAAACCCTACAAATGAGCTCCATATCTATGATTCTGTTCCTGTTCTGGTTATTTACTTAGTTTGTTTTTGTTTTTTAGATTCAGTTGTTGATAGTTGTTTGTTGTCATTTCAATGTTCATTGTTTTGATCTTCTCCCTTTCCTTAAATAAGTCCCTTTAACGTTTCATGTAATAATGCTTAGTGATGAGGAACTACTTTAGCTTTACCTTATCTGGGAAGCACTTTATCTGCCCTTCTATTCTGAATGATAGCTTTGCTGGATAGAGTAATCTTGTTTGTAGGTCCTTGCTTTGAATCATTTCAAATATTTCTTGCCAGTCCCTTCTTGCCTGCAGTCTCTTGAGAAATCAGCTGACAGTCTTATGGGAGCTCCTTTGTAGGTAACCCTCTGCTTTTCTCTTACTGCTTTTGAGATTCTCTCTTTATCTTTAACATTTGGCATTTTAATTATGATGTGTCTTGGTGTGGTACTCTTTGAGTCCAACTTGTTTGGGAGTCTCTGTGCTTCCTGGACTTATATGACTATTTCCTTCACCAAATTAGGGAAGTTTTCTTTCATCATTTTTTCAAATAAGTTTTCAAATTCTTGCTTTTCCTCTTCTCCTTCTAGCACCCCTACATTTTGGATGTTGGTACATTTAAATATGTCCTAGAGGTTCCTAACCCTATCCTTGCTTTTTTGAACTCTTTTGTCCTCCTGTTACTCTGATCAAATGTTTTTTCCCTCCTTGTGTTCCAAATCATTGAGTTGACTCTCTAGTTTCTCCCCTCTGCCATTGGTTCCTGTAGATTTTTCTTTATTTCACTTAATTCAACCTTAATTACTGACTGGGCCTTTTTCATGGCATTGAAGTACTCAGTGAGTTCTTTGAGCATCCTGATCAACAGTGTTTTTAACTGTACTTCTGATAGTAGCTTATCTCCATTTCCTTTAGTTCTTTTTCTGGAGTTTTGTTCAGTTCTTTTACTTGGGCCATATTTCTTTGTCTCCTCATTTTGGCAGCCTCCCTGTGTCCCATAGTTGTTTTATCCACTCATCTACTGATGGACACTGGGGCTGCTTCCACATGTTGGCAATTGTAAATAATGCCACAATGAACATAGTGGGGCTTATATTCTTTTGAATTTGTGTTTTAGGTTCCATTGGGTATATTCCCAAAAGTAGGATAGCTGGGTGAAAGGGCAGATCCATTTTTAATTTTTGAGGTACCTCTCTACTGCTTTCCACAGTAGCTGCACCAATCTGCATTCCCACCAACAGTGCAAAAGGGTTCCCCTTTCTCCACATCCTCACCAGCACTTGTTTTGATTTATTGATGATAGCCATTCTGAAAGGTGTGAGATGGTATCTCATTGTGGTTTTAATTTACATTTCCCTGATGATTAGTGGCATTGATCATCTTTTCGTATGTCTATTTCATACACCTATTGGCCATCTGTATGTCCTCTTTGGAGAAGTGTCTTTTCATGTCCTTTGCCCATTTTTAATTGGATTGTTTGCTTTTTTGGTGTTGAGTTTTATAAATTTTTTAAAATTTTGAATATTAACCCCTTATCAGGCATATCAGTGAATATGTTCTCCCATTCAGTGGATTTTCCTTTTATTTCGTTGATGATTTCCTTTGCTGTACAAAACCTTTTTAGTTTGATGTAGTCCCATTTATTTATTTTTCTTTTGTTTCTCTTGCCTGGGGAGATATGTTCAATAAAATATTCCTATGAACAATGTTTGAGATCTTGCTGCCTATGTTTTCTCCTAGGATATTTATAGTTTTAAGTCTAACATTTAATTCTTTGATACATTTTGAAATTATTCTTGTGTATAGTGTAGGAAGGTGGTCTAGTTCTGTTTTTCTGCGCATGTCTGTCCAGTTTTCCCAATAGCATTTATTGAATAAACTATCTTTAGTCCATTGTATGTGCTTGCTTCTTCTGTTGAATATTAATTGACTATAAAGATGTGGGTTTGTTTTGGGGCTGTCTATTCTGTTCCACTGATCTGTGTCTGTTTTTAATGCCAGTACCATGCTGTTTTGATTACTATGGCCTTAGAGTATAGTTTATATTAGGTAGTGTGATTTCTCCAACTTTGTCCTTCTTTCTCAGGATTGCTGTTGCTAATTGGGGCCTTTTGTGGTTCCATATAAATTTTTGAAATATTTGGCCTAGTTCTGTGAAATACGTTATTGGAATCTTGATAGGAATTTCATTGAATCTTTAGATTGCTTGGGATAGTATAGACATTTTAATGATGTTAATTCTTCCTATCCATGAACATGATATATGCTTCCATTTATTTGTATCTCCTTCTATTTCTTTCTTCTGTGTCTTACAATTTTCCGATTATAGGTCTTTTACATTCTTGGTTAGGTTTATTCCTATGTATTTTATTCTTTTTGTAGCGATTGTGAATGGGATTGTTTTCTTAATTTCCCTTTCTTTTAGTTAGTTATTGGCATACAAAAAGGCAACTGGTTTCTGGATATTAATTTTGTATCCTGCTACTTTGCTGAGTTCATTTATCATCTCTAGTAGTTTCTTGGTGGAATCTTTAAGGTTCTCTATGTACAGTGTCATGTCATCTGCACATAATGACTGACTTACTTCTTTTCCAGTTTGAATAGCTTTTATTCCTTCTTCTTGTCTGATTGCTGTGACTAGGACTTCCAGTATCATATTGAATAAGAAAAGTGAAAGACGACAACTGTCTTGTTCCCAATCTTCAGGGGAATGCTTGTAGTTTTTCCCCATTGAGTGTGATGCTGATAGTGGGTTTTTCATATATGGCTTTTATTATGTTTAGGGATGTTCTCTCTAATCCCACATTGCTGAGAGTTTTTATCATAAATGGGTGCTGGTTTTTATCAAATACTGTTTTTGCATGTATTTATATGATCATGTGGTTTTTATCCTTCATTTTGTTTATGTGGTGAATCGCATTTATTACTTTGTGAATGTTGTACCAACCTTGCATTCCTGGAATAAGTCCCACTTGCTCATGGTGTATGATCTTTTTCATGCATTGCTGTATTTGGTTTGCTATATTTTGTTGAGGATTTTAGCATCTATGTTCATCAAGGATACTGGCCTATCATTTTCTTTCTTTGTAGTGTATTTATCTGGTTTTGGAATTAGGGTAATGCTGGCCTTGTAAAATGAGTTTGGGAGTCTTCCCTCCTCTTGAATTTTATGAAACAGTTTGAGAAGGATAGGTGTTTGTTCTGTGAATGTTTCGTAAAATTCGCTAGTGAAGCCATCAAGTCCAGGGCTTTTGTTTGCTGTCAGTTTTTTGATTACTGCTTCAGCTTCACCTGGTATAATCTGTGTATTCAGATTCTCTGATTCTTCCTGATTTAGATTGGAAGATTTTTTGTTTCTAGGAAGTTATCCACTTTGTCCAGGATGTCCAGTTTATTGACACATAGTTCTTCATAATATTTTCTTTAAAAATATATTTATTGATTATGCTATTACAGTTGTCCCATTTCCCCCCCTTCACCACTCCATCCTGCCCACCTTCTCCCTCCTACATTCCCCCCCTATAGTTCATGTCCATGGGTCATATATATAAGTTCTTTGGCTTCTACATTTCCTATACTATTCTTACCCCCCCCCCATCTATTTTCTACCTACCATTTATGCTACTTATTCTTTGTACCTTTCCCACTCCCCTGTTGATAACCCTCCATGTGATCTCCATTTCTGTGGTTCTGTTCCTGTTCTAGGTGTCTGCTTAGTTTGTTTTCGTTTTTGTTTTAGATGTGGTTGTTAATAAGTGTGAGTTTGCTGTCATTTTTACTGTTCCTACTTTTTATCTTCTTTTTCTTAGATAAATCCCTTTAACCTTTCATATAATAAGGGCTTGGTGATGATGAACTTCTTTAACTTGAACTTATCTGAGAAGCACTCTATCTTCCCTTCCATTCTAAATGATAGCTTTGCTGGATACAGTAATCTTGGATGTAGGCCCTTGCCTTTCATGACTTTGAATACTTCTTTCCAGCACCTTCTTGCCTGCAAGGTTTCTCTTGAGAAATCAGCTGATAGTCTAATGGGAACTCCTCTGTAGGTAACTGTCTCCTTTTCTCTTGCTGCTTTTAAGATTCTCTCCTTTGTTTAATCTTGGTAATGTAATTATGATGTGCCTTGGTGTGTTCCTCCTTGGATCCAGCTTCTTTGGGACTCTCTGAGCTTCCTGGACTTCCTGGAAGTCTACTTCCTTTGCCAGATTAGGGAAGTTCTCCTTCGTTATTTGTTCAAGTAAGTTTTCATTTTTTTGTTCTTCCTCTTCTCCTTCTGGCACCCCTATAATTTGGATGTTGGAACATTTCAAGATGTCCTGGAGGTTGCTAAGCCTCTCTTCATTTTTTTGAATTCTTGTTTCTTCATTCTTTTATGGTTGGATGTTTCTTTCTTCTTTGTGGTCCACACCATCGATTTGAGTCCCAGTTTCCATCGCCTCACTATTGGTTCCCTGTACATTTTCCTTTGTTTCTCTTAGCATAGCCTTCATTTTTTCATCTAATTTGCTGTGAGCTTCCTGATTACCAGTATTGTCAACTGTGCATCTGATAGGTTGGCTATCTCTTGGTTGCTTAGTTGTATTTTTTCTGGAGCTTTGATCTGTTCTTTCATTTGGGCCATTTGTGTGTGTGTGTGTGTGTGTGTGTGTGTTGGCGCACCTGTTTTGTAAAGGGGTGGAGCCTTAAGTGTTCACCAGGGCAGGGTGAATCTTCAGGGGAATGCTGGTGGCTGCGTTGTGACGCTGTATGTGGGAGAGGGGACGAGAGGGAGCAATAGCGCTTACTCCACTCTCTGCCAGATTTCAGTCACTCCCTCCGCTACCCACAATCAAATTGGGCCCCTCTGGTGCTGATTTCTGAGTGGGTGGGCTTGTGCACTCTCTAGGCCCCTGTGGGTGTCTCCAACGAACTCTCCTGTGAGGCTGGGAGATTCTCCCGCTGCCGCCTCAGCCCACAGGGGTGATTTCAATCAGAGGTTTGAGGCTTTATTTCCATGCGCTGGAGCCCTGGGTTGCGTGGTCTGTTTCACTCCCCCGCCATTCCTCCCAGTTTATCTATCCATGAATGTGGGGCTGCAGGGTCTGCCAGCCACCGCCTTGTGGGGAATGCTAGCTGCAGCCTGGCCTGTCCATTCCACAATCCGCCACATTCCTGGGTCTGCCAGCCGCCACCTTGCTGGGAGTCCTCTCCGCCCGGCTGCCCATCTCTGCCCCTCCTACCGGTCTGGATGAATGTTTCTGCTTTATCTTCCTGGTTGTCGGACTTCCATGCAGTTCAATTTTCTGTCAGTTCTGGTTGTTCTTTGTTTTTAAATTGTTGTTGTCCTTCTTTTGGTTGTGCGAGGAGGCACAGTGTGTCTACTTATGCCTCCATCTTGGCCAGAGAGTTCTTCATTATATTTTCTTACAATCCATTGTATTTCTTTGTTGTTAGTCATTACTTCTCTTTCATTTCTCATTTTATTTATTTGGGTCCTCTCTCTTTTTTTCTTGATAAGCTTGGTTAAAAGACTGTCGATCTTGTTTATCTTTTCAAAGAACCAGATCTTGCATTTATTGATCTTTTGTATTGTTTTTTAAGGCTCTATTTCATTTATTTCTGCTCTAACCTTCATTATTTCCTTCCTTCTACTCACTTTTGGCATTGTTTTTGGTCTTTTTTAAGTTCCCTTAAGTGTAAGATTAGATTGTTTATTTGAGTTTCTTCTTGTTTCTTAAGATAGGTCAATGCTATGAATTTCCCTCTGAGAAATGGTTTCCTTGTGTCCCACAGATGTGTGGTTCTTGCATTTTCATTTCCATTTGTTTCAAGGTATCTTTTGATTTCTTCCTTCATCTCATTGTTGACTCATTCATTGTTTAATAACATGTTATTTAGATTCCATGTCTTTGTGTGCTTTTCAGTGTTCTTCTTATGATTCCTAGTTTCATAGCATTATAGTCAGAGAAGATGCTTGATATGATTTCAATCTTTGTAAATTTATTGAGACTTGTTTTGTGTCCTAGCATGTGGTCTATGCTAGAAAATATTCCATGTGCACTTGAAAAGTCTGTATGTTCTGCTGCTTTGGAGTGAAATGCTCTAAAGATATCAATTAAATCCTTTTGATCTAGTGTGTCATTTCAGGCCACTGTCTCCTTGTTGGTTTTCTGTCTGGAAGACCTATCTATTGAAGTCAATGGGGTGTTAAAAGCATCTGCTTTTGACTGTATTCCTGTCAATCTCCCTTTATGTCCATCAAGATTTGCTTTACATATTTAGGTGCTCCCATGTTGGGTGCGTAAATGTTTACTAGGGTGATATCCTGTTGTTGGATTGTTCCCCTTATAATTATGTAGTGTCCCTCTTTGACTCTTACTATAGTCTTAGTTTTAAAGTCTATTTTTTTGGCTATAAGCACTGCCTCCCCAGCTTTTTTTCCCCTTTCCACTTGCATGAAATATCTTTTTCCAACCCTTTACTTTTAGTCTGTGTGTATCTTTCAATCTAATATGGGTCTGGAGGCAGCATATATATGGGTCTTGTGTTCTTATCCATTCAGCTACCCTCTGTCTTTTGGTTGGAGTATTTAAGCCATTTACATTTAAGGTGATTATTGATAGATATGTATGTAGTGCCATTTTATCGTTAGACTATTTTCTCTGTTTTTTTTTTCTTTCCTTTTCTTCTTCTCCTCCTCTTCTTAAAGCTAACCCTTTAACATTTCTCATGGTATTGGTTTTGTGTTAACAAAGTCCTTTAGCTTTTCTTGTTTTGGAAGCTCCTCATTTTTTTGATTTTAAATGATAGCCTTGCTGAGTAAAGTAGTCCTAGTTGTAGGTCCTTGTTTTTCATCACCTTGAATATTTCATGTCATTCCCTTCTGGCCTAAAATGTTTCTGTTGAGAAATCAGGTTACAGTCTAATTAGTGCTCGCTTGTATGTAACTATCTGCTTTTCTGTTCAGCTCTCAGGAGTCTCTCCTTGTGTTTAAGCCTTGTCATTTTAATTTGTATGTGTCTCGGTGTACGCCTCTTTGGGTCCAAGTTGTTTGGGACTCTCTGAGCTTCCTGGAGTTGTGTGCCTTTTCCTTCACCAGATTAGGGAAGTTTTAGGTCATTATTTCTTAAAATAGGTTCTCGATCCTTTGCTCGCTCTCTTCTCCTTCTGGTATTCCCATGATGCGGATGTTGTTATGCTTGATGTTGTCCAAAATGTTTCTTAAGCTCTCCTCATTTTTTAAAATTATTTTTCTTTCTGCTGATCTACCTGGGTGTTTTTTCTACCTTTTCTTCCAAATCACTGATTCAATCCTCGGCTTCATCTAACCTACTCTTTATTCCTTTCAGGGTATTATTTATTTCAGATATTACATTCTTTATTTCTGACTGGTCATTTTAATGGTTTTTATATTTTTTCATACTGCTGAGGATCCTTATAATCATTACTCTAAACTCTCTATCTGATAAATTGCTTGCCTCCATTTCATCTAGTTCTTCTGGAGAATACTGTTGTTCTTTCATTTGGGGTCTGTTTATTTATCTTCTCATTTTTGCTGCTTCTTAGTTTTTTTTTGGGGGGGGTTCTATGTATTAATTAGCTCTGCAAAGACTCTGGTGCAGTCCTTTGTCAGACACTGCTTATGACTGGCCCTGGTCAACTTCTTTGGAGCTATCAATGATCCACAGAATGGTGTTCCCTCTGCTGGGCCTGTCTGTGTGCAGAAAGAACCAGGTTGTGCACCAAGGCCAGCTATTATCAGCACCAGGCCCTGGGAATGGTCAGCTGAAATCTCACAGAGCTCCAAGAGACCTGCCTTACCTGTTGAACTAATCAATGATATAGCCTCAAGCTCTAATCAGCAGCTTGGCTTAAGCTCCCCAGAATGGGGCAAAGTAATTCCTATGGGCAGGTCTATCTCTTCCCCTCAGGCTGATGCCATTCAGAGAGGAGTGCTATGCCTGAGAAGGATGACCTCTGCAGTATGGGGAATGACTCAGCACAGGGATCTTGGTGGCTGTTTCTTCAGTTCTCCTCAGAGCTACCAACCTCAGACTCTCCTCAAGTGTCTCTAGTCCACTCTTCCTTCCCTCTGCCTGACTCCAGGATAAGTGGTTGCAAACAAAATTTTGTGTTGACCTTGTAAGAGGCTCTCTGTGTCTCCAGCCATCTCTTCCTGGCAGAGAGAAACCCTGCTGCTTTTTACAGCTGGATGCTATCTGGGTTCCCTTCCAGCTCTGGTGCTATAGCCTAGGGAGCCCAGCTTGGGGTTTAGACCCCACACTTCTCAGGGGAAACCTCTTGGCCACTGAAATATCCCTCTGGAACTTCACCTGCCACCCAACAGAACCCAGCCAGCACTCTTGTACCTCCTTTGCACTCCCTACTAGTCTTGTTGTGGTGAAGTAGTTTATTCTGTCTGTCTGTGGTTATAAAGCTTCTCTCCAGCTAGTGTTCAATTGGTTACTCAGGATTATTTCTCTACAATTTAGTTGTAATTCCAGATTGGTCCTGAAAGGAGGTTAGTGTAGCTTCCACTCACTCTTCTGCCATCTTGGATCCTCCAGGGATCCTCAATATCTTAAAAATATAAAAGGGTCCTATGTCCAAAATGTTTGAGGACACTGGACTAAACTGAGCACACCGGAAATCTAATTAGAAAGCAATAAAGCTAATCTTGAACAGATGTGTTAGAATGTATGCAACTAATTGAGTAGTTCCCTGTAGACTGTACACTGATGAGCACCACTGCCACTGGGTAGCCATTTGAACCTATCTTTTGCAGCAGCTATAGGACATACAGAGTCTTACTGCTTTATAATCACAAGGCATTTCTGAACCACAGTTAGTTGTGACAAACTTGCTCATTGCAAAATTGACCAAGACTTTTATCTATCTAGGAAAATAAAAATCCATCTTCAATAGATGAATGTTTGCTTTCTCAGCAGTAAGCACAGAGCAAAAAGCTTTACACAATTTAGGTAATGGATGGAATTTTGGAAGATTCTAGGTTGAATATAATGCCAGAAGGAAGTCTGTTCATTCACTCCTTTATTCAAAAGATATTGAATAGCATGGGCCAGTTGCTGAGATGAGTGTTGGGAATATGGTGCTGAACTAAACAGGCCCAGTCCTAGCCCTTGCAGAGCAAAATAACACATTAAACAAGTAAACAAACAAACAAAAGAATATTTGTTGGGATAAATGATACAAATAAGAAGAACAGTGTGCATGAAAAAATATAAGTGGGGGAGACCATCTTCAGACTGAGGAAGAAATACATAAGTTGACACTTGAGGAGGAGCCCACCACATATGAGTATGGGAAGGTGTCACTGACTGTAAGGCACAGCTATGTGTACATTGTGTATTATCCCCCTTTTGAAAGGTTAGAAACATTCTGGGCACACGTAGCACAGTGGTTTAGAGCACAGGCTCAGAAGTCTGACTGGCTTGGTTTCCAATGCCAGCTTTACCACCAGCTAGCTGACTTTAGAGAAGTTACTCAACCTTTCTATGTTTTGGCATTTTACATCTATAAAGCAGAAAATGTAGTATACTCTAACATATAGGCATTTCCTGTGGATTACATGGGACAATTCATGCAAAGTGCTAGTTTTATAGGGAAAAAAAGCAACAAATATTACTGATATAATATTGGTTTGTAAGGATTGGGGTAGTTAACCAGGACCAGACTAGAGTATCCTAGGGACGTTGTCATGAACTTGGTTTAGTATCAGACCCCAGCTCATCTTGATTGTGATGTAGAAATAGTATATACAAAGTCTGTCTGAAAAAAGTCCAGCCGTTGTTAACATAATGAAAATGGTTTGTGCAACATCAATGTAACCTGGCAGCCAAGGAAAGTGGACTGGAATGTACATGCATGAACAATGATGACTTCACTGTACTAGTCAGTGGGGATGGTAGGTGCCATTGAGTGAGCACGTGTACTGTGTGGCCATTGCATTTAAAATGACTGACCAAATAGAGCAATGAATCTGCATCAAATTTTGCATTAAGCTTGAACATTCCTCTGTGGAAACTATTCAGATGATTCAAAAAGCCACAGCTATGAGCAACTGTTGATCAGCAGCTTCATCACAAAATGTGCCCACTCACGCATCATGTCTTGTGCAGAGTTTTTTGGCAAAACATCAAATCACTCAGGTGACTCGGCCCCCCCTACAACTCAGATTTGGCACCCTGCCACTTCTGCCTTTTCCCAAAATCAACATCACCTTTGAAAGGGAAGAGATTTTAGACCATCAGTGAGATTCAGGGAAGTACAACAGGGCAGCCAATGGCAATTGGGAGAATTGTGTGAGGTCCCAAGGTACCTACTTTGAAGGGGACTGAGGCATCATTGTCCTATGTACAATGTTTCTTGTATCTTCTTCAACAAATGTCTTTATTATTCTTATTACATGACTGGATACCTTATGGACAGACTTTGTATTTCAAGCCAAGACAGTGTCATGAATCCCAAATAAGATGGAAGAAATATATTTTTGAGAAAAACAGCTATCAAAACTCATAATTCATATGCATTCTAGGGCTAGAGTTTATAGAAGGGGCTCATCAAAGGCACAGATAGGTGAAGGCTGAAGTTATGAATGGGAAGGGGTGCCAAGCAGTGAGCAGGACAGATGGGAGCTTGGGCAACAGGCCCAGATCAAGACTCAAGAGTTGGGACAGGCAAAAGCCAAGGCTTGGTCTCAGACAGCAACTAGGATAATTTCTAGTAAGCTTTATTACCCTAAAAGGGGGTCTGTCTACTTAAGTGAAGTGCCAACCTATTTCTTAAATGTTTGTACCTATTAGTACATTGAGCTAGGCTGTACTTTCTCCATCCATGAATGCTTCATACTGCCCATGACGAATGTGCTCTCTCTTCCTGGAAAATACAGTGAGAGTAGGGGAGAGTTCACCTAGGCATCATGTTGAGGCTGGCATCACTGAGTTCCCACGTTCTTCATATTTTCCTTCTGGCTCTAGTGCCGCTATCCAGATGGCCATCTGTTCTTTGTTTCTGTGGCCTACAGACAGCTGAGATGACTTGGGATCTATATCTGAACAGTTTCACTTTCAAGTAAAAAATTGGGAAGCAATTTAAATCTTTTACTTAAGTCACTCAGAAAATTCCAAAGGGAGAGATGTAATCTCACATGATACCGAGGCAAATATCCCAACATTCCTTTTTAGCCACCTATTGTATTACCAAAGTCCCTCTCATCCCAACAACTCCCTCTCTCTCTGTCTCTCTCTGTCTCTCTCTTCCCTCTCTCATCTTCCCTCCCCTCCCATCCTTCCTCTAAACTTTTTCAGATGGCCATGATGGCTCTTCTCATTTCTGCTGCTTCCACTTCCTTGCAGGTAAAGTTAAGAAGGCTCTGTTGTGTGATTCTAGCATACCCTAAAGAGGAGAGGCAGAGGTAGGTTAAGTTTTATTCAGTCTCTTTCATGCAGCTATGCTCAAAAGTGTAGCAGAGCGCTTGGAAGCTGGTGGCAGCCTAATTTTAATTGTGAGACACTACAATGCCTATGAAAATTATCAAGTCTCCAACACAGTCATGCAGGATTTCTCTATTTTGTGGCTACTTTCAAAGTATATACACACTTGAGAGTATATTCCATCTCCAGTTAAAATTTTGTAGCACAATGCCATTTTACAAGTCATCGATGTTCAGTCTGAAATAATGTTATCGCCTACCCTCTGGAAATGGTATGCAATGAACAATACACGGTACTGGATATTTTCTGTTGCCCCTCTATGTCCTCTTTGATCCCTTCTCCTCCCTGTCCTGGGCTCCAAGAGGCTCACCTTTGTGGACTGAATCAGCAGGTGACCTTGCCTGCTTGATTGCTACCAATGACGAGCAGCAGCAGATTTGAGAGAGGGAGCTGAGAGCAAAGTTGGGTATTGATTCATTTTCTGTGCTCCCTCCCAGCCTGGTCATTTCAGGCAGGCTATATCCTCTCCCGAGGCCACAGCTCATGGCAGGTTGCCCTCTCTCTCTTTACAGTTCCCTTCCTCCCCCTTCCCTTCTCTTTTCTCTTACTGTAACTTCTCCTTCACCCCTTTAGGTCTAGAGGTGCTGAAAATGCCTCCCAGTTAGGCGATGACAGCGGATAACTATAATAAAGTAGCTGGTTCCTACTTTGTTTACATCTTCATGAAGGAGAATGATCTATTATTCATTCATTAAAGCAAAAAAATGATTGCTCTATTTCAAATTTAGCCATGAATACAGAATATATCAGAAGCTGAGAACTAACGATGCTACTCACGCTCCTCTAGCTTCTCTGTCCTTGGTTCCCTGAAGGGCCACAACTGCTGCTGCTGCTATTGTCATGCATGTGGAGTCCTGCCATCTAAACGTGGTATTGTGAAGTCCTCCCTGTAGACCATTGCATGACCTTAGCTCCATGGGCATTAGCCTCCATGGCCCAGTTCTTGCAGATGACTCCACGTCTGTATGTGCCCATCCCTGCACCCCCCCATAGTGTCTCATCAGGGACTCTCTTGCCACACTAATTTTATAGTTGCTTTCCACTGTCTCTCAATTACACATAAGGAATATTATTTACAATCGCCCATCCCCCTTGAACTACATTGCTTCTTAGATACTTCTGGCCAGTGGTTCACATCTATGTTTTCTATGAATCTCTTTGAATGTCATTACTGAGGGCACAGATTACATCTTGGATTTCTCCGCATCCCCAACCTCTCTTTTATGCACCATTTGTTTACCTAACATGAGCCAGGTGCTGTGCTAAGGCATACAACAGTGAGAAAAATAGATCCAGTTTCTACTTCCATGGACCTTATAAACTAGGAGAAAAATAGTAAGTGAATAATCATGGAAATAAAGATATAATTGCAAACCTTGATACATACTCTAAAGGAATGATGTACAATGTTATAAGAGCATGTAATGGGACATTTAAAAATCAGTTAAACCCATGATTCTCAAACAGGATGATTTCACCCCCCACGGGACATTCGGCAATGCCTGGAAGCATTTTTGGTTGTCACAGTTGGGGTCGGGTAGCAGCTGGTATCTAGTGGATAGAAGCAAGGGATGCTGCCAAACATCCTAAAATACACCAAAAAGCCCCTACAACAGAAAAGTATCTGGCCCAAAATGTCAACTGTACCAATGTTGAGAAACCTGAACTAGGTAAATGATTCCAGCAGAAAGAACATGGACCAGCACCTCGCTCACACTGAGCCTGACAAGGAGAGAGAAGGCATCCAATATTGAACTGAATTTCTAGTTTAAATTGGTTGGGATAACACCTCTGTTTTTCTTCTTTGTCTTTACTTCTGTTAGGTAAAATTCTGTGTAGGAACGAATATGACAAAACCATTATTTTTTTCCTCCAAAGTGTATGTGTAACTGAAAGCTTGATTCAGGCGAGAGGGTAAAATACAGTTAATGGATGTGAGGATTTTTCTTCACTCTAGATTGCTTGAAAATACAGAATGATACCTTCACCATGGCTGGTAATATGACTACCTAAAAGTGGATATTTATTGTTGGGATCCCCATATGGTGACCTAGGTTGAGCTGAAATGGAAATAATGGCTTTTGGGAACTAAATAGAATAGGAGATCAGAAAAGGGTAAAATGGGGACTAGGATTTGTAGAGTATTTTCTAAAGTCAAGGCTTGTGGGTTTGTTAGTCATTCATTTAACAACTATGTATTGGGCTCAACTGCCCTAGATACGCAGGCTTGGAAAAATAAAAGGCTCAGGATCTAGTGAGGCAACAGATGAGCAGACAAACAGTGGTGATGCAGTATGAATAATGCCCCAAACAGTTAATTTTGCATGAAGTGCTGAGAGAAAGCCTGAACTGACGATGGCAAGGTTGGGGGAGGATAGGAAGGTGTCCCCATCAGGGTGTATTCACAGAGAAGGGATTAATAGATATGAGACTTGAAGGGAGAATATGAGGATACTGAGTAGAAACCCCAGAGAATAACATGTGAAAAAGCAAACTGTAAAAGAGTGTGGTGGCTTGGAGTGCAGTGGGTGTGTGGTGTGACGTAAAGGACGTGGACATTAGAGCTGGAGGAAATGAGAATCGGGGAGCAGTGGCAGAGGGTGACATCATGGAGGGGGTGTCAGCCATGCTAAGGAAGTAAAGGAAAGGCACAAACAGATCTGCATGTTCAGAATGACCACTCTGGTACCATTGTAGAAGCTGGATGGGAAGAAGGCAAGACGGGGAAGAGTGTCTGGTGAGGAGACCACGGGAATTCAGGGACCACGGAGAGTCTGGTCATGGAGAAATGGTGCCAAATTGATAGCAGTTAGACGGTGGGGAAGCAGCCACCACATCTACAAGGAATTCATTTCAGCTTTATTTTGAAAGGTTTTAATTTTGCAAATAATTCATTATTAGTGACAACCAAAAAGTTAAAAACCAGTAGAAATTTAGAGCCAATGATTGTTAAACTGCTACTCCAGATCCTTTCAGATACTGCCACTTACATATTCGCCCTTAATTTAAATAATTTTTACCTTGTGAAGTGGGAATTCCTTTCAATCTGAGCTGAATAGTGGAATCTTGGCCCCATACCAGGACTGAGTTTAATTCTTCAGGAATCAGTGGAGCTGAGAAGAATGTCTCCAGTGTGGGCCTGAGAGGGAGGAGTTGTGAGAACAAGAAACTTGAAAAGGTGGCTCTAATGTTCAGGCCGGAGGATAAACCTGTCGACCTATAGGAGAGGAAAACAGAGAAAATTGGAAGCCTATGCTTAAAATTTGAACCTGTAGCAAGTTATTTTAATAATGTGATTTACAGGTGTATAACCTATACCAAATGTATATATAGCTGGTATACCTGATTATATTCCATTGTATAAAAGAAGTAACTGGACTTTACTTGGGAAGCAATGGGAACTCTCATGAAAGATCTTCAGCATCTGGTGCAAGTGGTGTAAGCAAACCTCTTAGCCTGATGCTTAAGACCTTCCGTCACTAGGCCCCAATCTACTAGGAAAAACTTCTTATCCTTGTATAGCTTTTTGTGGTTATTAAACCCAAGTTTCATGCTCTATGCCTGGTTGACTTTGTGTAAGAAGTTAGGTGAACCCTCCATAAAAATTAAACAGAAGTATGCTTGCTAGGAATCTATGAACTTTTCTAGAGTATGTTTCTACTCTCAGCAATAGAATAAACAGGGTAAACTGGGGAGAAAGGAAAGTGTTAGAAACGGATTCTTTTCCAAAGGCCATGTTCTTGACGCTTACCTTTTGCACTTCATTCATTCTTTCAAATATTCAGAAATGCCTACTATGCTTTTTATTTTCTACTAACTAAGCAAGGCTTTCTACTAAGTGCTATGAGGATTCAAAGATGAGAAAATATTTGCCCTCGGGGCCCACTATCTGGTAGAGGAGACAAGACATGTACACAGCTAACTATGTTGCAACATAGAAAGTGATCCGTATCTTAAGCAAAATCTACCAAAAAATGCCGTGGGGGAAGAAACCATGGAGAGATGACATCTGGCTGATGGGCTAGGAGTATGTCAGAAAAAGCTTTAGGGTGAAATCCGATCTGAGCCTTGAAAAATATGTGAAGAGGTAGAAACGCGGCAGTAAGTCCAGGAGCAAAGGTATGAAGGGGGAAAGATTAGGATGCATCCTGGGATCAGGAGCCTGAAGGAGGAACCATGGCGTGTGCAAAGATCTAGACTGCAGTCAACAAAGCCTTCCGTCCTGGTCCTGCCTATCAACAACTATCGGCCAAAATACACAGTTCCTCTCATTTCAGTTTTTTGTTGTAGCAAATGGCAAAATATCTACCTGCCAAACCCACAAGGTTAGTAAATATAGTAAACTGTGTGAAAATTCCATATAAACTTGTAGTTTATATGGAATTTAATTTATAGTTTTTTAATTAATAGTTTATATGGAATTTAGTATAAAATAGGTTACTTATTTTTAGTTAAATAACCCAATTAAAAAATGGGCAAAGAACTTGAATAGACATATCTGCAAAGAAGCTATACAAACGACCAACAATCAGGCGCAAACCACAGTGAGGTATCACATCAAACCCATAAAGATGGCTACTATTAAAAACCAGAAAATAAAAAATGCTGGTGGGAATATAGAGAAATTGGAGCCCTTGATCATTGTTGGTAGGAATGTAAAATGGTACATTTCCACAATGGAAAACAGTACGGAGTTCCCGCAAAAAATTAAAAACAGAATTATCATATGACCTAGCAATTCTACTTCTGGGTGTGTACTAAAAAGAATTGCAGGGTCTCAGAAAGATATCTGCACACCCATGTTCATAGCAAAATTATTCACCGTAGCCTAGAGGTGGAAGCAACCCAAGTGTTTGTTGACGGATGAATAGATAAATAAAATGTGGTATATATGTACAATGGAATATTATTCACCCTTAAAAAGGAAGGAAATCTTGACACATGCTACAACATGGATGAACCTTGACAATATTCTGCTAAGTGAAGTAAGCCATTCACAAAAGGACAAATAGTTTATGATCCCAATTATATGAGGTACTTACAATAGTCAAATCCATAGAAGCAAAAGTAGAACAATGGTTGCTGCAGGCAGGGGGGGAAGGGACCTGTGGAGTTGTTTAATGAATACAGAGTTTCAGTTTTGAAAGATGAAAAGTTCTGGAGATTAGTTTTGCAATGTGAATATACTCAACAGTATTGAACTGTACATTAAAAAATGGTTAAGATGATAATTTAGTATTATGTATTTTACCACAGTAAAAAATTAAAAATAAAAATAAAAACATATAGAACTTTATGAAATCCAAGGAAACTTCAGGCTGTTAATTTTTCTGATTGTCTTCTCTGTCCAGGTAGATAGTAAAAGTTGGAGGCTAATATTCTTATAAATTTAGTTAATTGAGTAATATTTGAATAGCTCTCTACTAAGTACCACTTAATTCATCACCAATACCAGGTGTAGGATAGAAAAGGAGAGGTGTGTTTATGTCCTGTGAGGGATGGGAGGAAACATTTGAAACTTTGTGAATTGTAATAGAATGCAAGGTGAGCAGTGCAAAGAACATGGGTCAATAATACGGACTTGCAGAGATTGCTATAGGATTATACTGGGCAAAGGACGTGTCTTTCTTGCTCACCGTTCCATGCTCAGCTCTTAGGTTAGGCATAGAAAGCATTCAGTAGTCATGTATTAAATGAGCTAAAACTGCCTAGTGTAATGCCTGGTAAATGATACTGTTCCCTAAGTGCTCATTCTCTCCCTCCCTGCAGCTCCGTGTCTCCCCTGTGAAATATCACCATAAAGGCTGATGCTTTGTGCTCAGGAAGAAAGGTTTTCTGTCCTAAGAACTCCATGTGCCTTCATTCTTTATCATATTCTCATCTTTTTCCTAAGTGTTCAGAAAAAAATTAAAACTAATTTCCCTCATTCAAGGGGCATCTAAATATGGGTTGTGGTGATAAAAAAAAAAGCCAATGTTTTGATCCATTGAAATTGTTTAATTTTTAAAAAGCTTCTAGCAGTTTCTTTAAAAGATAATCTTGATAAGAATAAGTGTATCCTTAATAATAAGGAAATTTGAGAAGCCAGTAGTTTAATTTAAAATATTCACCTCTTTTATATATTATGTTTTTTTCATATGTTTACATTTTTCCATTCAGGCTAACTTTGATTATGATCTAACAAAAACAGTAAAAAAATTGGCAGCCATTTAATTTTGACTCTAGATGAAACTATCTTAGAAAAATAGTTTAATTTTTTTAAGGACAACAAAATCATTCTGGATGTTAACAACTTATCTTGAAGCACTATAGAAGAGTAATGCGACTTCTTTTTATTCTGTATAATTTTAGAAATAAAACGAGCATTGCAGATAACCCCCTCACTTCACAATGAGGACAATGAGACTGAAGAGGTTGCACAACCTGTCCACGATCACAAGGTCAGCTAGTGCCAGGGCAAGAGGTGGATATAGGCCTCCTGACTCTTAGGGTCCTTCAAACCACATTGCTTCACTCGTGCTCAATACAACGCTCCACGGCAGAAGTAAACAAAACCAAACTACCAGTAAACAGATGGAGAATTGGGAAAGAGGGCAGAGAAAAGGGATGGTCATGAATAGTATAGCTTCATTATTTCCTAACGCCGTTGGTGGAAATTAAGACAATACTTGCTCCACTCCCAGGCTTTCTGTAAGTATTTTAAATGTAGCATCTTTTAGTTGGTAAACCAAACTTGGACCATTGCAGGCTTGGCGCAAGATCTCTGCCTATCTTCGCTTAGCTCCTGAAGACCTTCCTCTATTAACCATGGCTGCAGAAAATCGGGGTGGGAGGTGTTGGGCAGGGCAGGGGAGAGTAATGGGGGGGGGAATGGGAACAACTGTAATTTAACAACAATAAAAATTTAAAAAGAAAAAAGAAAGCGGGTGGCATGAACTGTTTATTGCAATTATAGGGGCACAGGGAAAACAGTGATACCTCCCACTGGTTTTGAACATGGCTTGAGGATGATGAAATTGGCAGGATTTTCTTCCTTCTATTTTCGTGAGAACCCTCCAACTATATTCCTCATCCCTCCCTACACCTAGAGGGGAAAAAAAGGGAAGAAGATATGAGCAAGGACAGAAAGAAGTCAAAAGAATGAAAGGGGAGACATAAGGAGACAAAGAGGAAGGCGAGAATTAGGAAGGTGGAAATTAGACAAGAGAAAAGATGAGGCAGGAAAAAGAACCAATGGGATAAAGCTATATAAAACAGTCTGATGCAGAATCACCTGGCATATTAATTGAATGTATATTTCTGGGCCACATTCCAGATCAGCCATATTGGACTCTATGGGAGTAGCATCATTTAAAAGAAAATCTTTTTGATGAAATAATTACACTTTTTTGTAATTTAATTTCAGATTTTATTTTGATTTCGAATTTGCAAATCCATTTGCTTCTTTAAAGTTGGCAAAAAAAAAGTATTTCATTTATTTGCCTGAAAAGCTTTTCCTTTTTATTCTACACAACTGTAGATAATGTTACTTTACACAGCGTGTTTTTACACGTATCACAGCACCGTCCATCAAAAGGATGTGCTCTAATGACACAGCAGGATAAGGTCAAACGTGACCTCTTCCGCCTAAAGCACTGGTCGTGTGGGGCGCTTTGTCACGACGTTTTCTGTATCACATATCTTGTGTTCATGAGGTTTTGTTTACTGACTTGGCTAAAGTCACAATATAGCCTGCCGTGTTAGCAGTCCCATGGGAGGTTCTATCACATGTTGTCTGTAGGGCCAAATCTGTTTCCACCGTGTCTGTGGTCAAGTGTCTGTATGGCAGAACCCACTGTGCTGAATGGCCTTGTGCAGGGTGCCTGCACCTGAGTGCACCCGTGGAGTTAGGTATCACGTGACATGTCCTCACCAAGCTGCTCCCACAGGACGGTGGCTGCAGTTGGTTGCCTGCAAGTTGCCCGGCGTATTAGTCACGGCCGTGTTAAGAGTCCATACTGAAAAGGGCCCGCTGTGCAGTGATCACGTCTAACCATACCGAACAGTGCCTACTGGGTAAGAGATCATGTTGTGAATCCATGTCTAGCTGGGCCTGCTGTGACAGTGATCACATTGTATGTAACTGTGCAGCCACCCTGGGAACTTATTACTACAGATCAAGCAACAGGGCAAAGGAGAAGTCAGTAATTGTGCCTGTTCGGGGATGTTAGCTGTACTATTGAGAGTAAGCATGAGCTTCCAGGGTGGGAGACAAATACTTGGTTTGGTGATGGAAAGGAAGTTGACGTTCTTAATTCTAAGTATTTGGGGGCTATTCCCTCTTTTCTTACTATTTCCTATCATGCCAAATTATTTCTAATAAGGTAAAGTGATTCTAAAAGTGACAAAAATCTGCATAAAGATATTGAAATTACCAAATAAAATCAAGCTTGAGCACTGTATCTTAATCCAAACAGATTGCCTTCAGAGCTGTTCATAAATTTGTACAAATAATTAAAAAATAAATGTCAGAGAACACAGTGTTGAGCACGATGTTTATTGTTCTTTTTTGGGCTAAACTCTTGTCTGAAGAAAATTCTCGTCTTTCAGGAGTCAGGAAATGTTAGTAAACCAAGTCTTATGTTCCAATATTTTCCTGTAAATGATATCAACAAATAATAAAGAGGAGAAAAGGTCAGTACGTGATGGGCCTGGCTTAATAAGCATGCCAACATGTAATTCACACATCCAAATCGGTGTGATCCTTCAAAGTGGAGATTTGGGCAAGTGTACTGCACTCTTAGAGCTCTCTTTAGGAAAGGCTTTCAGAGATAATTTACCAATGGTACGAGCAAACCAGAGTCATTACCTCCTTCCTCTCTGACCAGAAAAAATTTTACTCGAATGGCTCACTTACTTTTAGTCACCAGATTTGACTCTAAAGATGTCTGGCTCTTTAGGGTGGCTAACATTATTTTTAAAAATCTTTTGTAAATTCCTTTGGAAAGCCTACCATTATGTTATATTAGGTCTCCTACTAAGATCCTTTACAATCTCATTTGTCAATGTGGTAGCAGTATTTTACAGGCAAACAAACTCAGACACAAGCTAGCTCATGGATTCTGATGGGATTTTTCATGGGTAAGTAGCGTATCTCTTTCTGATTTTGAATAGGAGCTAACCATGTTGCTGTTCACACAGAAATTTGAGCTGTTAAAAATTAGCTTTAGAATTTCCTAAAATAAGAAGAGAATGGAAGGAAGGAAGGAGGGGAGGGAGGGAGGGAAGGAGGGAGGGAGAGAGGGAGAGTGACAGAAAAGAAGGAAGGAAGGAAAGGCAGGACCCTTCCCCTCAAATCTGGGTCTTAAAGTCATGGGATTCATCTTATCATAGTCATTGAAGAGGACTTTTAGAAAATGGAAAACAAATCGGAATTTTCAAAGAGTCTGATTAGGCATTTAGATATAAGTGTGTCCATTCTTAATAAAGATTAGATCTTCTCATCATGAAGTATCTAATGTCATCTCTTTGGCAGAGCCCTACGCCCATGATAATTTGAATAATAATAGTTCTACCCCATGCCTGAGAACCAAACAGGGCCAAGGAATGAGGTGTTATTGGGGGTGGGGGTGGGGGGGAGGGAAGAATGTTCCATTTAATTCTAAATTGAAGTGTTTAAAATAAACCATAAACCAGAGTAGAAACTCAAGGTTTCATCTTATATGTGCTAGGGTTCTAATTTTATATAATTCTAATCACCACAAGCCATGTAAAAAAAAAAGGCAGAGGGAAGGAAACAGAAACAGTAGTTTTAATGGTGATTGGGCCTATATTATTTCCCAGGAGCTGTTAGCCAAGTTGTACCGTATTAACTCAGTCCTCACACGGAGCCTCTGAGATAGGCACATTATATCCTTTTCTCAGTTACAGAGTTAAACAATGTTGCAAGGGTCATAGAATACATGGAGACAAGCTTTGTCTCTCTTCAAAGCCCAGGGGAGCTCCATTCTCCCACTTCAATTTTTAATGAGTTTTTTCAAACTCTCTCTCTAGAATTATTGTTATTATTATTTAAACTTTACACAGGGATTTGTGAAGTGAGAAGTAAGGGTTTCTCTTTACCTCTCTCCCTTTCCCTGCAATCTCATTTCCCTCACTAGAGGGAATATTTTGATAGAATGTTCCATCCAGACTTGTCTCTATGCCTAAAATAGGTTTCAAATGTTTTCTTTGGTTAGACACTCAGGCACATTTTAAACAGCTGGAGCTATCGCATACATGGTTGAAATATACTATTTAGGCCATTTAATTTCCATGAAATAGAGAAATAGTAGAAGAAAGGACTAAAAAAGTCAGCAGGACCTTCAAGCAGCAAGCTCCAAAACAAGCTACAGCTGCCTCCAAGCTTTACAGAGGGCATCCCTGTGATACAGAAAATGAGCCTTCAAACCAACATTCACTGTAGAATCCCTTTGCCTGTGTTAAGTTACCAAAATATGACAGGTCTGGGTCATTTGTGGTCATGGGCCTGTGTACCAGCCCGAGAGGAGAATGTCCAGGCCTCTGAGGGACTGCTGGAGCAGCTAAGGGTGGAAGATGGGAGGCTTGGTACAAAAGCTTCCCCTACCTGGCTTTGAGTAGGAGGAGCTGATGTCTTCTTCCTTTCAAAGAGGATACTCTGAAGCTCAGTTTCCTTCCAAACCAGCCCAGACACAGGGCTATAAAGCTGTTTATAGCAAGTAGTGGTTAGAGATGGGGCTGCTCTCTAAGTAAAGGCACAATATAAGCACTGGAAGCAGGATCAGAACTGGAACCTATTGCCACTAACTAGGGAGCAACCTTCGCGTATATGCGGTATGCAAGAACACCATTTGTCTCTCCCCTCACTCCCAACCTTGTTATCTAATCTAAGATAGCAATGCACACCTTATTTATGCCAAGGCCAAATTACCTCGTGGCCACACCAGTAGATAAACCCTTAGCCCCACTGCAAGAGCAGGAGGGAAGCTTTCTATTCAGGCAGTAGTCCTTGTTAAGCTCCTTTCCAGAAAAGGACTTAAACTCTGTCCTCCACAACACAGTCATTTCAGGCATATGGATCTGCTCTTAATTGGGCCCTTAGAAGAGCTGCACTTCAGACAATTATAATAGAGCACAATTTTGAGCTCTTAGCCACATTAGCAAGTGACAGTTGAGAGAAAAACACTATTCAGGGAGGATTTCTCGGAGGCCATGGAGTCCATTCACCCTCCTGGATCTGCATGGTGTGGGGCTCACAGCCTCAGACGCCCAGTCCAATCTCATCCTTGCAGAATTGTTTGTGCTGGATTGCATAGGAGGCCACCAGTCTATACAGTGTCACTGCAAGAAACAACCCTGGGGTGCCCCTTTTGTGTCTACCGAAAGGATAGTTGAGATGTCTGTCATACCACCTTAGTTGCTGTATTTATGATCTCTTGGATATTTGATTAGAAACAGGAACAATTGTAAATCTCCTGAGCAGTCATTTTATCTAATGGACATTGTGCAGCTGACAAGGTTTCCTATTTTCACATGACTAGGAAATACAGAGCCCAAATGCTATCCTAGCACATTTTAGCTACTCTCAAAAGTCACCTAAGTTGGCTGCCCTGGCTGGGTGGCTTAGTTGTTTGGAGCATCATCCCATACACCAAAAGATTGTGGGTTCAATTCCCAGTCAGGGCACATACCTAGGTTGCAGATTCAATCCCTGGTCTGGGCTCATGAAGGAGGCAACCAATCAATGTTTCTCTCTCACACTGATGTTTCTCTCTCTCTCCCTCTCTCTCTCTCTCTCTCTTCCCCCCACCCCACCCCCACCTTTGCTCTTTCTAAAATCAATAAAAAAAACCTAATCCTTGGGTGAGGATTAAAAAAAATTTTTTTAAGATAAAAAGTCACCTAAAAGTCTTTCTGAAACAAGGTAAGGGGTGTGGGTGAGGCAGTAAATATCTAGGTAGTTAGTGTATCTTATTTCAATAGTTTAGTTTCTTCTTCTGTCAGTTACCTTTAATGGCTGACAAAAGACAAGTTGTTCTGACTTTTCATTTGGAGACATAAAGGTACTTCGCTTTCTGCCTCTTGACAAGTCACTCTGGAGTTTAGGGGCCTCTCAAGATGCTAATGTCAGGAGCTTTTGTTTAGGGCTCTCAATATGCTAATACCAGAACCTTTTCTCAGGAAACAGACCGTTTTGTTCTTGGGAACAACAAAGATAAGGTCAATAAGGTGTGGATGTTACTAAATCAGTTCAACAATTTTTTAAAATTCAGGATTCCAATTGCACATTCAATGCACAAATCTGTGTTTATGAACATTAGTCCTTTGGTGGTGGGAGAGGTTTTTTAAAAGTCGGAGAGGGGAGCAACATTTAGAATAGCAACCCAAGGTTCCTAACAATGAACTCCTCTCTGCTAACACTTGGGACCCCAGCGAGCCCAAGCTCGGTGCTCTGAGCCTGCTTCAGTTGTCTGAGATGTGCTAGCACATCACTGAGGCTAACCTGCCTCCACAGGGATGGAAACACCACTTTCCAAATTACCTTTCAGAGGTGCTCGAGGAGAAAAGATGCCTGGTGGAGGAGGCCAGGGAAGGCAACCAGGAGTAGATGTTACAGGAGACCTAAGCCAACAGAAGTGCACCTGTAGCCCCAAAGCCCCAGGCTCTCCACTCCACTTCCCTACTGATGATAATATGAAAGGTCCATCCAATTTCATGAATGTAACAGAGGCTTCAGTTGAATGGCAGCTGTGCTGAATTTAGAGAAGTGTGGAATTTTTCAAGGGCAAGGTAGCTGGATTGGAAAGGATCCTATTTTACCTCCCATGGCCTTTGCTTCAACAATCTTGTTTCTCTGTTTCAAACTCACACCTTATTGAAATAAGTAGGATCATATTCATTACCTCGATGGAACCCAGTGCCTCTCAGAAATCTGAAGTCCTAAAATTAAATCTACATAGCTCGCTTGCTGTCTGGACACAGATAATTGTCCTGCTCAGATTTATTAGCTCAGCCACAAGAGCTTTACTTATTTCTGGTGTTCCCAATTCAAAAGTTTGAGTGACAGGCATCGATCTATTCCATGTGTGGGGCACTGGGTGTGTTTTCTGGCCAGGGTGGGGCAATAAATGAGCCAGGCTGTCGTAATTCAATATGGAGTGTCGTGGACCCTCTCAAGCTGGGTGTTTTCAAATCTGTTTCCTTCTATTACATCTCTCTCATTTTTCCTTGCTTAATAAAATACAGAGCTTTGGGTCTGATTATTTTTTAGTCTATCTGGATCCTATGTGGAACTGGGAAGTAAATCGTCAGCTTATACACAAGGTGGCACCCTGTGATTCCAACCAGGTCTGAGAGGAGCGATGCTGTGAAGAGACTGAGCCACAGCCACAATTTTTGCTCAGCATTTGGTTTTCTCACTGTGGCAAATACAAAGGTGGAAGTGGATGTTTGGCATGGCATCTCTGAGGGCAGTTTCTGTCCCTATGTTGCAAAGATTCAGAGTTGCCTCAGGAAAGGGCACTGCAACTAGGGGGCTGACTCCTGTTGATTGGAATGAATGCAGACCCCACATTCAGAATACATATGGAAAACAACAAAGCTTTATTGATACTGCAATCATTCCTAGGAACAAAGCGCATGGGGTGGGGACGCAGTTCACATACCAACCCAATTAACTTTCAGTTGGGTTTGCTGAAATAGGGAGCCAATTAGAAAGAACATTTACAAAACTCTGAAGTAGTTGAATAGCAACTGTATTTGCTAGTTTTAAGTTTCCTTTCAAAAAGTAATCTGTTCATTATTTGGAAGCTGCCTATCCTGCTCAGAGTACGCGGAGACGGAAATCGGAATATAATCTCAATTCCTACAGTTACTTGACCTTTATTCTAATTTAGACTACATTTAGACAGTGATTTTGTTTTTGATACGGCTATAACTCTTTCAATTCTTGGGTGTTTATTTATGACATTTGCTTGGCTAAATGCGTGTCATTTTGAATTGGCCCAGAGCATATTTGAAGTGGAATGATTTTAGAATGACTGTACTCAGTGCATTGTACATGGAAATTAAACTACTAGGCTGCACAATCATTTGCAACAGGTTTTGATACAGACATTGTATAACAGAATCTACTTCAAGAGTTGAAAAGATATTTTTTGTTTTTAGCACTAACAAATATATGAGTATTCAACAAATAGATCAGAAATAAAGTTTATGAAAAAAGATTATTTGTATACAAATAAAAGCTACTTTCCAAATGTGAACAGGGGCATTCTGATTTGGGCACTGAATTAATTGGAAGCCACAAAAACACAGGCTGTGTCTCACTTGAAAAGCGTATTGTGTTATCTGCCTCAAACTGTTTTATTCCCGGATCTAGAATCATTGCCCACAGGGCAAAAGGAAAATAGAGATTTGGAGAAGAAATCTGTTACATGATCAAAGAAAAGAACAGCAAAACAAAAATAAACTATAGCAAAAACCCATTTGTATCATGAAATTTCAGATTTTAAACAGTTTCTTTGAATTGCTTTGTTTTAAAATTCCTGTGCTCACAGGTAGGAAGTTGGAGAGCAGGGTGGACCGTAAGAGGAAATATTGGCAGCAATGACTAGGTCTGGCAACAGGCCAATAAGGTGTGATGAACTCCACGCTGGAGTGAAGTGGGGCCAGTATCAGAGTCTCTTCAGGGGATAGCAGTAGTCAGCAAATGTATATTAGGTTTCTGTTATGTGTGAGGCATAGAACTGGGGATACAGTGATTAACAGAGCAGATGTTGTTCCTGACCTTGTTGAAGATACTGCATTTTTAGACCGTGGGTTATGCACTCTATCAGCCATTGGACAGCAAGGTGGCACTGCTGAGAAAAAGAGGAGTTTTGGAGTCAAGCTAGACCTGGTTTTGAACCCAGTTTTGTGAGTTATTAGTGGCATATTATCTGAGCCTCATTTCCCTTATTAGTAAAATTATAATATTTCTTCATTGGCTTATAATGAGAATTAAGTGGAACTCAATTGAGATACATAGATATATAAAACTACTCTAGTGAGTGGTATGTTATAAATACTCAGTATTTCCGTTCTTGAGAAAAAGTAACAATAATTATAGGGAATAGAAGAAAGCTATCCTTTCTGAACCTGAAAAGTGCTGGGCACCCAGATAAAGGCTCTGGATGACTTACTTCTTCAACCATCTCCAGGCTTGAACAGTGCTGACCCCCTCCCGACAGCATCCTGCTCTTCCTCGGAGAGAACTGGAACTGTTCCAGAGGGTAGCAAGTCAGAGCAGGCCAGGCCCACAAGCTTGAGGAAGGTGCTGCGTACAAAAAGTGAGTCACAGCATCTCCATTGTTTCCCCAAACAAAGTGGATGGCAAACACTCAACTCCAGTTCGACAACGCTGCAAGTCCCGCTGGACCGAGCGGATTAGCCTGCTCAGACACTGCCAGGAGCCCATAGCCACTGTTTTGCCTTCAAGGGGGTAGATGGAGGGAGAACGGAGGAACAGGAGGAGGAAAAGAGGGGAGAGGAAGTGGATGAGAAGGAGGAGGAAATGGAAGAAGAGAGTGTCATTTTTTAGAAATTTGTAATTGCTAATAATTTAGCAATTATTAGAAAATGGTAAAATGTGTTGCACTCTTCCAGGGATTTTGTAAGAAAGCTGTAATGCTTAAAGAACAACCAAGAAACCAGGCGCAACGAGGTTGATGTTCACACTCGCTGGTATATTGATTTTTCCTCCCCTTCGGAACTTTCTCTAGCCGGTGCGGGCTAACGTGACGGTAATGTCTCCTTTCCCGGGGCTCTCCTGGCAATTACTGCCGCTACAACGCATTTGGTAGTGAATCTAATTAATCACGTTCTACTGCCTTGTGGTTTTTTTGTTTTCCTGCTGTTGTTTATGTTTCCAGTTGCCTGTTCTTCAACCGTTCACGTCTCTTACTGTTACTGATTTTTCCAACCATCCTGTCATTCCGTTACCGTGAAAGCTCCATGAGGGCAGGAACTTTATCTCACGCTTGTTTTCTTCTTCCACAGTACCCAATTCTTTACACGTATCTGACACCTCGGAAATGTTGCTGCCTTGGTTGAACTTTAGGTTTAACTTTTCAAACTCTAGTATTTTTGAAATTCGAGGAATATCTACCACCTAAGTAACTCTAAAGTTTGGGTGACAGGTTCAAGTGCACGTGTTGAGCCTGGCAGCCCCAAACCTTAAGTCTCCCTGCTGCCCTTAGCGTCCTCCCCGCGAAGGCGAAGGCGCGGCTGCGCAGGGACGCCTCACCTGGGAGAGGTCTTTTGGTTCAGGTACTAAAGTGAGGATGCGGGAAAGATGGTAGGGACTGCGTACGCGTGTTAGCGGCGGGAGAAACCCGGCAGGTCTGCGCCTCCCCGGGCAGCCAGAAGGGACCTTTGGCTCCTCCGGGGGGTGTGCGAGTGGTAGGATGCAAACCGGCGGGCGCTCGGGGCGCCTTGGAGATAAGCACTCTGTAAACACAGGTTCGGTGGTGGCTGCGATAGCCCCGGCTGTCATCTTCCTTTCCCGCTCTCAGACTTCTGCGCCCTCGCGCATTTCGGCGGGGCTGTTTTGCCCGGCGTCTTCCTCCCGGGCGCCCAGCGAGCGGGGTGTCGGGGCCGCGGAGGCAGAGGCGCACGCTGGGGGGCGCGGGTGAACTTGCGCACCTGGCACCTGCCACTCCGCGAGAGCGCGGGCCGCCGATCGGAGGGCCGCCACCGCCCCCTCTCCCCCGAGGTGCCCAAGGCGCCCGAGGCTGGGCACGCTCCCGCGGGCCGGCTGCGCCGCGGGGAGAGTGGGTGGACAGGCGAGGGAGGGGAAGGGAGAGGAAGGAGGGAGGGAGGGAAAGGGCGAGGCGCGCTCCCGCGGCGGGGGCGCGCTCTCGCGCGGGCTGCCGGGATCGCTCGCCGCCGCTGTGGTAATGTCCGCCATGTTGGCCATGGCGCAGGGAGCGGATCGGGCGGGCGAGCGGAGGATCTAGTGTGTGGAAGCGGCCGCGGGCGGCAGGGGGCTGTTTTCGGGCGGGTGGGCGCCCATGCTGTGGCCGGGGGCAGTGAGGAGGAGGAGGAGCGGGCCGGCCGCGCTGCACTGAGGAAGGAGGTGGAGGAGGCGGCGGGAGTCCTCCCCCCCTCCCCACCCGCCCCGCCGCCGCCGCCCGGGCTGTTCCTGTAAGGCGGGGAGACAATGAGTAAACTCTCCTTCCGAGCGCGGGCGCTGGACGCCGCCAAACCGCTGCCTATCTACCGCGGCAAGGACATGCCTGATCTCAACGACTGCGTCTCCATCAACCGGGCCGTGCCCCAGATGCCCACCGGGATGGAGAAGGAGGAGGAATCGGTAGGGACTCGAGTGTTTATTACCCCCCCTTCTCTCCTCCCCCCTCCCCTTTGTCAGTCGGGCCTTGCCATTCACAGCGCGCTTTACGCTCGCTGGAGGGCGCCGCTGCCGCTCCAACGCATGAGACCCTACGCCGGCGGAGTAGCGTAAACCCTCTCTGCCGGCGCAGCGCCCGCCCGCGGCCGCCATGTTGTTGCGTCCGAGTGTTGTGATTAGCTCGCAGCTCCGCTTACGCTGCCGTAAGGGGGCCTTGCCGTAAGCGGCAGCCAGGAATGGCGCAGGGAAGGTTCTGGCCGCACTTGGCGTAGGGCCTCTGTTTACCTCGTATTTTAACCCCCGACAATGGGTTAACTAGTGAGCGAGGGATCTTTTGGCCAGGAAAGATTTGTTTTTCACTTTTAAATTTAATTTTGCATTGGGGTATCTTTCAAATAACTTGTGGAAACTAAAGCGCTTTTTTACAACAAACGTCTTCCTGCTAGCAAGGTAGTTCTCGTTCCCCGGCCCTCGGTGGTGCGGCGGGATGAGGCGCTGCGACACCGCGTTGAGGGAGGGTGGGTTGCGCGACTCCGCAGCAGGTTGTAGCGTTAGAGAGCCGGGAACCCGCTAGCTCTGTGCTCCGAGGAGAGCATTGCGAAGAGGTCGGACGGCGCCCGCTCAGCACGCAGCCTTGGAAAGGCACCAGGGTTGGTCAGCAAGGAGCTGCTGGCGGTGTGCTGTCCCCATGCTGCCGCCCCGAGAATTGTTATCAGAGGGGGGGAGTCTTTTAGAAGTTGAGGACCTAGTACATCTAAAATTGACCGTTGCATTTTTGATAATACAGCGCATTTTGGCAAAAATGCTGCTTTTTCTGCGTGATGGGTTAAATTTTGCATACGGTTGAATTTCATCTGGGTTGACAGTGTTTATGACTCTGGATGGTGTTCCTTGCATGGGAAGTTTATAGTAACTGCACCCTCCAGATTTTCTTCAATGAACCTACGGTCCCGCCTTATTGTCAACGCTGGGTATTCGAGGATTGGTTCTCTTGCTTCTGTGACTGTCAACAGAAGGCTTGAGGTTCCTGTGATTGGTTTTCTCTTTTGACTGTTAATATTGCAGGAAATGCTTTTATGCCTTTGATTGGCTGCTCGAGTTCTGACCTCATTATATTACCCTGTACTACTGTTTTGTGCTGTGATTTAATCACATTTCTCTGGTGGTTGATTACTTGGAAGTTTTGCACTTTCAGTAGAATATAAATATGGCTGCACTATTAGGATGAACATTCAACTCCTCATAAGTAAATAAGATAAAAACCCAACATTTATGCTGAAAGTTTAGAACTATGTCCTATGTGAGAATTATTTTTTGAATAAAATTTATTTCTAACTTGGCTCGGTTTTCCATGGGAAAGATAATTAAAATAAGAAAGTTGTAGTATGTACAAGAATTAATTGAATTGAACTTTAAACAACACAACTTTGGATTCCATAAAGTTAAATTTATGTTAATGTTACTTTATGGGTTTTGACCCCAAAAGAAAGATGGCTGATAAGTCTTAAAGTATCAGTACAGGATTTACAGTAGTTTCTATGGAATGTGATACAATAATAAGTAATAATACAAGAATTAACTGTTTTGTGTGCTCACAACTGTAAACCTACTTTTGCCCCACCCTGTACTCTTTGTACCTACTTGGATCCTATTTCTTGGTTTGGGGAAAATTTGAATCTAGAAACCTGTTCTGGAATGAACAGCCCCTGGAATGTATGTTATCAATGCTTTTTGCAAACAGTGATCGTTATATTTAGTTATTGCTTTAGGTCCTTGGTTTGCCCCATGTGTTGGTATTTTATCTGAATTTAGGAAGAAAACTTTCAGTTTAGTAATTTTTAATGATAGAGTAAAAGTAAATGCTTAACCCTATCACAGTTTTGTACTATTAACTTTTTCAGTAAAATGTGTGATTTTTCAATCTGGAGCATCAGCACTAAAGTTGAACTATTTAAAGAAGTCTGCTCCATCTACCCAGTTTTAGGAAGAAGAAATCCAAATTCTGATAGAACTAGAGCTGTAACCCAGGACTTCTTGACTCTCTGCCCTGCCCTTTCTGCCTGGTTAATGTTACAAGTGGAGCTTCTTAAAATTAAAACAAAACTAAACCAACCCTGACAGTGTAGATTAATATGTAGTCTAAAGTCTTTTGCTTCCCAGAATGTCTAAATGGGGTACTAGTTTTTTGTTTTTTTTTTTTTTTAATTAGCATATATGTCAGAAGACTTGTGCTTTCAGGAGTGACAGCCAGTTTAGTTCAGCTGGTCTTATGTACAGGATTTTTGTTATTTAGCAGAATTACTTGCTCATTAAAAAAATGTTCTGCCTTGATAAGCATTTTAAACAGCAGTAAAGTATAAATTTCATAAATGTTTCATTTGAGTAGTATTTCAATTCAACTGCAGTTGTCAATGTGCTTCTAATTAGTTACCTTAATCACAGACTTGTAAAACAAACAAACAAAAAACACCAAGGAAAACCTTGGCGTATGGATTTATAATTGTTGCTTGACATTTCTAAATAGCCCACAGTATGAACATGGCCCTCTTTTTGATTGGTTGGCAGTATCCTTTGACTTCACTTAAAGCCTTCATGGACTTACCCCTCCTTGAATAAAATTCAGGGCTATCTCTGTGTAGCTATTAGACTATCATTAAATTTTGTATAGTTAGTGAGTCAGTTTTGAGTTACATTTTTATAATACCTAGATGAGGTAATCTAGGTTTTTCTTTTTTTGTAATTTTATTTTTAATCTTCATTAAACAATCTTTTAATTACAATTGACATTAAGTATTATATTAATTTCAGCACAATGGTTAGAGATTTATATACATACAGCATAGTGGTTAGACACAGTAACTTACTAAGTGATCCCCCCAAAAAAGTGTATTCCCTATGCTGTAGTTTTACATTCCTATGACTGTTTTGTAACTGCCGATTTGTTCATCTTAAACCCTTCACCTTTTCCATTCAGCCTCCCAAAGCCCTCCCCTCTGGCAACCATCAGTTTGTTCTCTGTATCTGTGAGTCTGTTTGTGTTTCATTTGATTGTTTATTTTGTTTTTTTAGATTATACAGTAAGTGAAATCATGTGGTATTTATCTTTTTACGTCTAACTCATTTCACTTAGTCTATCCTCTAGGTCTGTCCATGTTGTTGCAAACTTCATTTTTTTATGGCTGAGTAGTATTTGTGTGTGTGTGTGTGTGTGTGTGTGTCACTACTTTGTCTATCGGTGGACGCTTAGGTTGCTTCCTTATCTTGGGTATTGTAAATAATGCTGTGATAAATCTTAGGTGTTCTGTGACATTGGTATTCTATTTTGGTAGCAGTCTATTGGTAGATTGTATATTTCTCTTAGCTTTCTCTTCTCTTTTGGACATGCAGGCATCTTTTACTTTTCTTGTTTTCATTGCTGTTTGCCTAAGATCTGCCACTTGGCGTCTTTCTGTAACTTGGTCTCTGTAGTGCTCCTCATTGCACTTAGTATTGGTCAAAACTGTTAGTTAACATTATGTTTATTTAGAATCTAAACAGCCAGAGGGATCAGGTGATCAGTGGTTCTGCCACTTCTCCATGAGTTTATATAGTGGTAGTTGTTTTTAATATATATATTATTTTTGGAATACTTCTTGTGCAACAGATACTGTGCCAAAAACTTTACATTATTATCTTACTGGATCCTTTTTAATATTAACTTTTTTGAGGTATAATTTACATATAATAAAATGTACTCATTTAATGCATTGAGTTTGATGAATTATGGCAAATGTGTGCACTGATGAAAATACCAAAATCAAGATACAGAAACATTTTAAATACCCAAAAAGTTCCCTTGTGCTCCTTTGCAGGTCAGTCCCTCTCCACCAGTAGTTCTAAGCAACCACTTCCTTTTTTTTGTTATAGATTAGTTTTGCTTTTTCTAGAATTTCATTTAAATGAAACTATACATACTTTATTGTGTCTGGCTCCTTTTGCTCAGCATAATGCATTAAGGATTCATCCCTTAATGCTTGTATCAGTACATTTTTTTTTATTACTGAATAGTATCAATTAATTTATATGCTATAATACAGGGGTGATCAAAAGCAGTTGTACAGTTGTAATATGAATAAATAACACAATAATTAATAAATGATAATACAAGAATAAACTTTTGCATACCCACATTGTACACTTACTTTTGCTTACCCCCTGTGTATTGATCCATCTATCTGTTGGATATTTGAATTGTTTCTAGTTTTTGGTTTTCATTTAATCCTTGTAACAGCCCTTTGAAATATTATTTCTGTCTTATAGATGAAGAAACTGAAGGGTCTCACTACTAGTAACTGGCAGGGGTGGAACTCAGACCCTTGGCCTTTATTGTCACAAAAGCCCATTCTCAATCACTATGCTTCACATTGACTTCTTACAGAACCCCAAATTACCTTATAAACTGTTAAGTTGATTATAGTTTTAGTAAATAATGTACTTTTTATCAGTTTGGGAACCGTGAAAGATGATACTGATTTGATTGAAATAAAAAATTATTAAGTATAGTTTTTCATCAATTTGACTTTTGTGCTTAGCTTTTCAAATTTTCTTTCTGTCTTTTTCTCTCTCTTGTAAGTCTGTTAATTTTGGTTTTTCCTATTGGCGCCGGTATATTTATCTGAGTGTTTGTTCTCCTAAGCATACAATAAACTTGCGGGAAACTATTTTATGATTTTGATTTTCTCCTAATAGAATGTAATCTCTGTAATGCCAGGGATCTTTACATGTTTTGTTCCTTAATATATTTCATCTCCTGGAGCTGTGCTTGACACGTAACATGGGTTTGCTGAGTGTTGAATGAGCTTCTATTTCTTTTTCTATGTCAAGAGCTCTTTTTGTAAACACCGTGAGTGTGTTTGTGTGTAATTCACTAGCAGAATTTGGAGTAAGTTATTCTTCCAGGGACTCTTTTTGGTTTCTTTCTTGGGTGTACTGTGTATATTGCAATACTAATTTTCCTTTCCTTTTGAGTCAGACACGTATTTAAATATAGAACTTTTTACACACAGGCATGGTTGCAATATTAGTCTTTATCTTGTGTTAATTACCTCTCTCATAGATGTGTTTAGATTTGTGTAAGATCTCTTCATACTAGAGTGAACCAAAATCAACATGAACCGTATGATTCTGTTTATTTTTAAAAACAAAGACCATAACTGATTTAAATTGCCATTTCTCCTTCATATGTTAGTTGTCTAGTTTTTGTTATTATCTTGATATTTTAAGTGATATTTTGAGTGATAGAGTGGAAATTCACTCTTTTTACCATGAGTTATTTTTGGCTCTAATGCAATATATTTCATGTTTTATAATGCGGGAGCAATTCTAAAGAGGGTATAAAATGCAATTTTGTAAGCTGATATTTTAAAAAGATTAAGTGTTTATTATTTCAGCAAAAGCATACGTGAGCCAGGTATCATCTAAGTTCCAAGTGTTACCTAAGTAGGGTATTGGGAAACTCTTTAAAGGGGTCTGTATATCAGTATGTGCACAGCTGTGTGCTGAAGTGCTGTTAGGATAAAAAGGAGAATATGATACAGATCTTCACTTGAGGGCACCTAAATGAGTCATTGAGGTCAAAAATGTATCTGGAAAGTTAGCAAAAACAACTGGGTTAAGTCAGACTGACATTAAAAGAACACTAGAAAAAGTTAAATGTCATTGTAGTTAAGAGGAGTAAGAGAAAACTTACTGGAATGTATAGAGAAAGTTCCTTGGAGGGAGATTTAACAATTTGGGCTTTTGGTTGTATGGTGTATGTTGACGCAAATATTTAGTACAGGAATATTTAAATCTAGTTCTGTGGATGTTACATAGACTAAAGGAAGATTCTTCCATGTTAAATGCTTTTAATCTATTGTTGTCTATCCTTCCCCTACTGATGATACAAACTTGAGGAGGATAGCAGTCTGTCATTTCTGAGCATGTCATTCTCTTAGCATTAGGGCTCGCTCTCTCTTCCCCCCCCAAAAAAATTCCATGCAGATGGCTTTTACTTCTTTCCTTTCCTTTGTTTCCTGCTATATTTTCAACACTAGATATGTTTAGAACAGACTGAATGAAAAAAATTGTTGGAGTACAGACTAGGTTGAAAAACGTAGAATTTTATAGATAATTTTGATTAGGCCCAGCAGTTTGTAGGATGGTATAGAAGAAAGAATGGAAGTACAAGTGTGAAATCTGTTTTCTAAGTTTTAGTTTTGTTGTTTAGTGGCCATATGATCTGGGAAAGTTGCCTAGCTTCACTAAGCCTCAGGTTGGTCATCACTACCATCTCACTACCATTTATTGAGTGTGTGTTAGTGAGTGTGCTGAGCATGTGCCAGGCTGATAAACTCAGTAGATGGTTTACAGCTCATTATACTCTAGGATGGGTGGGTGCTATTATCTGTTCTCTAGAAGAAGAACGAAGGCTTTAGAAATTAAGTATCTTGCTCAAGGACACTCCTACCTAGTCTAGAACATGGTAGAGGTGGTATTTGAACTCAGGCTCTATTGGTGATTGACTCCAGGGCTCTTAATTTCACCATTGTACTGCTTCATCTGTAAAATGTGTGTTGAGAACTAGATGATATCTAAAGTTTATTACATCTCTACTGTTCTATCACTTACTATTCCATAGGCATCCAGGAGTCATTAAAAGTTTTCTTCAGGGAATATTAGGAAATAAACTTGGTGGTGAATGCCTTCTTAAACACATTCCTTTAAAAAAAAAAATCAAAGGAACGATCTGTCTGTGGTGTAAGTTTAGATTTCATCTGTATCTACTCTCTAAAAATGAAGCCTAAAAATATTTGACAGGTGGGATCATTAGGTTTCAAGTAACAAAAGCCAAATCTGTCTTCTTTAACATTCCTGGAGGTTGTCTCACAAACACCAAGGAAGGCATGAACTGTCAAGGTTTGGGAAGGACAAAAATCAGGGCAGCTATGGGCCCTTCCACAGTAAGTGACATTGATGTAATTCTAACAATTCTTAATCTTTTGAGAAGTAGAACAGGTTAGTGGTTAAGAACGTCTGCTCTGGAGACAGACTGTATGGGTTTGAGTCCTTAGGCAACCCCATGAGATCTATAAAATCTCATGGGGTTGTTGCAGGATGGATTGTAGTGTGCTTGGGACAGTTTGTGGCATGCAGTAAGCATTCAATAAATACTAGCTATTATCATCATTGTTATATTTTTTTCCAGTTTAAAATTCCAGATTCCTGAGATAGAGGGTGTTACTGATTTGGCTTGCATCAGGTATCTGTCTACTTCTAAGTCTACCAGTCAAGGAACAGGGGGAGTTAGTGTACGTGTGCTATTAAGGGTTGCCCTCCTGAGAATGGAGCTTTTAACCAGGGAGCTGCTCTAAGAGATCTTCTAGTGGGTATTTAACATAATCAAAAGTTGTGGAGTTAAATTGTTTTAATCCATAGTTTGACCCAAAGTGAATTGTTTACTTGGTGTGTTCTTACAAACCTTAAATTTGTAAGGTGTTTTAATGAGATTAGAATATTTTGTATGTATCACATTTTTTAATGAGATTGGAATCCTTTTTTAAAAAAAGCAAACCCTTCACACTTAACTAATTTTCAAAGTAGTAGGGGATGAATTCTGTGTGACCTCAAAGAAGTTATTTAACTTTTTTTTTGGCCCTTAGTTTTCTCATTTGTGAAATAGAATTGGACTGAGTGGCCTTTAAAGTATTGAAATGTTAAAAACACAGCACTACACCTTTATTTCAATTTAAGTAGAGTTGTGGTAGGAAAACAGTAATGGACGCATAGGGAACCACCTGAAGAAGAAAGGATAATAGGTAGTAATAAGCCAATGAAGGAGACCAATGCAAATAGCAGAAGGTCCATCATGATTATGATCTTACCTTAAAACGGATCCTTGATTTTTTTTTTTTTTGCCTTGTTTACACTTAAATGGAACAACCTCAGATTTGTCTGTTTCATCATGTAGGACTGTTTCTTGTGGGATTTATGCTAGAAGAAGATGTCAGTCACTTCCAGGTTCTTTTTAGCAGTGTGTGTGTGTGTGTGTGTATATATATACACACACATATATACACACACACACATATGCCTTTAGGTTTCTTTTTTCTTCTGAGTTAGTATTACTATGCAGAGAGGAAAAGAGCCTGTCTTATCAGCTAGCTCTCTAACTTGTGTCCTCGTATCTTTACTTCCACTTTCTTATTGCGCCAACCCCTTTTTTGTGGGCAAAGGTGGTAGGTAATGTTGGTTGGGGAGTCAGTTGACAAGCAACCCTTAGTTGGTACTACTAATTTGATGAAGTTGTTGGAACTTTGAAGTTGTGACTTAGGTTCCAATCCTGGCCTCTGTCACTTTCCCTCTGGGCAAAATAAATTACTTCATCTCGTTAAATAATATTTCTTCATTTGTTTAATGAGTATCTCAAAAGATAACTTTAAAGATTAACTTTTTTGTAAAGACTTAAGACTTTCTACAGGCAGTTGATGTTTTTTAAATTAGTGATAATTTTTAGTTATACGGAATAATAAATATGAAGGAATACGGAAGAGTAAAATATACAGAGTACCTCCATACATTATTCTGTGGTATACTTTAACATTTTTTTCTCCTAAAAATTAAATATATTTTTTACATCTGTCAGACATTAGCAAATTGATACTTTATTTTCCTCCTTCCATCTCTGTTTCCTGGCAAAGAAGTTAACGATCAAATTGATTTAAAAAATTAAAGACTTTGAAAATTACCAGCCAGGAGAACTAAATCTAGCCAACCTTTAGAGTAATAATTGTGTCTTGAGTAATTGATAGTTAAACATTGTATTTGTTTCTTAGAAGTGATTTTTTTTTTTTAAGATGAGATGGATTAGTTGGTCTTGGGGGAAAACTGGTGTTAGTGATAAAAATCTGTTCAGTGTGTGGTATATACTAGAGAAGCAAGTGAAGAGAAACATTCTACTATACCAGTGAACTCTGGGATAAACACTTAAGTTTGGAAACTTTGGAAAGCATGGTACAGAAGAGGATACTGTTGCCATTTATTTGATTCTTGAGATGGTTCTCAATTGGGATGTTTTTGACATTCAGTTTGTAGTGGGTTGTTTGGGTCTGGCTTATCAGGAAGTTTCTTACCAGTCTACTTCCCACTAATTTCTGGTAGCATTCTAACTGGAATAAACTCAAAATGTTTCCTCCCTCAATTTCCAGATGGGGGCTATTGCACTTCATTTGAGAACTGTTATCCAAGGCTTCTTAACCTTTTTTGTGACTTGGACTCCTTTGGCTGTCTGGTGAAACTCCTCAGAATGACTAATTGAATGCATAAAATGAAATCACATAAACCAATTATATTGAAATGTAGTTATCAATATTAAACAATTTTAATTTACATATTTGTTAAGTATTACTAGCACTACTGTGGTCTGCATACATTAGTAATTGAAGGAAATGTTAAATATGTTAGAAGTGAGTGAAATTAGAGAACGGATTATTTTCTCATTCAAGTTCATGGATCCCTGAGGTTTTTCTATGAATGTTTTTGGGGTCTGTGACTGGTTCAGAACCCCTCAGGAGAATTTCTGTGGCCCAAATGACAACCCAATTCTGTGTTATCTTGTCCCAAATATATAGTTAGGCTACAGATTTTATCCCCATTATTATAAAAAAGAGGTGCTGCTATATACAATGTTATTTTTATGTCTAAGACATTTTCTAGTTTTTTTTCTTATTTAATTACAGTTTACATTCTATATTTTGTATTACTTTCAAGTGTACAGCATAGTGATCAGACAGTCATATACTTTACAAATTGGTCCCCCTGATACTTCAACATTTCTAGCTTTTTAAAATCGAAAAATAATAGACTCACATGATTGAAGATAACAATTTAGTAACACAAAATAATATGCATAAAAACTAAGTGTCCTTCCTTCCCTGTGTCCCCAGACACTACAAAGGCAGCTGCTGTTAGCATGTGTATGTATGTATGTGTGCACATCCTAGAAAATTTCTAAACACGAGCTTTTTACTTGGTGAAGCAGGCAAATATTTCTTCTGTTGTGTTCATTTTATAAGTGGGTGATATGTGAGTCCTTATAATTTTTTAAAAATTTTATTTATTTTTAATGTATTTATTGATTATGCTATTACAGTTGTCCCATTTTCCCCCCTTCACTCTATCCTGCCCACCCCCTCCCTCCTACATTCCTCCCCTATAGTTCATGTCCATGGGTCATACATATAAGTTCTTTGGCTTCTACATTTCCTATACTATTCTTACCTTCCCCCTGTGTATTTTCTACCTTTATGCTACTTATTCTCTGTACCTTTCCCCCCTCTCTCCACTCCCCTGTTGATAACCCTCCATGTGATCTCCATTTCTGTGGGTTCTGTTCCTGTTCTAGTTGTTTGCTTAGTTTGTTTTTGTTTTTGTTTCTGTTTTAGGTGTGGTTGTTAATAACTATGAGTTTGCTGTCATTTTCACTGTTCTATTTTTTATCTTCTTTTTCTTAGGTAAATCCCATTAACATTTCATATAATAAGGGCTTGGTGATGATGAACTCCTTTAACTTGACCTTATCTGGGAAGCACTTTATCTGCCCTTCCATTCTAAATGATAGCTTTGCTGGATACAGTAATCTTGGATGTAGGTCCTTGCCTTTCATGACTTTGAATACTTCCTTCCAGTCCCTTCTTGCCTGTAAGGTCTCTTTTGAGAAATCAGCTGACAGTCTTGTGGGAACTCCTTTGTAGGTAATTGTGTCCTTTTCTCTTGCTGCTTCTAAGATTCTCTCCTTCTCTTTAATCTTGGCTAATGTAATTATGATGTGCCTTGGTGTGTTCCTCCTTGGGTCCAGCTTCTTTGGGACTCTTTGAGCTTCCTGGACTTTCTGGAAGTCTATTTCCTTTGCCAGATAGGGGAAGTTCTCCTTCATTATTTGTTTAAATAAGATTTCAATTTCTTGCTCTTCTTCCTCTTCTCCCCTATAATTTGGATGTTGGAACGTTTCAAGATGTCCTGGAGGTTCCTAAGCCTCTCCTCATTTTTTTGAATTCTGTTTCTTCTTTCTTTTCTGGTTGGATGTTTCTTTCTTCTTTGTGGTCCACACCGTTGATTTGAGTCCCAATTTCCTTCCCATCACTATTGGTTCCCTGGAAAAAGGAAATATTTTCCTTTGTTTCTCTTAACATAGCCTTCATTTTTTCATCTAATTTGCAACCAAATTCAACCAATTCTGTGAGCTTCCTGATTACCAGTGTTTTGAACTGTGCATCTGATAGGTTGGCTATCTCTTGGTTGCTTAGTTGTATTTTTTCTGGAGCTTTGATCTGTTCTTTCATTTGGGCAATTTTTTTTTTTGTCTTGGCATGCCTGTTTTGTAAAGGGGTGGAGCCTTAGGTGTTCACTGGGGCGGGGTAACGCTGGTCGCAGCGCTGTGACACTGTACGTGGGGGAGGGGCTGTGGGGGAGGGGCCGAGAGGGAGCAATGGCACTTGCTCCACTCTCTGCCGGATTTCAGTCACTCCCTCCGCTACCCACAATCAAATTGGGCCACTCTGGTGCTGATTCCGGAGTGGGTGGGCATGTGCACTCTGTAGGCTCCTGCGGGTCTCTCCAACGACCTCTCTGTGAGGCTGGGAGTTTCTTCTGCTGCTGCCTCAGCCCCCAGGGGTGTTTTCAATCAGAGGTTTGAGGCTTTATTTCCGTACGCTGGAGCCCAGGGTTGCGTTCCCCCACCGTTCCTCCCGGTTTATCTCTGTGTGAATGTGGGGCTGTAGGGTCC
Source organism: Desmodus rotundus (assembly GCF_022682495.2). Classification (NCBI taxonomy): domain Eukaryota; kingdom Metazoa; phylum Chordata; class Mammalia; order Chiroptera; family Phyllostomidae; genus Desmodus; species Desmodus rotundus. Next base: position 139,025,076 of record NC_071388.1, read on the forward strand.
GCCAGCCACCGCTTTGTGGGTGCTGCTAGCTGCAGCCCGGCCTGTCCCATTCCACAGTCTGCCACCTCGCTGGGTCCACCAGCGGCAAGTCCTCTTTGCCCCAGCTGCCGTCTCTGCACCTCCTACTGGTCTGGATGAGCGTTTCTTCTTTATCTCCTTGGTTGTCGGACTTCCATACAGTTTGATTTTCTGTCAGTTCTGGTTGTTTTTTGTTTTAAAATTGTTGTTGTCCTTCTGAGGCTGTGTGAGGAGGCACAGTGTATCTATCTACACTTCCATCTTGGCCAGAAGCCCGAGACCTTGTAATTTCTTAATCTACAGTCATAAGCCTTGCTTGTTCACACTTATATTTACTTTTTTATATATAAAACATTAAAGTCTGATTAACTATTAAGTGACTTATCTTTGTATTTTCCCTAACAATCATATATGGCCTTAAATAGCAACTTAAGTAGCATGCATAACATTGGTCAACTGGATCTTCATCTCAACTACACTCTGACTTTCACTGTAGTTGTTTGTGAGGCTTATTCATTTAGTAAATAGCTCTATGAACACAGGAACTGTCTGTAGTACCTTTGTGTCTGTCATCTGATACAGTGAATGAGATACCATAGCTGCTCACTAAATACAGTGTCTGGCACAAATAATGCCCTTTTTTATTAAAAAATCATAAGCCTATAATTCTGTAACATAACAATATCACATTCTAGCACACCGTATGACATTTTAGGTGAAATGTTCAAATTAAAACTCAATTATTAAACTTATATTATTACCCTACCAACCATACTCAAGCAGGAGTTACTTCTGCTGGACCCTGTATTTGCTGAAAGAATGATGAATACCTCCTGTGTACTTTAGACACAGAAAGAGGGATAATGTGATACCTGTGTTTAAGCAGCTTTCGGCCCCATAGAAAAGAGATGTACACAGGTAACTCCATGTGAGGTTTAATGTGTTATGTGGAAGATAAAAATGATATTTTGGAAATTTGTGACATGAAGGATATGATTTGAACAAAAGTATATATGAATTTATGTAATAGCTAATTGAGTATAATATACTATTGGATTAATATTTACAAATTAGTTTTAAAATTATGTCCATGTGCCACAATGCCGTAAGTTGTTTTTTTTTTAATAGACACATGTCATTATTTTTCATATTGGGAAGTGTGTGATGCCCAGGAGAGTTGCTGAAAAGTTGAAAGATGTGGTCTAGTGGAGATTCACCTTTTAGGACTAGCATACTCGTGTTAAGAACAGTATCTGTTTAAGGAGTTCTGAAGAAAAGAAATTGTTATGGAGGATGGCCTAAAGACACCATGCTGCTTGATTATTATACAAGTAATGTGTAGATTTTACTTTGGTTTAAAGCACAGGGGTCACTCTCCGTAAAGAAACTACTTCGAAGAAGTTTTTCCTATACATTATAGGTGCTTTAGTAGGATAACAGTAGCAGTTACCCTTCAGCTTCGTTTGAAATAGCCTCAGCCATCTTAGAATTCATAAGGGCTTTCAAAATACCGCTGAAAGAAACACAAAAGATTTAGATTGGTGATTCTCAAATTGTGGCATTCATCCGAATCACCTGAAAGGCTTGTTAAAAACACTGGTCACTGGTCACCATTTCCAGAGTGTAGGATTTAGTAGGTCTGGGTTGGGGCCTACAATTTTGCACTCTGAACAAGTTCCCAGGTGATCCTGATGTTACTTATCTAGCAAACCCTCTTTGAGAGCTACCAGTTCAGGAGGAGGAATAGTGGTTTTCATCTAGACCATGCATCAGAATATCTGTGATACTTTTCTAAAGTACAAGTGTAGCCTTTGCTCTAGATTTATCAACCAAATCACAATCTAGGGGTGATTCTGACTCTAAGTAGAAGAAAATGAGTAGCATGTGTGCCCATGGTCCCTTCCTGTCTGCCTCACCATTTTACCACTCCTTTCAGAGTTTCTTCTCATACTCTATTTATTGGCTTTCAGACTTTTTTGACTTTGCTATTGTGTGTATGTCTGTGTAACCAAAACAAAGTACACATTGACACACGCATGCAAGCACACAACAAATACACAGTGGATTTTCATTTTTTGCTGTAGCTATGTTCTGTAGAGTTCCGTGAACAGTAGATGGCTGAAGCATTGATCCCAGAGGAAATACGGGGTTGGATTCCTGTGAGCCTCTGGTCTCGGTGTATTTTCATGAACCAATGAAGGGGTAACATAACCTTGTTTTTATGTATGTTTTTGTTTAAAGATACTTTATATAATATATATTATTGATTCACTGACATTGAACGTACAGCCACTGTAACTCATGCCTGAATGAAGCTTATCTAACATGTCATTTTTTCTCTGTAAGGCTTAGGAATATTAAACTGCACTGCAGCACTACACTTGGTGGCAGGGAGGGCATAAACAATGAAGTCATTTTAAAAAATGCAAAAAACATGGCACTAAATAGAACATTAAAAGAACAAAATACAAAGTTTTCACTTCTTAGAAAATGGTTCTTTTTTAAAAGATTTTATTTATTTTCAGAGGGAGAGGGAAGGGGGAGAGAGAAACATTGATGTGTGAGATAAAACATCTATTGGTTGTTTCTCAAACTGGTCTCAACTGGGGGATCGGCCTGCATCCCAGGCTTGTGCTCTGACCAGGAGTCAGACCAGCGACCTTTCCCTTTGTGGGACAACACTCAACCAACTGAGTCACACCAGTCAGAGCTCTAGTTTTTAAATTATTGTTAAGGAGTTTTCCCCCTTCTCTCAGGTCCTTAATTATCTCAAATTTTCTTCTGGAACTTGTATGGTTTCTTCTAGTGTGTACTGCTCTGTAGATCTTTTTTTCTTCATACAAAAGGATATTCAGATGTCCAAACACCATTTAAAAATATCTTTCCTCCCTGGTTTAAGATGCCACTTTCATCCTACTTGAGTTTTTTTAGGCGTTTGTGCTTATTTCTTAAGTTTCTCTTTTATTCCATTGTGCAAAAAATTTACTGTTTTAATCATTAATCATTTCACTATTTTATCTTTCTATTTTTACCATTCTAAAAAATATCTGGTAGAGTTAGTCACTTTTCCCATTCTTACTCCTCTTTTTTTTCCAGTTTTTCTTACTATAATTTCTTGTTTATTTTTCCATATGAACTTTGTAATTATTCTCCAGAAAAAAAGTTGGTGCTTTTATTGGGATTCATCATACCTTCATAAACTAGCTTATAGAGAATTGATAACCTTGTGGTGTTGACCTCCTATCCAAGAACATGGTTTATCTTTTCATTTGTTGAAGCGTACTTACATATCTTTCAGGAGCGGTTTTCTTACTGGGTTTGTGCATTTTTGGTTAAGCTTATTCTTAGGAATTTGAATTACCTATTTGGTTGCTATCATAAATGTCATCTTCTCTTATACCTTATAAAGAAGTTATACCTTATAACTTGCTATTGCATGTATTTTAAAAGCTATCAATTTCTATGTTAATTTATATCCTGTGACTTGTTTCCTGTTATTTCTATTACTGGATCACCACTGGCTTTCTTACCTACTCTACAGCACATGTTTTCAGTGGTTATGTGGAATTGAGAAGGATTCTAAAGGCCTTCTGAATCACTTTTCACTGTCACCTCCCCCCAAAGAGGGAGGCTCTTATTCTTTGTGTAGGCATACTGTTGTGGATATCTGATTCTGACATTTATTCTGATGTTTCCCCCCCCATACCAAGCAATTCTCTGGCACCAGCAGATTATCCTACAGTTCAACTCAATTCTGACACTATATACTTGGAAATAGCATCAGATGCCAATCAAAATTCCAGATTGTCACCTGTGCTTCTGACCAACTGGTTATAGATTGGAGGCTTCAGTGACACCCTCATTATTTTTTATTAATTTGCTAAAGCAGCTCACAGAACTCAGAAATGTTTTACTTGCTAGATTACTGGTTTGTTAAAAAAGGATATATCTCAGGGACAGTCAGATAGAGAGAAATGTATAGAGTAGTGTATGGGGGAGAGAGCATGGACACTGCCAGCACCTCCTTGTATTCACTAAACTGGAAGCTCTTTGAACCTGGTCCTTTTTTGTTTTGTTTTGTTTTGTTTTATGGAGGCTTCATTACATAGGCATGATTGATGAACTCATTAGCCATTGGTGATTGATTTGCTACCTGCAGCTCCTCTTCCCTCCCAAGAGGTCAACGGGGTGGGACCGAAAGTTCCAATCCTTCTAATCACAGGATTGGTTTTCCTGGAAACTAGCCCCTTAGGCACTTTCCAAAAAGTCACTTCATTCACATAAACTCTGGTGTACATTAAAGGGGTTTGTTAGGAATATCAAGGTACCTTTATCACTCTTATTACAGGAGGTTATAAGTGTTTTAGGAATTCTGGGCCAGGAGCGAGGACAAAGACCAAACATACATTTCTTGTTATATATCACAGTGTCACAGTATTACATGGAATTTTTCAAAGAATTAGAATCTATCTATTATAAGTTGTGATGTTATTTTAGCCAGAATTTTGTATTTGAAAGCTATCTTTCTAAAATAGATTTTAATGAAGTGATATAAAGTACACGTACTTACATAACATGTACAATTTGGTAAATGTCAACATTTGTATACACCTGTGAAATCATTACCACAGTTAAAATAATGAACATATATATCACTTCCATCCTTTGTTATAAGACCCTCCACCTTCTGTAGGCAAATACTGTCTTGCTTTCTGTCAGTGTAGATTAGTGGTTTGTATTTTCTAGACTTGTATATAAGTGAAATCAGTATATATTCTTAAAAAATTTTTTTTCTTCCTCACCCAAGGATATGTTCACAGATTTTAGGGAGGGAGGAAGTGGGGAGTGGGGTGGGCAGAGAGAGAGAAAGAGAGAAACCTCCATGTGAGAGAGAAACATCGATCTCTTGTCTCTCGTATGTGTTCTGACCTGGGGTCAAACCTGCAATCTTAGGTATGTGTCCTGACTGGGAATCCAACCTGAAGCCTTTTGGTGTTCAGTACACTGCTCCAACCAACTGAACCACCTGGCCAGGGCACAGTGTATATTCTTTTTTTGGTCTGGCTTCTTTCACTCAGCATAATTGTTTTGAGATTCAATGAATATGAGTATGTATCAATAATACATGCTCTTTATTGCTGAGTAGTATTCTTTTTTATGGCTGTACCAGTGTATCCATTTGCCTGGTGATTGATTTTTGGTTATTAAAGATAAGCTGCTATCAACATTTGTGTGTGTGCCTCTCCATTCAGTTGTTTAAGTTAAATACCTGGGGGTGAAAAGGCTTGATCATATGGTATGTATATCTAACAGGTTAACTTAAAAAAAAAAACAGACTTTTTCAGTTATACCGTAAAGATACCTTTTATGATACCATAAAAGATACCATAGCTTAGTGCCTTGCTACTCAAAGTGTGTTGTGGATTTGGCATTACCTGGGAGCTATTTAAAATTGCTGAATTTCAGGTCCCATTATACACCAAATGAATCAAAATGTGCATTTTAAAAAATTAAAAAGATACTTGAGTCATTCAGATGCACATTAGGATTTGAGAAGCTCTGTTTTAGAGCACTTTTGTTGTTGTTTGTTCTTCTATTTTGCTTTAACATGCCTTATGGCTTTGACTCATTTATTTATGTGACATTCTCAAATGGGGCTAAGAGATACAGTATTACTTTTAAAATTCCGACATAATATTAATAAATCCTGAGTGTTCTGCTCTTCTTCAGATGATTGCTTCATAGTGATTTACTAATGGCAATAAATTTTTGCCTGTTGCCCATTTCAAATATGGTAGTTTTAGAAGTAATTATTTCCCAAGCATTTTCCAGTATAGAGCTATGTAGCTTGACACAATTTTTTTTGTGGGTAAGAGATAATCTTTCTTTTTGAGTAATTTATATGGTGAATGAGTCCATTTGCTAGCCTTTGTTATTGTTGGTGTTTTTATAACCAGCTATCTAATTTTGGTTATTTTCATATTAGGGTATCTTGAATATTTCTGTAAGGGTTATCTATCTACTCTTACTGTTCAAGGAATGCAAAATAAATTCAGAAATGACTTTGTTAATCAACCTGAATATCAATGCTTTTAAAGCCAAATACCAATAGTTTATTTTGCCTGTTTCACATTTTCTCTACTGCTTATTTCCTTTGTTGCATGAATATTTAAGATTAATTTACATTGATATTACTGTCACCTCCCTGAATTAGTGTTAATGTTGAAGGTCATGGCCTTAATCAGCATTAGGGAATTCCCAATTCCCTCTACATCTTCACCAGCACTTGTCGTTTGTTGATTTATTGATGATAGCCTTCTGACAGATATGAGGTGATGTCTCATTGTGATTTTAATTTGCATTTACCTGATGATTAGTGACATTGAGTATCTTTTTATATGTCTATTAGCCATCTGTATATACTCTGTGGAGAGGTGTCTATTCAGGTCCTTTGCCCATTTTTTAATTGGATTGGGTTTTGTTGTTGTTGTCGTTGTTATTTTGGTGTTGAGTTTTATAGTTCTTTATAAATTTTGGATATTAACCCTTATCAGATGTATTATTGGTGAATATGTTCTTCCATTTAGTGGGTTGTCTTTTTATTTTGTTGAAGGTTTCCTTTGCCTTGCAAAAACTTTTTAGCTTGATCTAGACCCATTTGTTTACTTTTTCTTTTGTTTCCCTTGCCTCTGGTGATATATCAGAAAAAAATGTTGCTATGAGCAATGTCTGAAATTTTTCTTCTAGGATATTTATGGTTTCAAGTCTAACATTTAAGTTTTTAATTCATTTTGCTTTTATCCCTATATATGGTGTAAGAAGGTTCTCTAGTTCCTTTTTTTTTCTTTCTTTCTTTTTTTTTTTTTTTTTTTGCATACATCTGTCCAATTTCCCCAACACCATTTACTGGATAGACTTATCTTTACCCCATTATATGTTTTTACCTCATTTGTCAAATATTAATTGACTAGAAAGGTATGGGTTTATTTCTGGGCTTACAATTCTGTTCCATTTGTCTATTTGTCTGTTTTTAGGCCATTACCATGCTGTTTTGATTACTATGGCCTTATAGTTTGATATCAGGTAGCATGATTCCTCCAACTTTGTTCTTCTTTCTCAAGGTTGCTGTGGCTATTTGCTGTCTTTTGTGGTTCCATATAAATTTTTGGAATATTTGTTCTGATTCTGTGAAATAACACCATTGGTATCTTGGTAGGAATTGCACTGAATATATACATTGCTTTGGGTAGTATGGACATTTTAATATGTTAAATTTTCCTATCCTTGAACACGGTATATGGTACCACTTACTTGTATCTTTTTCATTTTTTTTCTTGAGTATTTTATAATTTCCCAAGTACAGGTTTTTAACATTCTTGGTTAAATTTGTTTGAAGGTATTTTATTCTTTTTGAAGCAATTATGAATGAGGTTGTTTTATTAGTTCCTTAGTCCCTTAGTCTTTTTCTGATAGTTCATTATTGGTATATAAAATGCACTGGATATTTATTTTGTATACTGCTATTTTACTGAATTCATTTATCAGTTCTAGTAGATTTTTGGTGGAAACTTTAGGGTTCTCTGTGTACACTATTATGTTATCTGCAAATAATGACAGTTTTAATTCTTCTTTTACAATTTGGATGCCTTTTATTTCTTCTTCTCGTCTGATGGCTAGAACTTCCATTACTGAAAGAGTGGTGAAAGTGGACATCCCTGTTTTGTTCCCCATCTTAAGGGAAATGCTTGTAGTTTTTGCCCATTGAGTATGTGTAATACTGGCTGTGGGCTTGTCATGTATGGCCTTTATTAGGCTGAGGAATTTGCTCTGTTCCCACTTTGCTGAGAGTTTTTTATCATAAATGGGTGCTGGATTTTGCCAAATGCTTTTTCTGCATCTATTGATATGACCATGTGATTTTTATCCTTCATTTTGTTTATGTGGTGTATCACATTAATTGATTTGCAGATATTGTACCAACCTTGCATCCCTGGAATAAATCCCACTTGATCATGGTGTACGGTCTTCCTAATGTGTTGCTGGATCTGGTTTACTAATATTTTGTTGAAGATTTTAGCATCTTTGTTCACCAGGGATATTGCTTTATAATTTTCTTTCTTTGTAGTGTCTTTACCTGGTTTTGGAATTAGGATAATGCTGGCCTGGTAAAATGAGCTTGGGAGTCTTCCCTCTTGAATTTTTTAGAATAGTTTAAGAAGGGTAGGTGTTAGTTCTTCTGTGAATGTTTGGTAAAATTCACCTGTGAAGCCATCTGGTCCAGGACTTTTGTTTTGGGGGAGGTTTTTGATTACTGCTTCAATTTTACTACTTGTAATCTGTTCAGATTCATTGGTTTTCCTAAAGCAGTTTTGGAGAATTGTATGTTTCTAGGATGTATCCATTTTGTCCATATTGTCCAATTTGTTGGCATATAGTTGTTCATAATATTTTGTTACAATCCTTTATATATCTTTGATGTCATTTGTTACTTACCCTCTTTTATTTCTGATTTTATTTTTTGGGGTCCTCTCTCTCTTTTTCTTGATGAGCCTGGTTAAAGGTTTGTCTGTCTTATTTATCTTTCAAAGAACGAGCTCTTGATTTCATTCGTCTTTTGTTTTTTTGTTTTGTTTTGGTTTTTAGGCTCTTTCCTTTATTTCTGCTCTGATACTTTTTTTTTTTCTACTCACTTTGGGCTTTGTTGTTTTTTTTCAGGTTCCTTTAAGTATAAAATTAGTTTGAGATTTTTCTTGTTTCTTTTAAAAATTTTTCTAATTTTATTCTATAGCATAGATAAAGTTTAAAATGGTTATTACAAAGAACACAGGCTTTGTCCTGGCCTGGTGACTCACTTGGTTGGAACATGGTTCAGTGCACCAAAGGCTGTGGGTTTGATTCCCGGTCAGTGTACATACATAGGTTGCAGGCTCAATCCCTGGTCTGGGAGTGTACAGGAGGCAACCAATTGATGTTTCTTCCTCACATCAATGTTTTTCTTTCTCTCTGCCTCTCTGCCCCTTCCTCTCCCTCTAAAAAAATCAAAGCATACCCTGGGGTGAAGGTTTAAAAAAGAAAATAGAGAACAACAGGCTTTGGTTTCAAGTTACCAGATTCCACTCATTTGCAGTTCTGCCATTTATTGTTTGGGTAACCTTTGGGGCAGACCCAAAATGGTCTCAAAAAGATATGTCTATGGTCAGTCCTTGTAATCTGTAAACATTAACTTCTTTGGCAAAAAATGAGATTAGATAAAGGATTTTCAGAAGAGGAGCTTTTTCTAGATTATCTATGTGGGCTCTACATACAATTTCCTATATCCTTAAAAGAGAAAAATAGAAGGAGTTTTAGGACAGACAGACTAGATTTTTCTTGTTTCTTGAGACAGAACTGTAATGCTATGAATATCCCTCATAGGACTGCTTTTGCTGTGTTCCACAGATTTTGAGTTGATGTGTTCTCATATTCATTTGTTTCAAAGTACCTTTTGATTTCTTCCTTGATTTCATTGCTAACCTGTTCATTCTGTAGTCGTTAAGGTCAGAGAAGATGCTTGATATGATTTCATTTTTCTTAAATTTATTGAGACTTGTTTTGTATTCTAACATGTGGTCTCTCTTAGAAAACATTCCAAGTGCACTTGTAAAGAATGCATATTTTGCTGCTTTGGAGTAAGCTGCTCTGGTGATAGAGCATCTTTTCTTCTGCTTATTTTCTATCTGCCTGTCTTCTTTGGTGAGATGTCTGTTAAGGTCTCTAACCCATTTTGTAAAATCACGTTGTTTGTTTTCTTACTGAGTTTTAAGAGTTTTTGTTTATTTTGGATAACAGTCCTTTACCAGACATTTTTTCTAATTTTGTGGCTTGTCTTATTTTTTTGACATTGTCTTTTGCAGAGCAGAAATTTTTAATTTTTATGAAGTCAAATTTATAAAGTACTTCTTTCATGGATGGTTCCTTAGCTATTGAATCTAAAAACTCAGTGCCATACTCAAGGTCATCAGCTTTTCTCCTGTTATCTTATAGTTTCATAGCTTTGCATTTTATATGTGGGTCTGTGATCCATTTTGTGTTAATTTTTGTGAAGGCTGTAATGTCTATGTCGACATTTCTTTCTTTTTTTTTTTTTTTTTTTTTGCTTGTGAATGTCTAGTTCAACCACCATTTGTTGAAAAGAATTGCAGGATTGCATTGCCTTTGCTCCTGTATAGAAGAGGGTCTGTTCATGTGGGTCTATTTCTGGGCTTTCTATTGTGTTCTATTGATCTATTTGTTCTTTCCCCAATACCACACTGTCTTAATTACTGTAGTTTATAAGTCCTGAAGGTAGGTAGTATCAGTCTTCCAACTTTTTTCATTTTCCTCAATATTGTGTTGGCCAATCTAGGTCTTTTATCTCTCCATGTATATTAGCATCATTTTTTTGTCAATATCCACAAAAAAACTTGCTGGATTTTGATTAGGATTGCATTGAATCTATATACAGGGTGGGGTAAAAGCAAGTATACAGTTTATATGGGAAATAATAAAATAATAAATAATAATACAAGGATAAACTATTTCACATAACAACTATAAACCTACTTTGGCCCCACCCTGTAGATCAAATTGGGAAGAACTGACATCTTGATAGTTTTGGGTTTCCCCTTCGTGAATGTGGAATATCTCTTCATTTATTTAAGTTCTTCGACTTTGTTTTTCAGAATTTTATGATATTATCTCATAGATAATGACAATATTTTGTTAGATTTATCCCTAAATATTTTACTTTGGGTGTTGCTAATGTATAAGGTACTGCTTTTAATCTCAAATTCCACTTGTTCATTGCTGGTATATAGGAAAGTGATTTACTTTTGAAGATTTTATTTATTTTTGGTAGGGGAAGGGAAGGAGAAAGAGAAGGAGAGATGTCAGTGTGTGGTTGCCTCTAGCACACCCTCCACCAAGGACCTGGCCACAACCCAGTCATGTGCCCTGACCAGGAATTGAACTGGCAACTCTTTGGTTCGCAGGCCAGCATTCAATCCACTGAGCCACATCAGCCAGGGCTACTTTTGTATATTAAACTTGAATCCTTTAGCCTTGCTATAAATCACTGATTAGTTCCATGAGGGTTTTTTTTGTCAGTTCTTTCATATTTTCTACAAAGATGATCATGCCATCTGCAAACAAAGACAGTTTTATGTTTTTTCCCCCAATCTGTATACCTTTTATTTTCCTTTTTTGTCTCATTGCATTAGCTAGAAATTCTAGTATGACGTTGAAACAAAGTGGTAAGAAGGGACATCCTTGCCTCGTAAGTGATCTTAATGGGAATGCTTCAAGTTTCTCGCCAGTACCTAGGCTGTTGTAGCTTTTTGTAGATATTCTATATTAAGTTGTAGAAGTTCCCTTCTATTACTGTTTTACTGAGATTTAACAGGATTTTTGATAAAGGTTGGGTTTTTTTCTCTCATCTTACTCTTTTTCCATTTGTTTCTTCTGTTCTTTATTTTTTCCTCCTCTTATGCCTTCTTTTGGATTGAGTACTTTTTATGATTCCATTTTAGCTCATTAGCAATGGTTCTTAGTTTTGTTACTTTAGTGATTGCTTTAGGAATGTGATTCTCAGTGGGGTCTGATTTATTTCCTGTTGGACAGTTAGTGATATCTAAAAACCTTTTTGATTTGTGCAACTTGGGGCATGCTACTGGCATCTTGTGGATAGAGGTCAGGGATGCCGCTAAACATCTTACAGGGCACAGGGTAGCCTCCCACAACAAAGAATTCCTCCCCAGAATGTCAGTAGTGCTAAAGTTGAGAACCTGTGATTTGGGATTATAATGTATATTTTTATTTCATCACAGTCTACCTTCAGGTGATACACCACTTATGTACAGTATAAGAACTTAATATTAGTGCACTTTCATTTGTCCTTGCCCAGTCCTTATGCTTTTGTTTTCATACATTTTTCATATATCATAAGCCCTACAATACATAAACAGCCAGTTTTTCAAATACTTGAAAATAATATGAAAAGCGTGTATATATTTACCCCTGTAGTTATTATTATCCCTGCTTTTCATCAATTTGTCTTATGTCTAGACTTCCATCTGGTATCATTTTCCTTGTTACTGAAGGACTTCTATTAACATTTCTTGTAATGCCTGTCTGCTGGTGATGAATACTTTCAGCTTTTGTATGCCTAAAAATGTTTTTGTTTCACCTTTTTACGTGTGTGGTAAAGCACGTAGCAATTTGTCCTCTTAACATTTATAAATGCACATTACAGTTTTGTTAAGTATATACACATTGCTGTACAACAGATCTCTGATTTTTGCCCTGCTTTTTTGAAGGATATTCTGGATATAGAATTTTAGGTTGACAGTTTTTTCTGCTAGTACTCATCAAAAATGGTATTCCAGTTTTGTTTTGTTTTTGCATTGTTTCTAATGAGAAATATGCTGTCATCTGTATCTTTGTTCCTCTGTATGTGGCATTTCTTTTTTCCCAGTCTGGTTGTTAGGAGCAGGTGCTCTTTGTGACCATGAGTGACAGGCACTATTCCCTCTAATCTTTTGGGGTAGTTTTCTCCAATATCAGGTAGTTTTCTTCATACGCACGTGCTGACCCGTACTCTCTTAAACACACCAGAAAACTCTGCAGATTTCCCAGGCTCTTTCTCTTTCTGTGTAGTTGTTTCCTCTTTGGTATGCTGTCCTAAGAACTTTGAAGTGCCTTAGTCTTCGTGGACTCTTATTCCTATCTCTGCAATACATGAAGTCTTTCTGGCTCTGCCTCAGTTTATTCTTTTGCTCCATGTCCTGGAAACTCTTTCAGTACCGTAAGCTGAGGCTGTCATAGGGCTCACCTGGTTTATTTGCCTTCTTTCAAGTATCATTGTCTTTTATTGCCTGATGTCCAGTGTCTAGAAAACCATGTATCAACTCTTTTGTCACTTTTGTTTTTGCTTCAGGTAGAAGGCTGAATTCATTCCTGGTCACATCATCCTTTTTTCTTTTCTTTTTTTATTTTTTGGCAATTTTTTGATTGTGATAAAAAACATTTACATAACATAATTCATCATACTACAGTATATAACTGGGGTTTTTGTATATTCACAGTGTTCTATTTTGGTCACAACTATTTTGTTTAAGAATACTTTCTTCACCCTAAAAAGAAACCCCAGACCCATTATGGAGTTTCTTATAGGTCAGTCTTTATTCCTACTGCCCCCACCATTGCATCACGCTACAACAGCCACTGAGGGGGGACCGAAAACCTGGAATTTTTTAAGTAAAAAACTGAATATTTGTTCTTGCATGTTTAAACTTAAGTCACCTTCAAAGTATTCTCCATTTGATGCAATACACCTGTCAAAATGTTTTTTCCACTGCTCAAAACAGTTTCTGAACTTCTCAATTTTTATGCCTTTCAGTGTTTCTGCCATTTTTTGTTTCATCTCTTCCACATGGGCAGAATGTTTCCCTTTGAAGACTTTTTTTCAGCCGGGGAAACAAAAAAATGTCACAAGAAAAGTCGCTGGGTGTGAGGTTGGGTGAATAGGGAGGGTGGGACATGAGGGTAATGCTGATTTTGGTGGAAAGTTGCTGAACACTCAAAGCAGTGTGGCAGGTGTGCTCCTAAATCACCCATCATGAAAAGGGCAAATGCGTTGTCTTCAAAAAAAAATTGACTGAAGCTGAACGCAGCCTCTCACAACCTATCTGTATTGTGAGATACAGTACACAATACAGATAGGTTCCCAAAACAGTCACTTAGCAGGGGAAGCCTGTACAACAAGGGGTCCACCCTCCAGAATATAAACCTAGGGGATTATTTTGGGTCCCCCCTCTTATACATTCTTTGTCTATGGGTTTGTCTATTTTTGTGCATTTCCTATTAATAGACTCATATAATACATGGCCTTCTTTTACATAGTATGATGTTTTTAAAGTTCATCCATGTTGCAATATACACCAGTACTGCATTTTTCTTTATGGCTAAATAATATTTTTGTATGTATTTTGTCTTTGTTGGAGTGGAAGCGAAATGCTGAAGCCTTTTAACTGATTTCTGCTGCTGCTTTTACCTCCCATACAGTCTATATTTGGCCTGCCAGGTAATTTTAATATATTGCCAGGGCTGAGAATGAGAAGCGGTTTTAAATAGATAGGATAAGGACTTACCTAGAATCTTTTTTTATTTGTCTTCCTTCATCTTTTCCTTTCTTTTATTCTGAAAGGGATACCAGATCAATTTAAATGGTTTTAAAGATTGGCACTGGTTGCTTTCTGTAATGCATATTCTGAATAAATTGTAGAAAATGTAGAGAAGAAAATAGACCATTTATAATTTCACTATCTAATATTTAAGCACATTTCTCTCCAGCCTTTTTTTTTTTTTAAATCTGCAGTTAGTATCCCATCACCTGTCATCTATTTGTTCGGCTTACTCTATTTGATATAGATTATCTACAGTGTGCAATTTTGTTTTCTGCTTTTTCTACTTAATGTATAAGTATTTCCAAATACTAAATTATTTTTCAAGAAGTTTTAAGTGGCAGTGTATAAATTTATCATTGGCATACACCATGTTCATGGATTGGAAGAATTAACATCATCAAAATGTCCATACTACCCAAAGCAATTTATAGATTCAATGCAATCCCTATTAAAGTACCAATGGCATATTTCACAGATAATAGAACAAACACTTCAAAATCTTATATTGAACCATAAATGACCCCAAATACCCACAGTAATTTTGAGGAAGAAGAACAAAGTAGGAGGATCACAATACCTGTTATCAAACTGTATTACAAGGCCACTGTATTCAGAACAGTCTGGTACTGGCATAAGAACAGACACATAGATGAATGCAGCAGAACAGAGTGCCCAGAAATAAATCCAAGTCTCTATGCTCAATTAATACTGGACAAAGTGAGTAGCAGCATAAAATGGAGCAAAAATAGCCTCTTTAACAAATGGTGTGGGGAGATCTGGACAGATACATGCAAAAAAATGAAACTTGATCACCAACTTATACCATACACAAAAATAGATTCAAGGCAGATAAAAGAGTTAAATATAAGTTGTGACACCATAAAAGTCCTTCAGAAGAACATAGGAAAATGTAAGATATTCCATACAGCAATATTTTCACTGATAATGTCCTCTAAAGCAAGGGAAATAAAGGAAAAAATAAACAAATGGGATCTCATCAAAATAAAAAGCTTTTGCATGGCTAAAGAAAACAGCATTATAATGAAGAGAACCAACTGTATGGGAAATATATACTTGCCAATGACACCTCAGAAAAGGGTTTGATCTCCAAAATATATAAAGAACTCACACGACTCCACTCTAAGAAGACAAGCAACCCAATTAAAAAATGGGCAAAGGACTTGAACAGACACTTCTCCAAGGAGAACATACCGAGAGTCCAGAGACAGATGAGGAGAAACTCAGTATTGCTAGCCAACAGAGAGATGCAAATTAAAACCACAATGAGATACCACTCCACACCGGTGAGAATGGCCATCATAAACAAAGCAACAAACAAGCGTTGGAGAGGTTGTGGAGAAAAGGGAACCCTAGTGCACTGTTGGTGGGATTGCAGACTGGTGCAACCACTGTGGAAAACAGTATGGAATCTCCTCAGAAAGCTAAAAATGGAACTACCTTTTGATCTGGCCATTCCACTGCTAGGATTATATCCTAAGAACCCTGAAACACCAATCCAAAAGAACCTATGCACCCCAATGTTCATAGCACAATTTACAGTAGCCAAGTGCTTGAAGCAACCTAAGTGCCCATCAGTAAATGAATGGATCAAAAAACTATGATACATTTACAAAATGGAATTCTACACAGCCGAAAGAAAGAAGGAGAGCATTATGCTAAGTGAAATAAGCCAGGCGGTACAAGACAAATACTATATGATCTAACCTGTAAGTGGAACATAATCAACAAAACCAACAAGCAAGCAAAATATAACCAAAGACTTTGAAATTAAGAACAAACTGACAGTAACCAGAGGGAAGAGGGGAGGGGATAATGGGGGGAGAAGGGGGAAGGGTTTACAGGAACAACTATAAAGGACACATGGACAAAAACAAGGGGGGGTGGAAAGGAGAGGGAGGTGGGAGGTGGCTGGGGTAGTGGGGAGGGGTGGGGGGCAAGACAGAAAACGACTTGGACAACAATAAAATTCAAAAGTATTTTATTTATTTATTTATTTATTTATTTATTTATTTATTTAGAGCTTCTAGCTTAGATGGAGGCATAGGCAGACATACTTTGCTTCCTTGTACAACCGAAAGAAGGAGAATAACAAATTTAAGAACAGAAAATAACCAGAACTATCATAAAATCGAATTGTATGGAAGTTCGACAACCAAATAGTTAAAGACGAAACATTCATCCAGACCAATAGGAGGGGTGGAGACGGGAAGCCAGGGTGGAGAGGACTCGTGGGTGATGGCTGGAAGAGCGGGCAAGGCAGCAGGTGGTGGAGCTGGCGGTCCCATATTTACGTGCAGATAAACCAGAAAGAACAACTGGGGAGCAAGTCAGGCCATGCAACCCAGGGTTCCAGTGCAGGGAAAGAAAGACTCAAAACCTCTGGCTATAAAAGTCTCTGGGGGTTGAAGTGGCAGGAGAAACTCCCAGCCTCACAGGACAGTTCGTTGGGGAGACCCACATGGTCCTAGAATGTACACAAACCACCCACCCAGGAATCAGCACCAGAAGGGCCCAATTTTTTGCTTGTGGGTAGCGACAGAAGCGACTGAAAACTGGCTGAGAGCTGAGCAAGTGGCGTTGTTCCCTCTCAGACCCCTCCCCCGTATACAAACAGTGACCTAACACAGGGATGTGGGTTGCCCCACCCTGGTGAATACCTAAGGCTCTGGCCCCTTACTATGTAAAAGGCGTATAGAGACAAAAAATATATATATGGCCCAAATGAAAAAAACAGATCAAAGCTCCAGAAAAAACAACTAAATGATGAAGAGAGAGCCAACCTATCAGATGCAGAGTTCAAAACACTGATAATCAGGATGCCCACAGAAATGGTTGAGTATGGTCACAAAATAGAGAAAGTGAAGGCTATGAAAAGTGATATAAAGGAAAATGTACAGGGAGCCATCACTGATGGGAAGAAAACCAGGACTCAAATCAACAGTTTGGAGCAGAAGGAATAAATAAATATTCAACCAGAACAGAATGGAGAAACAGGAATTCAGAAAAAAAAGGAGAGGCTTAGGAACCTCCGGGACAACTTTAAACATTCTAACATATGAATCATAGGAGTGCCAGAAGGAGAAGAGGAAGAGCAAGAAATTGAAAACTTATTTGAACAAATAATGAAGGAGAACTTCCCCAAGCTGGCAAAGGAAATAGACTTCCAGAAAGTCCAGGAAGCTCAGAGAGTCCCAAAAAAGCTGAACCCAAGGAAGTATACACCAAGGTACATCATAATTACATTAGCCAAGATTAAAGATAAGGAGAGAATCTTAAAAGCAGCAAGAGGAAAGGAGACAGTTACCTACAAAGGAGTGCCCATAAAACTGTCAGCTGATTTCTCAAAAGAAACTGTTGTAGGCAAGAAGGGGCTGGAAAGAAGTATTCGAAGTCATGAAAGGCAAGGACCTACATACAAGATTACTGTATCCAGCAAAGCTATCATTTAGAATGGAAGGGTAGATAAAGTGCTCCCCAGATAAGGTGAAGTTAAAGGAGTTCATCATTACCAAGCCCTTATTATATGAAATGTTAAAGGGATTTGTCTGAGAAAAAGAAGATTAAAAATGCAAACAGTAAAATGACAGCAAATTCAACAACTGTCAACAACCGAACCTAAACATACAAAAACAAAAACAAAGCAAACAATTAGAACAGGAACAGAACCAGAAAAATGGAGATCACATGGAGGGTTATCAGCGGGGAAGGGGAGAGTGGGGTAAATGGTACAGGGAATATGAAGCATAAATATTAGGTACAAAATAGACAGGGAGAGGTTAAGAATAGTATGGGAAATGGAGAAGCCAAAGAACTTATATGTGTGACCCATGGACATGTTACGGACATGAACTAAGGTGGGGGGAATGCTGGTGGGGGGCATACAGTGCAAAGAGAAATAAAAGGGAGGAAAAAATGGGGCAACTATAATAGCATAATCAGTAAAATATATTTTTAAAAAATTATTTTGAAAAGCATGTTTTTAATTTTGAACAATTTCAGTTTATTAATTCTTCCATTTATAATTTGTGTTTTTTATACCCTGAAAAATCTTTGCCAAATGTAAGGTCACTTAAGATTTTTCTCCTGTATTTTCTTACAGATGTTTTAGAAGTTTAGGCTTTATGTTTAATTCTGTGATCTCTTTTGAATTAACTTTTGTGTATAGTGTGAGGTAAGAACATTAGGCTCATTTTTTTTTTATCATCTCAGTCCAGACCATTTGTTGAAAAGACTGTCCTTTACCCCCATTTAATTGGCTCCTTTGTCTAAAATTCATTACCCGTGTTTGTAGGTCTGTTTCTAGTCTCCTTTTGTCTGTATTGCATTACATGTTTGTCTGTATGCCAGTAACCACACACTGTTGTTGATTAATTTAGCTTGTAGTCAAATTGTATATGTTCTTGAAATTTATTGTTTTTCAAGATTGTTTTTGCCATTGTATTTCTTTTCCCTTACCATATGAATCTTAAAATCAGCTTGTCCATTTCTGGGTGGTTGTTTTTTTAAGCCTATTGGGGCTTTGATTGGGGTTATGATGAGTGTCTATCTAGATGAGTGATCTTTTTTAATCCTCACCTGAGGACATGTTTAGTTTTTAGAGAGAGACATTGATTGATTGTCTCCTGTACGTACTGCAGCCAGGGATGGAACCTCCAGCCTAGGTATGTGCCCTAATTGGAACGTGAACTGGCCACCTTCTGGTACACAGAATGAGGCTCCAACCAACTGAGCCATGTGGCCAGGGCTAGATCAGTGATTTTCAACCAGTGTACTGTAGCACACTGGTGTGTCACAAGAGTTTTTAAAACATGCAGTATCTATTTAGTCAGGACAAGTGACCTCTTTTCCCTTAGATTGTAAAATTATAAAATGATAGCAGCCAACACAATAGCTGTCCAGTGTGAGTGAATCAAAATTATACCTATTTTTTTTGTCAGATCGGCAGAAAATCTATTTTCTGGTGTGCTGCAAAATTTTAGTAATTTGCTCATGTGCGTCATAAGATCAAAAAGGTTGAAATCACTGATCCAGATCAATTTAGGGGAAAATTTATCTGAGAAAAGCTTTTTATGAATGTTACTCAACTTTCCAGTCTATGAATATGTTAAATCTCTCCATTTATGTTTCCGTACAAGTTTGGCACATACTTTGTTAAATCCTAAGTATGTAGTTCTGATGCTAGTAAATAATACAGCCTTTTTTTTTTTTTTTCCATTTTCAGTTGCTGGCACATAGGTAAAAATTGATTTTTAAAAACATTTTATTTATTTATTTTTAGAGAGGGGGGAGGGAGAAAGGGAGAGAAGCATTGATGTGAGAAAAATACATCAATCTGTTGCCTCTTGCACTCTCCCAGCTGGGAACCTGGCTGGCAGCCAAGGCATGTGCCTTGATTGGGAATTGAAACTGTGACCTTTTGATAAGTAGGCCGACAACACTCAGTCCACTGAGCCACACCAGCCAGGGCTAAAACTGAATTTTGAATATTGACTTGTAATCTTGTTTAATTTACCTTTTAGTTTTCTTAGCTCTGCTGAGATACTCCTTAGGGTTTTCTCCCTACATGATCATATATGCAGATAGTTTTACTTTTTTGTGTCCAGTCTGTATGCTTTTATTTCTTTTTCCTCATTGCACTGGTTAGAATTGCTGTTAAAATGTGGACTAGTAGTGGTAAGAACAGACTTCATTGGCTTGTTATTGATCTTAGGAGGAGAGCATTCAGTCTTTGACAATTAAGTATGATGTTAGATGTAGGTTTTTTGTAGCTGCTTTCCCTTCATCAGCTTAAGGACATTTCATTCTTCCTCTCAGGAAAATTTTTGCTATGAATGAGTGTTGAGAAAGGTTTTTAATTATCAAATTTCTAAGTTTTTTTGGTTTTGATCTTAAAATTCCACTATTTTGAATGTTGTACAGTTTTTATGCTTAATAAAAGTAAGAAACTTTTATATTTTATAGTGCACCATGGGCTGTTCTGAACATGTTAACTTATATAATCATCATAGCAATCCTTTGAAGTTTTTACAGATGACCGTCACATCATTATTTTCCAAAGGAAATTCCTTTCTTTCCCATCCCCTTCATCGTAGGTGTATGAATATTCATTTCTAATACCTGAGGTTTCTATTTGTTTCTCTTTGTATTCTATTTTGCGTTCTTCACATCCTCATTGATTTTAATTATTTTTAGACATTAACTTGGTTCTAAAATTCAAAACCATACAAAGGGTACATATATGGTCAGAATTTTCAGTTCTTCCTTATACCTTCCATTCCATTTATAATATCCTCTCCTTGTAATTCTTAACTAATATACGATCAGTTTTAAGAAAGTTTTACTGGCACTTGAGAAGAAGGGTTATCGGGTATAAAGTTGATCTTTATTAAGTTGCACAGGTCCTTGCCTGTTCTTTGTCCACTTGATTTGCCTTATGCTGAGTATTATGTTAAAGTTACTGATTATTAGTGTGTCTTATCTATTAGTCCTTGCGTATCCTATAGCTTTGCTTCATAAAAAATGGTTGCTGAGTTATTTGATGTGTAGATATTCATAAATGATATCTAGATACTAAAAATCTTTGTTGCAATTTGCGGTTTTTATTTAGGTCATGCTTATTGCTCTTTGGCTTGAATTCTGCTTGTCTGATATTAAGTTCTTGTTCTTATTGTCGTTCATTACATGATAAACTTTTCATTTGTGCCTTTAATTTTATTCCTTCCAAACTACTGTCTGTGTGTGTTTCTTGAGTTATGAGACAAGTTAAAAATCTTGTTTTCATAGATGAGTAAAGTCCATTTATATTTATTGATATGACTGAAATTTTCAGCTCTTTCATAGTATTTAATTTTTAAAAATTTTGTTATATTGGCTATGTTTCTCATTTATTTATTTATTTGCTCTCTTTTCTGAAAAGATTGCATTTGGTATTTAAGAGGGTTTTTTTTTTCTTTTCATTTTCACATTTTTAGTTGCATTATTTTCACTTCAGTGGGCAGGTGTTTGAACATTAGTCTTCCAGCCTTTTCACTGTCTTTGATGTGTGTGAGTGTGTGTGTGTTGTCTACACAGTTTTGCTGAAATTTTTCAGCCTGCCTGCCTCCCTCTCTCCCTCCCTCCCTTTCTTTTCCTCACCTGAAGACATTTTGTCATTGCTTTTAGAGAGAGAGAGGAAGAGAGGAAGGGAGAGGGGGGCCGTTTTTAGAGAGAAGGGAAGGGAAGGAGAAAGAAGAGAAACATTGATGTGAAAGAGAAACATCGATTGGTTGCCTTTTTGTACACGCCGAATGCTCGTCAACCAGGACCAAAGCCGCAACCTAGGCGTGTACCCTGATCAGGAATCGAACTGGCAACCTTTTGTTTTGCAGGATGACACCCAACCAACTGAGCCATATTAGCTAGGGCTCCAGTTCTTGATTGTAGGAAACCAATGTGAAAATGGACTGCACTATCCAGTATGTAGCCACTAGTCATTTGTGGCTATTGAGCACTTGAAATATGGCTCATCTGAACTGAGATGTTCTATACATGTAAAAAGCATACTAGAGTCTGTAGACTCAGTATAGAATAAAAATATAAAATAAAAACATAAAATATCTCCATACATATTTAAAATTGATTACATGTTGAAATGAGAATGTTTTGAATGCATATATTGGCTTAAATAAAATGTTATTAAAAGTCACATTTGTGGCTTATGTTTCTGTTGAACAATGCTATTCTAATAGATTCCTCAAAAGTCTCTTACAGAATTCTCTGAGTTTTTTCTTTATCCTTGATACTCGAAGGACAACTTACCTGGATGAAAAGTCCTTAGTTCACACTTTTCATTCACTGAGGTTCCTAAAAGTGCTGCTTCATTGATGTTTTTATTATATGTTGTTTCTAAAGTCTACTGTAATCTGATTATTTTGGCCTTTTAAGTTATTATAGTAATTAATATTACTGATATTGTTGTTTGGAATCTATGAGGATTTTTAAAATTATTTTTGAAATAGTTTCATTCAAATATGTCAGAGTAGGTTGCTCTGGGTTACTTTTGCCAGGTAATCAGTGAGTGGTTTTTTTTTTTTTTATGAAAAACACATATCCTAAAATTTACTATTTTAACCATGTTTAAGTGTAGTACAGTACAGTAGTATTGACTATATGTATGCAGTGTTATGCAGCAGATGTCTAGCACGTCTTTTTTTATCTTAGAAAACTGAAACTCTATCCATTGAACAACTGCCCCTTTTCCTCCTCCTTCCAGCCCCTGGCAACCAACATTTTACCTTGTGTTCTAAAATTTGAGTATTTTAGTCCTCATATAAATGAAATTTTGTAGTACTGGTCTTTTCGTGGCTGACTTATTTAACTTAGCAAAATGTCCACAAGGTTTATCCATGCTCTAGCATGTGTCCGAATTTCCTTCCTTTTAGGGCCGAATAATATTCCATTGCATGTATATAAGTATACCACATTTTGTTTATCCATTCATCTGTCAATAAACTCTTGAGTTGCTTTTACCACTTGGCTGTTGTGACTACCTGCAATGAACATGGGTGTGCAAATATCTCTCCAAGATCCTGCTTTCAATTTTTTTGAATGTATATCCAGAAGTGGGATTGCTGGATCATATGGTAGTTCTGCTTTTGGAATTGTGTCTTCCAGCCCATGAAAACTGGGTGTCTTTCCTTTTTACTTATGTCTTATTTAAATTTCAGCAGTATTTTGTGGTTTTTAATGTACAGCTCTATCACTTCCTTGGTTAAATTATTTGAGTATTTTTTTTTCTTTTTAATGCTGCTGTAAATGGGATTGTTTTCTTAATTCCCTGCATAGATTGTTCATTGTTAGTGTATGGAAAGAGATGATTTTTTGTGTGTTGATCTGTCCTGTAACTTTGTTGACCTTGTATACATATTCTAATAGGTTTTTATGAAATCTTAAGGTTTTCTACATAAAACATCATGTTATATGTGGACAGAGATTATTTTACTTTTTCCTTTACAATTTGGATACCTTTTTTTTTCTTGGTAATTGTTCTCACTAGTACTTGGAGTACTGTGTTGAATGGAAGTGGTAAAAGCAAGCATTCTTGCCTTGTTCCTGATTTTGAAAAGAAAGCTTTTAGTTTTTCAACATTGAGTATATTAGTTGTAGGCTTTTCATATATGGCCTTTATTATACATGGGTGGGCAAAAGTGGGTTTACACTTGTCTGTATGGAAAATACAATAATTAATAAATAATACAAGAATAAACTTAACCTTAGCTAGTGAAGCTCAATGGGTTGAGCATTGGCCTGCAAACAGAAAAGACTCTGGTTTGATTCCTGATCAGGGCACATACCTGGGTTGTAGGCCAGGTCCCCAGTTGAGGGCATGTGAGAGGCAACCAATTGATGTTTCTCTCCCTTTCTTTCTCCTTCCGTTCCCCTCTCTAAAAATTAATAAATAAAACCTTTAAAATTTTTTTTAAAAAGAGTAAACTTTAACATACAACTGTAAGCCTACTTTTGCCCATATATGAAAATTGAACAACACACTTCATGAGGGAATTTAGAAAATATTGAGACAAATAAAAAACAAAATACAGCATAACAAAACTTAAGGGTTGCAGCAAAAACAGTACTTCAAGGAACTAGAAAAAGAACAAACAAAACCCAAAATTGACAGACCCTCAGCTACATGAACTAAGGCATTAACGCAAATACTAAAAATTTGAAATAAAAGAGACATTAAAACTAATGCCATAGAAATAAAGAGAATAGTAAGAGACTACTATAAACAATTACACACCAATGAACTGGATAATCTAGAAGATAAGTATCTAGAAACATACAACTTATCAAGACAAAATCATGAAAATAAAAAAGCTGAACAAACCTATAACTGCTAAGGATACTGAATCAGTAATCAAATATCTCTCAACAAAGTAAAGCTCACCACCAAATGACTTCACTGAGAATTCTACCAACATAAAAAGAATTGTCCTTCTTAAACTCCCCCAAAAAATTAAGAAAAAGGGAAAATTTCCAAACATTTTATGAGGCCAGTATTATCCTGATACCAAAATAAGACAAAAATACTACAAGAAGGAGGAGAGTGGAGGGGGGAGGAAATGAGTAAAGGTGGTCAAAAGTTATAAGCTTACAGTTACAAGATTAATAAAATTCTGGGAATATAAAGTACAATATGGTAACTATATATCATGACAAGTGGGATTTATTCCTGGAATGCAAGAATAAAAATTTATCAATATATTGCACCATAATAAAAGAATCAAGGACAAAAACCACATGATCATTTCAATTAATGCATTAACAAAATTCAACATTCTTTCATGAAAAAAATACAAACACTTGACAAACTAGCATAGAGGAAAATTACCTGAATACAGAATGGGGCAAGAGTAGGTTTACAGTTGTTTGTATGGAAAATACAATACTTTAAAATTATAATACAAGAAGAAACTGTTTTTCGTACTCCCAATTAGAAACCTACTTTTGCCCCACCCTATATGTGTCGATGTAAGAAAAGTCCAAACCTGTAGAGAATTTTATCAGTTTACATGAGCCAAACTGACATCTTCAGGGGAGCAAGATCTCAAATGCTCCAGAGAATAACAGCTTTGTAGCTTCTTTTATGCATTGAAATTAAGGAGGGAATGTGCGGAAGATTACATGAAGGTGGACACAAGCAAGGTGAGGAGTGGCTTACAGGATGGTTAAGATTATTCACCCTTTAGGAGGGGTCTAAAAGGGGAATTTCAAAAGTATGTTAACCTACAAGCACAGAAACAATGCACAGGGCTTTCTTAAGGCAAAGATAAACCTTTTTTGGTTTATATATTCATTAGTTGCTGCTTGTATGAACCCCGTCCTGAGATCGAACCCACAATCTTGGCATAATGGGTGAACGTTCTAACCAGCTGAGCTACCCTGATTTTTAACCTTGAATCTGAATTTGAAGGGGATCTCTTGGAGAGTAATTAACCTAATTTTCCTTCCATAAGGTAAAGCTGGTTTGTTAGGAATGATCCACAGTGGGTCAAGGGAGAAAAGTAGGCATTAAGTGTTGGAGGTAATGAAAAGTTACTAGAATCTGGGTTTATTATATAGGAACTTTTTGTTTAACTTTTGTCTCTTGCACATCATTTCATCTTTCTTAGAATTATCCAGAATTTTGTACTGTTGAAGTTTCAAGTTACATAAATGCAGAAGAACTTAAAATCTGTCATAAAAATTATTTTCCTGTATTTGCATATTTGTAATTTGTTACTGGTGACAGACACTTACTTCAATTACTTTAGCAAACAAGGGATCAATTTTCTTGTAATTAAGATGTTAAATACAAGTTTGTGAATATGTATATATTTAATTTTTAAAAAAAATGCTACTTATTAAAATTGTAATCATCTAAGGTGACATCAGTGTGAACACAAGTATTAAAGAAAAGTGGTAGCAGTGTTTTCTGTAGGTCTGCGGCAAAGGAAGTATTTATAATTGATTCTTAAAGCACTTTGCTATTATTAAACAGTAAAATTTAAATATAATTTTGCATTGAAGTAATATTATTAAAATAACTTATGTTGCTTACTTTACATTTTCCAGGAACATCATTTACAACGAGCTATTTCAGCACAGCAAGTGTTTAGAGAAAAAAAAGAGAGCATGGTCATTCCAGTTCCTGAGGCAGAGAGCAACGTCAACTATTACAATCGCTTGTACAAAGGAGAGTTTAAACAACCAAAACAGTTCATTCATATTCAGCGTAAGTTTGCTAATTCATTATTTTCTGTTTGTAATTTAAAATCCTTTCTCTCTTTTGCCCAAAGAGATTTTAATTTTTCAATTTATATACACTGATGATAGAAATGTATGTAAAACTTTAAAGAATAAAATCCCTCTGCTTATATCTGAACTTGGAGATTTTGAGTGTTAGTTGCATTTGGAACATTTGATGTTTATGTAGTGTAGGATTTTGTATAGCACCTATACTTTATTATACAGCTACAAGTTGATGGATTACCAAGTCTAAATAAGATTTATTTTAAAAGCCTAATGTCTATAATGCCAATTAGGTGTGAATTCTGAAATTGTTTAGAATTCGATCCTACCTTCATCTAGTTACTACAAAATTCTAATTCTGCCTCCTTGATACTTTCTTAGGTTTCTTTACATTGTTACTATTTAAATGATCTCCATCTCTTGCTTAAATTTAATCTCATAACTATTAAATTACCCCCTCCACCCCATCTCGTATGCTTACCCTCTTCTAATCTATCTATACACAGAGTCCATTAGTACCAGAGTGATCTTCCTGACTTGTCGCTCTGGCTTAAAATCCTGTTGTTGTTCTTTATTGTCTACAGTAGCAGTTTTCAGCTGACAGAGACATGCTAGTGTCTTGTCTGATAGTGTCTAACACACATACCCCTTGAGTAGTTTGTTACAGTAGAGATTCCAGAGCTCTGTTAGGCCTACCTGTCTGAGCATCTCTGGTGTGTAGCTTGGTAATAAGAATTTTTTTTTAAAGTTTCTCAAGTAATTCTGAAACATCTCCAGATAAAAGACTGTGGCTGTGAGATCTATTTTTAAATTGATTCTAAGATGCACATTTTTTTCATTTGTTATCTTTAAAACGAGATTGCATTTTAAATTGCTATTCTCCTGGATTGAGTTCTGATTTATCTAAAGAGAATTTACCTTTGTTTCTGCTGGGCATCTGAGGATTCTACTAATCTGAGACTATTTTAAATATTTTGCTTGTTTGTTTTTGGACCACACTGGTAGCTTTAGTTCAGACTACACACCTGCTTGGAGTTTAAATCTCTGGGGAGGGTCCCCCCACCCCATCTAGTGGAGAAATACAAAGTGCTTTTCTTTTCTTTTCTGCGCAGACAGTTGTTTCTTACCCTACACTGAAGTTGTTGCCCTTTGGTAGTGCAGCTTTATGCAGGAGCATTTCAGCAAACTTCTTAATAGACTCCACCACAAATTTTTCTTTTTCTTATTGTACATAAAGTCGTGGTGCATCTTGTAATTAATTGATGACAGTTTAGATTTGACAGAACTTGGTAATGGACAATTCTCTATGTTGAGTACAAGGTACTTTGTGATTTATTCCCTGACTGCTCTGTTAACATCATCTCCTGTTGCTCTTTCCCTGACTCTGTACCATAGGGACTAACTAAAAATTATACATATTTGCCTACTTTAACATTTCACAATTCCTTACATGTTCTTGCTATTCAATATTCAAGTCTTGTTTCCCTTCCTAAAGTTCATTTAAGACTCCCTGACTCCCTTATAAAGCTTACCCTGACTTTTCTCATTCTGTCTCTCTTCTTTGGTTATCTGAGTATCCTGTATATAACCTCTGTTAGAAGACTCATTATTTATCATTGCAGTTATTTGCAGCCATTCTTTCTCTCCTTTTAGACTGTAAGTTCCTTGAGAACAGAAGACTTTCTTTTATTTTCTCTTTGTATCTTTAGAGTAAAGTGCATGGCGTATAGATGCTCAATAAATGGCATGTTTGTTGACTGATGAAATTGTTTTTAAGTGGCTTTCATAAGGCTGTTAGGTGTCAACCATTTTCCAGAGACTTTTTTTCTCTGAAGCATTTAAGAGAAACACACATGGAAAAATTATTTGTTGTAGGTTTCCTCTGTGTTCTTCGATTTTGAATCCTTTTAGCTTGTTGAATTTGCCTTATCTTTGTATCGGGAAGTATTTAGCTGTTCACAGTAGGAATTTTAACAATCTTTCAAACCAAAGTATCCATTTTTTTTTTTAAATAACAGTATATCCAGACAACAGGACTATTTGTAAAAACCACTTTAAGAAACCAAGAATCAGGAAATTTGGTGTAACTTCCCTGGGTCAGACCCATTGGATACAGTAAACTTACAGTTTGCTTAATCTTGTTTTAATTTGTTTTTTTTTTTTAAATTTCATTTTATTCTATTGTAAAAAAGAAATAAAAATAATAGAAAATTAATTTAACTTTCTTTGTTTATCAGCATATATATTCTACATGCTATACAATTTCATACAATACATGTAATTTTTATTCTTTCTATTTATATTTTTTAAGTTTCTCATGTTTTTATATTATATAATCTCTTATTTTCATTTTCAATGTGTATTACTTTTTTTCCAAATTGATATTCCTCCCTTTCTTGCCTGTGTGCCTATTATTGGCTTTAAGGTTATCTATAGTAAACCTTAATCTTGTATAATTGAAAATTTTTTTCTAGGAAGGCTTTTTAAAAAGTTTTTTAATATAACTTTCTCTAAACCCTTAAATACAAGGAATTCAGATAATGTTGCTCTGGATTTTTTCTTTTCTTCTTTTAGTGATGTGAAAGAGTCCCCGTTTGCCTGGCTAGAGAAAGATACCACAAAATGCCACAGTAGGGTGGCCTTGTTCAGGCCCATCATATTGCTTACCTGGGCTTTGACAGAACCCTCTTTATTGGTCTCTCTGCTGTAGTCTCCATGCCTTCCAGTCCGTTATCCACACTGCCACTATTGTAATTATTACCCATTTAGAATTTTTTCAACACTCTCTGATACCTATAGGATAAAATTTTAGTATCTTTGTATATATAATGTTTAAGACCCTTCTTTGTGCCTGTCCAGCTACGGTTCCCTGTGTGGTCTTCCACTATGACACCAACCTTATTGAAATGAACTGTTGGGGGCTGTTTCCTTCTGTTTAAGCTCCTAAGAAACAGAAACTCCACCCCATTCACTACATAATCCTTACAGTCTCAATACACTTTTTTCTTCCACTTCCTGTAACTCTTCATACTTTAAGCTATAATAATGAGCTCCTTGCAACTTGCAATTCTCTGACTTATGCCTTATTTTCTCATGCCTTTATGCCTTCACATAACCCTCTACTTTTCTCATCCACTTGTTGAAACATAACTTGTTCTCCATGTCTCATCTCCAGGATTACCTGTAGGAGCCTTTTCCTGACCCCTTTAAGCCCTTGGCACTTGTTTACCGTAAGTCCTCCTGTGTCATGTGCATACCTTCAGTGTGGCAATGACCATTTCAGTTGTGATTGTTGCCTCAATAGACACAGTGCTCATTGAGAGCAGGAGAGCTTTTTTCTTTTAATTTCACTTCCTAGTATAGTACCTAGCATGTGGTTATGTGAGCAATTATTTGCTGAATAAATAATGAGTGAATGGATGGTTGAAGACAAAAGCATACACATCATGGCATTTTTCAGACACTAGGCTTATAGGACTCAAAATTGTGTACAGAAGCAAATATAAGAATAAAATTATTAGTGTGTACAGTGAAATTGAGAGACCCACTGTGTAGATCCAAGTTAGAAATTAAGAGTGAGTTCTGTTATTCACCAACAGTGTCATTTTAGGGCAAAAAGTGTCTGCCAAGGAGGAGTTGGGAGTGGAATGACTGCAGTTTTGTAGGGATGTGAGAGAAACCTTGTTTCTTCCTGTCCCTTTTAGTTCTTTTTCTTCGTAGTCACCCATGTTGTATTCTGGGGAACTTAATCACAACACACTGGGGTATTCTTACCAAGTTGGAAGCATCTTGGAAGCACACAGAAGACCCAAGATACTCAGACTGTTCCTCATTTAGGGTAACTACACACTGATCAATTGTTTGTGTTATGTGGGTAGAAAATGCTACCTTCATTTTACTTACAGTTAAGTTATACCTACAGTACAGCAGATTTACTTTGGGTACCTCAACACAGATGTTATAATTCTTTAATTCCTTTTGGAGTTTAAGAACTTCACTTAAAGTTTAGGATCCAAACATTTCTTCTTGTTTTTTTTTTTAATTTTTTTGTTATTCAATTACAGTTGTATGCCTTTTCTCCCCATCCTTCCACCCCACCCCAGCCGAACCCACCTCCCTCCCCCACCTCCACCCTCCCCCTTGATTTTGTCCATGTGTCCTTTATAGTAGTTCCTGTAATCCCCTCTCCTCACTGTCTCCTCCCCACTCCCCCCTGGCTATTGTTAAATTGTTATTAACTTCAGTGTCTCTGGTTATATTTTGTTTGCTTTTTTCTTCTGTTGATTATGTTCCAGTTAAAGGTGAGATCATATTGTATTTGTCCCTCACCGTCTGGCTTATTTCACTTAGCATAATGCTCTCCAATTCCATCCATGCTGTTGAAAAGGGTATTAAGCTCCTTCTTTCTCTCTGCTGCGTAGAAGTCCATTCAAACATTTCTTCTTAAGGAAATAACTTTGTTTACTTTGTATTAAGTTATTTATTTTGACCTCCCATGACCTCTTTCATTTAATAATAATTTTTTACAGTTCACATTAGGTATCAGGATTTTAGAACATGATGGAACTTGAGATATTGTTTAATAAGTATTCTGAAGTTAATTTTTTTCTAGTTTTTAACTCAGTTAGGTGGTTCTTGATAACAGTACTACTTTTCTTATTTTGGTAGGAAGCTTCGCTTCCCCTCACTGCATTACACATACAAACACAAATCAGTAGACCATCTCACTGCTTCTTGGCTGAAAGGATAGGTGGGGTAGCACCCTCTTATCTGTTAGACAGTGAAAGCAACTCTAGCAAAGGAAATTGAATTCTGTTCTTTCGTATCTGTGGCCAAGATCTTAAGCCCTGAGAAAGTGCCTGTGTGTGTGTGTACTCTACTGTATACCTCAGTACACTGGAGGCTGGCTCCTTCTCACTCTGATAAAGCAGACCAGTATATGCTGGAAAAAGAAGAAAAAAATCCCATTTATTCAATGTAAAGTGGACCTGAATAGTCCACTGGGCTTTCAGCAAGCGTGAGACAGATAGATGCTGCCCTAACATCCAACTTCAATTTCATTATCCTTGGAATGTCCTTTGCTATTCTCATTAAACAAAAATGATGGTAATTGACCCTTGTCCCTGGTGAGACAAACATATTTTGATTGGAAAGAGTTGAAAAACATCCCAAATGAAGAGCACTGTTTTGTTTTATACAATTAAACTTCTTGGTGAAGAGGATGCATTCTAGGGATGTCATTTTCTTGTAAAACTCACTGGATATATATTAAGAAGTCAAATTGATCACAAGTCCCATGAAATGACATCAAACATTTAATAAATACTAGACAAACAGAATCACAAGTAAAAAAGCAGATTATATCAGATTTGTAGAGAACACATTCCAGGTGAAGCTGGGTGCCAGGTCATGGTGATGAGAGAGGGGCTACAAGAGGGACAGTGAGCAAGGCCTGGCACTGAAGGCAATCTGCATTCAGATTAGGTAGCTTTAAGTATTTTCCTCTCTTCTCAAGAGTGGGCTGACCCTCCTGCCTTTGTATAAAGCTGAGTGTGGGCCAAATGGTAGACTTTTATCTGGGTAGTTACTAACCCAGGAAGGAGGGGGAACCCCTGAATTCAGAAAATATTAAATATTAAGGTAATGCCAGGTTATTTTGGGGAAAAGCAAAATAATCATTTGAGAGTCTGGGATAGAGAGGCAAAAGAGAAGTTTGATACAAGGAGAGTGCTCCTTAGTTCTGTAATGCATTTATTTATATCCACTATGAAAAAAAAATTGTTTGAGGTGACTGTGAATAAACACAGTGCAGTAGATTAAAGACCACAGTAAAGAAATCAGGGAGAAAAAAACACTATAGTAAGAGATAAATTTGATGTACAGTGGTACATATTTTAGGCATGATATAATTAATAGACAAAGCAAAAAAAGTGATGTTGGTGTTATCTTTTTTTGAAGATTTTATTTATTTATTTTTAGAGAGAGGGGAAGGGAAGGAGAAAGAGAGGGAAAGAAGGGGAACTCTCACATGTCCCTTTCTGGGAACCTGGCCTCCAACTCAGGCATGTGCCCTGACTGGGAATCAAACCGGTGACCCTTTGGTTTGCAGATCTGCACTCAATCCACTGAGCTGTACCAACCAGGGCATGATATTGGTTTTAAGGTGCATATTTCAATCCATGTTTGCTGGCCCTGAAGCATTCAGAACTCTTCTGTGGGGCATAATAAGAAAGATACTATGGTGCAACCCAGCAGCACACCTGATTGTGCTAACAAGAGTTACTAGAAATAGGCCTTCGACACATTCATCTAGCATCTCCATGGAAGACTCTTCAGTGACACCACACTGCCCTGAGAGTTGGCACCTTTTTAGAATCTTCTCTGTCTCTCTGTCTGCCATAAAAGACTAAATTTTCTTTCCATCTGATGCCAGTAATAGAATTCAAGGGCTGCCTATGTATAAAAATATTTCCTCATATGCTTATTTTCTGAATTTTAATAGAAAACTAAAGTTTTCTTTCCACAGTTATGGGAAAAAGGCATAATGAAATATTGAACATATTCTGATTGTGCTCACATCATATTTGTGTTTTACATTTAATGCCAATTACTTCTCAAAGAAATCTTATGAGGCAGCTAATATTTTTACCTCCATCTTAAAATATATTTTGATTATGCTATCACAGTTGTCTCATTGTTTTCCTTCCCTTTATTTCCCTGTGCCCTGCACCACCCCTCCCACCAGCATTCACCCACCCCCTTAGTTCATGTCCGTGGGTCATACATATAAGTTCTTTGGCCTCTTCATTTCCAATACTATTCTTAACCTCCTGCTGTCTACTTTGTAGCTACCATTTATGCTTCTTATTCCCTGTATCTTTTCCCCCATTCTTGCCCCTCCCCCTCCCTGCCGATAACCCTCCATGTGATCTCCATTTCTATGATTCTGTTCCTGTTCTAGTTGTTTGCTTAGTTTGTTTTTGTTTTTTTAGGTTCAGTTGTTGATAGTTGAGAGTTTGTTGTCATTTTATTGTTCATATTTTTTATCAAATAATATGGAATGCTTCACGAATTTGTTCGTAATCCTTGCACAGGGGTCATGCTAATCTTCTCTGTAACATTCCAATTTTAGTATATATGCTGCCAAAGCGAGCACTTTTTAGCTCCTTTTTAATGGAAGATTACATAAAGAGCCCAAGGTAATGAAGGTAGCAACTGAGTCGGAATTCAAACCCAGGCCCTCTGGCTCTTACTGCTTCTCAGTTATACCTCATTGTTATAAGATGCAAATACCGATGCACATTAAACAGAAACCCATTACCATTCATGTGTGGCTGATAAACGAATCAGTGGAGTAAAGGATTGCTCCCTCTCCCTCCTTTTTTTTTTTTTTTTTTTTTTTTTTTGATGGATAAATTGCAGGATAGATGATAGGTTGTCTGCTGATAGAAAAAGGAGTCCTAGATGTGAAAGTCAGGAGCAAACACCTGCTATGACATTTTTCTGTTTTGGCCTAGCAGGGTTGCTTAATAAGTGAAAAGTACTGTGCTTGGGGATGAGGGGATGTGCTAGAAAGAGGGAAAATCTTGAAGAAAAGGGAGCCATGAGAGTTATAAAAACAAATAAAAATAGATTTTACAGTTCTGCTTAGGATAGTGTGGAGCTCCAGTGAAAGGGAGTGAGTTTTAGCATTTAGAAAGGCCTAAGATCTAATTTTTTTGTAAAAAGCCTTTTAAGTTGTACCAATCAAAGATATTGGGGGAGAAAGCCACTAGGGTAACAATTTGGGCTGAGCCTTTAAAAAAATATATTCTCATTTCATACATGTACAACATGTGCACAGGTGTACACACACACAGGAAGTAAGGAATCAGGCAAGACCTTTGTGCTCCGGTAACTAACAGAGCTGAGCTACAGAATCTCTTCTAGTGCCTCTGGGTGTCCTGGCTTTCTCCAAATCCAACCTATCTTTGAAGATAATCCTGCAGCCGTAATAGAGGGAGGCCCAAGTTAGGAAAGGGTTGTGTAGTAGGTACTGATTTATTTCTAAAACCTCCAACTAAGTGTGGCTGCTAAGTTTGCTTTGGGTGGAATGAATTGGACTGCATAGGACCTTGGTCAAGTGGGCTGTATTTTCTCTGTTTCAAAAAATATAATTAACAGTACCTCTCATGATTGTTCAGAGGAAGCTAAATAGATAATGGAAGTAATGTACAAGATGAAAGGATAAAAAAGCCTTTAGAATGAGTTGTGTGGGGTTTTTTTTAATAATCCAAGATGGTAATATTTGACTGATTAAAAGAATTGTTTTCTCACTGACATTTTTTAGTAACGTCAAACTAATCGAAATTGTAGGAATATAAGACCCTTCTCCCCATGGAGGTTAAATAAAGCCACTCCACCCCAACTCCCAGTTGGACCTTGTTCAAAAGTAGTTATTTCTCATCACTGGGTCAAGAATATCCTTTGTTTTTCTGATAAAACTAAGAAAATCAGGTGTTCAGGATTTGGTGGTGGTGGGTTTCTTTTTTGAGAAGTTTACATTTATTCTCTATAATGAAAAGTAAAATGCTCATTGCAGAAAAAATTAATAATCTTATCTCACAGAGGTAACCATAGATAAAAGTTGTATTTCAGCGGTAAAATATTATAAGGAATTAGTTTTGTATTTGTCAGTAGTCAATAGGAATCCATAAGGAAAGCAAGCCAGTACTATAATTAAGTAATTTAGGACCAATGTTATTTGTATTTTTGTGATATTAGTAAAATATGAATTTGTATATAAGTAAACTAGAAATCTGTCTTCATAAAATAAAATTTTCATTTCAAGGAAAATTAAGATTTTAGGCTTTTTTAAGAAGTTAGTAATTTATTTTTTTAAGAGCTAGTGTCTAAAGAAGTTTTTAATATAATCTAATTTAACTAAGAGACATTTACAATCTCACCTGATCCAACTTCATAATCTTTTTGAGACATCATAAAGTTTGTAAGATGCCAATATTTATGTCCTTTCAGGGCATTTTATAACTTCAGTTTTCCTGAGGAAATGCTCTCCAAGAGGGTTTTTTTGGTTTTTTGGTTTTTTTCTTCCCAAGGGGTATTAATTGCTGGAGTGCTTAAGAAACAAAGTGTGTATAACTTGATATTAATGGGACATTCCAGTGCTGGTACTTACGTAGTCATTAACAAGTTGAGCCAGATCAACTTGAGTCAAGGTATCTGGCTAATCTAGAGTTTTAGATACTTCTGTTGAATGGGGGAAAAAATTCATACCTATTTTACATGATTACTTGAAAAATAAAATGAAATAATATTAGAACAACTACTGTTAATTTGACATGTTTCTACCCTCTACCAACCTCCAACAAAACCATAACCACATCTGCAAAACTTTAGGCAAGAGCCAATGAGGTCTAGATTTAGAGAACCACATTTTGTACAATTTTAGGCAGTATTTTGTAATTGACTAGATAAGATGATGAGAGAACAGAATTGAACATAACTAATTGTCTGTCTGTGGAATGTGGAAATGAAATATGTTTAGGTATGGTTCCATAATATCTGATGATAGTTAATACATATTTAGTATTAATGATTTGCTAAATATTTTTAGTAGTCTGTTTTACTTCATACCTATGAAAACTGTATGAAATAGGTTAAATTATTTATTTCATTTTACAGATATAGAATGTTGTGTCTCTGTTGTATCTCTGTTGTAAATACAGAGAGGTTTAGGAGCATGTTCCCAAGGCCTTTTAAATAGAGGAGCCAGAATTTGAACTAGGCAATCAGATTCCAGAATTCTTGCTTTCCTCTGCCCCATTTTATTGAGATACGGTGACACACAAGCACTGCATAAGTTTAAGGTGCACAGTATAATGATTTGATTTACAAATGTTGTGAAATGATTACCACAGTGAGTTTCATCCATCACTTCATACAGTTACCAAAAAAAAATGTTTTTTCCTTATGATGAGAACTCTCAAGATTTACCCTCTTAACAATTTTCATATATATCATATGGTAGTGTTAACTATAGTCATGTTTTACATTACATCCTAGTAGTTGTATCTTTTGATTGTCTTCATCCAGTTTGCCATCTCCTCACTTCCAGTAACCACAAATCTGATCTCTTTTCTGTGAATTTGGTTTTTGCCTTTTTTTTTAAGATTCCACATTTAAGTGAGATCATACTATATCTGACTTATTTCACTTAGCATAATGCTGTCAAGGTTCATCCATGTTGTCACAAATGCAGGATTTTCTTTTTTCTTTTTTCTTTTTTGTAATGGCTGAATAATATTCATTGTTTGTATACATATACCAGAACTTCTTTAGCCATTCATCCGTCAGTGGACACTTAGGTTATTTCCAGGTCTTGGCTGTTGTAAATACATCTCCTATGAACTTGGGGGATGCAGATATCTCTTCACCGTAGTATTTTTGTTTTCTTTGGTTTTATTCCCATGAGTGGGATTGCTGGGTCATTTTGTGGTTCTGGTTTTAGTGTTTTGAAAACCTCCAAACTGTCTCCATAGTGGCCATATTAACTTACATTCTCAATATCAGCACACATGGGTTCCTTTGTCTCCATTTTCTCACTAGCATTTGTTATTTCTTGATCTTTTTGTGGTTTCTGTAGTTTTGCCTTTTCCAAAATGTCTCATATGTAGGAATTATACAGTACTTAGGCTTTTCAGACTGGCTTCTTTCACTTAGCAGCATGCATTTAAAATTCTTCTATGTCTTTTTGTGGCTTCATTTCTTTTTATAACTGAATAATATTCCATTGTATGGATATACCACATTTTGTTTATTCACTCACCTGTTGAAGGACATCTTGCTTGATTGCTTCCAGTTTGGGGCAATTATGAAAAAAAACTGCTCAATATTTCTTTGCAGGTGGTTGTGTTATATCTCCTTGAAGTATTGATCCTTCATCATTGTATAATGCTCTTCTTTATCCCTGATAACTTTCCGTGCTCTGAAATCAGTTCTCTATGAAATTAATATAGCTACTCCCATTTTTTAATTAGTGTTAGCAGGGTATATCTTTCTCTGTCCTTTTAATCTATATGTCTTTATATTTAAAGTGGGCTTATTGGTAGATAAGAATTGGGTCTTTTTTTGATTCATTCTAACAGTTTCTTTTAATTGCTGTATTTAGACCATTGATGTTTAAAACAGTTATTGGTATAGTTGGATTTTTATCTACCATGTTTGTTACTATTTTCTGTTTGTTGCCTTGAATTTAATTGAGTATTTTATTGCTCATTTTTCTGTCCTTCTTAGCATACCAATTACACTTTAAAAAATTTAACCAAAATTTTTTTAATGGTTGCCCTAGAGTTTCCACTATACATTTACAAATAATCCAAGGTCACTTCCAAATAACACTGTGTCACTTCTTGGATAGTGCAAGCATGTTATAACAACAAAATACTTGATGCCTCCTGCTTGTTACTTGTATCATTGCTGTCATTTGTTTGGCTTATGTATAAGCATATATAATCAGATACATCGTTATTATTATTTTGCACAGAATTGTTATGTGTTAGATCAATTAAGAGTAAGAAAAATAAAAGGTTTTATTTTACCTTTACTTAATCATTATTCAGAGCTCTTTTTTAAGTAAATCTTAGTTCCTGACCTATATTACTTCCTTCTCTCTGAAGAAAAACTTTTAACACTTCTTGTAAGGGAGGTCTACTGGTAACAAATTTTCTAAATTTTTGTTTGTCTCAAAAGGTCTTTGTTTATTTTTCATTTTTGAAGGATAATTTCATAGGGTACAGAATTTAGGATGGTGAGTTTTTTCTCTCAACACTTAATTATTTCACTGTGCTTTCCTCTTGCTTGCATGGTTTCTTTGGAGACTCAGATCTAAATCTTATCTTTGTTCCTATCTATGGGTGAGATGTTCCCCCCTCACCCCTGACCTCTTTCAAGATTTTTTTCTTTATAGTTGATTTTCTGAAACTTGAATGTGATATGCCTAGAAATAGTTTTGGGGGGCATTTTTTATGCTTGGTGTTGTCTGAGCTTCCTGAATTAGCAGTTTGGTGTCTGACATTAATTTGGGGGATATTTCGGTCATTATTGCCTCAGGTGATGGAGCTAATTCCTTTCTGTCCATCTTTTCCTTTTGGTAATCCTATTATATCTATGTTACACCTTTTATAGTAGTCCTACAGTTCTTGGGTATTTTATTTCTTTTTTTGTTTTGAAGTCTTTTTGTCTTTTCAGTTTAGGAAATTTCTGTTGTCATATTGTATTTCTTTTTGATTCTTTTTTAGAATTTCCGTCTCTGTGCTTTTTCCATTAAAGCCTTTAACATTAATCATAGATTTGTTTGTTTTTTTTAAAGTTTCTGATCTAATAACTCCAACATTCTGGCCATATCT
Source organism: Desmodus rotundus (assembly GCF_022682495.2). Classification (NCBI taxonomy): domain Eukaryota; kingdom Metazoa; phylum Chordata; class Mammalia; order Chiroptera; family Phyllostomidae; genus Desmodus; species Desmodus rotundus. The sequence goes on from NC_071388.1 coordinate 139,063,492, forward strand.
GACTCTGGTTCTGATGCTTGTTCAGCCTCTTCAGACTATGTTTTTTGCCTGTTATTATGCCTTGTAATTTTATGTTGAAAAGTGACAATGACGTGGGCAAAAGGAACTGAGACACATAGGACTTTAATAATATAGTGGTAAGGTATGGGTGGAAGGGAAGCATTCTATACACTTATTATTAGGTCTCAGTCTTATGGGTATCCCCTGGCCCTGAACTATGAACTTGACCAGTGCTTTTCAGTTTCCTGCACCTTAGATGGGACAGGATGGCTAGAGGGGATTGGAGTTGGGTATTCCCCCTTTTCTCAACTCAATTAGGTACTGATAAAAATCCCAAAGGTTAGGCTCTGGTAAAGTAGTTTCTCCTGAGTGCCCACTTTGTTAAGAACAAAATGCTTTGGCTATTTCACATGGATCCTTTTCTTTTCCTCCTGCCTGAAGCAAGAGGGCAGTTTTTCTCTAATATTCACTGTGAGGACCTGATAGAGCTCCTAGAGAAAAAAACTCACTGAAGTGTGCCACTTCCCACCCCCACTCCATTCACCTCAATGACTGGGACCCGCTGGAATTTTTCTCAGACTTGTCCACACTGAGCTTCCAACAATTTGTTGATTATAGTTCACATTTTCCTACTCTGGCACTGGTTCCCAGGGAGTATCTGCTCTGGTAAGTTGTGATTTCTGTCTTTCACCTGTCTGCAATTTTGGAGGCAGTTATTTGCCCTATGGGCCTCACTTCCCTGATGCATGTAAAAAGAGTTGTTGATTTTTCAGTTTAACTATTTACTTGTTAAGGCAGAGTGGTAACTTCTAAGCTCTTCATGTCTTTCTGGAAACTGGAAGTCCTATATATACTTTTTTCCATTCCATTGTCTTTTTTTTTTTTTTAACCCTCACCCAAGGACATTTTTCAATGAGAGAGTAAGAGAGGGAAAGATGGAAGGAAAGAAAGAGAAAGAAAGAAAGAAACATTAATTGACTGCCTCCACCGGGGATTGAATCCACAACCAGTGTACCCTGACCAGGACTCAAACCTGCAGCCTTTCAGTGTACAAGAAAAAGCTCCAACCAACCAAGCCACACTGGCCAGAGCTCACTGTCTTTTTAATTTTCCATTGGTTGTATATTTTTTGAAGTTGATATATTATATAATAACTTAAATTTCTTCTGATGAAACAGATTGTTAATTTTTTTTAGAGTTTTTGATAACAAAGCTTGCCTCTGTGGCTTTGTCTTTTTCATTCTTGGATATTTATAAAAACTTCAAAGTCTATTTTGGAACTTTTATGGTTTATTTTTTAACTGTCCTCAATAGTAATAAATATTTTGCCTTTTGATAAAATGGCCTTACTTTAATTTTGGGAAATCATTCAGAGCCAGGTATGGTCAATAGCATAGATATTATTTTTGGTTTAGAGCAGGGGTGTCAGGCTCATTTTCACCAGGAGCCACATCAGCCTCGTGGTTGCTTTCAAAGGGCCAAAGGTAATTTCAACTCCTTAAGAATTAAGGAGTAGTTACATTTATTCAGTCCTAAAATTATTTTGGCCCGTTGAAGGCAACTGTGAGGCGATATGGTCCCCAGTGAATATGAGTTTGACAACTCTGGTTTAAAGGACATTATTTACTGTTAAATATTAGGCCGATTTTTCTTATGTCATTTATAATTTCGTTTTGAGGGCAGCTTCAGAGAAGTTTCTCAAATGGTTTATTTGTGGATATGCTCTTCAAGGATTAAAATCATGGCTTATTGATTATAAATTGTTAGAACGTTTTTTAAAAAAGGTCTCATCCTGGCTGGTGTGGCTTGATTGGAGCGTTGTTCCTTGGACTGAAGGGTTGATGGTTTGATTCCAGTCAGGGCACATGCCTAGGTTTCACGTTTGTTTTCCAGTGGGGGCACCTACGAGAGGCAACTGATCCATGTTTCTTTCTAACACCAGTGTGTCTCTTCCTCTCCCCCCCCCCCCCACCCCTCTAAAATCAATAAGCAGCATGTCCTTGGGTGAGGATAAAAAAAAAGTCTCACTTTCCTTTTTTATTGATTGATTTGATAGAGAAAGAGGGCAGAGAGAGAGAAACAGAAAAACATCAATTTGTTGTTCCACTTATTTATGCATTCATTGGTTGCTTCCTGTATGTGCCCTGAGTGGGTGTTAAACCTGCAGCCTTGGCAGCTGTGACATACCTGGATGACACTAACCAACTGAGTACCTGGCCAGGGCTTCACTGAGGTGAAGGCAAAATGATCTGAGTAGGTGTTATATGGCATTCTGAAATGTAAGATTTTTAAGACAGTAGTTTTAAGAATTGGAAAATATTTTATTGCAGCTTATTTGTTTGTTCATTAGTGTTAATTGACCTATGTTAAGGGCCCAATTTTGATAATATAAAGAAAGTCAATATCTTATTCCAGCCTCAGGCAAGAATTTCACACTCTATAGGAAAACTGTTACTTATTGATTACCTTTACTGGCAACATCTCTGGTGAATTTTTAGGCATTAAAGATATTGAAGCAGGAAACGTTGGCCAAGATGTTATTTATGTTGGGAATTCAGGAATCCTACTGCTGAAGGATGTAGAATTATAATGTCAGGTAGATTGTTTGGAAGAGAACGTGGATAGCACTGGAGGAATAATATTATATATAGTTAATGAGTTAGATACTTGCTTCAAATTCACCCCTTCTTCCTGAGTCAATCACTTTGTATTATAATTAAATATTACATTATTAGACAGTTGTCTAGGAGGAAGAAACATTTTTCATCTTTTTGATTACTCTCTCTCTAATTACTTTTCTGGCCCTGTTCTAGTGACAGATAATATTAAAGAAACATTGGAATATTTATGAGTTATCTAATTTTCTGGAATACAGAATTTAGTCTTTGAGAACAGCTGTATTACATATCTGTGTCTTAGCATTGGCTTGTATTTAAATTAGAACATAAGAGATGAGTTCTGAGAAAATTGCTTAAATATATATATAATACATACACATTTATTTTTATTTACTTTTTGTTTTAACATATTAATTAAATATTTTAAATTGGTCTAATTTTCAGTTTATGGAAAAGTTGCAAGAATAGCATAAAGAATTCTCTGTACCATTCTCTTATGATTTCACTGTTAACATTGAATAAAATTTACTTTCTCTCTCTTTCCCTTTCTTTTTACTCTCATACCCTTTGTTTCAGTCATTCTCTCTCTTTTCCCCCATATTTTGTTCCGAACCCTAACTTAGAGATGTCATGCTCCTTTATTTCTGAGTACTTCAGTTCATGTTTCTTTAGAACAGATTCTCTTACATAACCACAACACAGTTAACAAAATGAGTAAATTAGCATTGATTTAATCATCTAATCTTAACTTTATTCCCATTTAATAGTTGTCTGAATGATATTCTGTATAGGTGAAGGAAAACTCAGATGGTATGTTGCATTCGGTTGCCACATCTCTTCAGCCTGTTCTTAAGTCTTTTTGTGTTTCATGCCACTGGCACTTTGAGTACAGGCCAATTATTTTGTAGATTGTTTCTCAGTTAGGTTTGTCTGTTTCCTCATTACTGTTTCAGGTTAAAATAGGGGTTTTGTTGTTATTGCTGTTGTTTTATTGTGGTAAAAAATAATACATTTTCTCTCTAAACAGTTTTTAAGTGTCTGTTATAGTACTGTTAATTATACACATCGTTGTACAACAGATCTTTATCCGTTAACCACTTTCTACTTTTTGTTTCTATTAATACGACAACGTTAAAAACCTCATGTAAGTGGAATCATGTGGTGCTTGTCTTTTTGTGACTGGCTTAGTTCATTTAATATGTCCTCAAGGTTCATTGATTTTGACAAAAAAATTTAAGAGTAAATGATTTTCTGTTATATATATATACACCACATTTTGTTTATCCATTAGTCTGTTGGGGACATTTAGATTGCTTCCATGTCTTGGCTGTTGTAAATAATACTACAGTGAACATGGGTGTTCATGTCTCTTTGCAGTCCTGTTTTCAGTTCTTTTGGATATATACCCAGAAATTTGATTGCTAGATCATGTGTTAGTTCTGTTTTTAATTTTTGAGGAAACTCCATACTGTTTCCACAGAGGCTGCATTTTATCATCCTACCAACAGTGCACAGGAGTTCCAGTTTCTCCACATTAACACAAAATATAATTTTTGTTGTTTTTGTTTGTTTTTAAATTTTTTTATTGATTTATTTTTAGAGGGAAGGGGAAGGGGAGAGAGAGGGGGGAGAGAAACTTCAATGTGATAGAAAAACATTGAAGGGTTGTCTCTCCTACATGCCCCAACTGGGAACTGAACCCGCAACCTAGGCATGTGCCCTGACCAGGAATCGAACCAGCGATTTTTTGCTTTGCGGGGATGATGCCCATCCATCTGAGCCACACTGGTCAGGGTTTGTTGTTGTTTTATAGTGGCCATCCTAAAGAGCATGAGGTAATACTGCATTGTAATTTTAATTTGTAATACGCTAATGATTTAGTGATGTTGAGCATCTCCATATGTTGTTGACTATTTCTGTAGTTCTTCAAAGAAACTGCTCTTCAAGTCCTTTGCTTATTTTTTTGTTGTTCTCGAGTTGTAGGAGTCTTTATGTATTCTGAATGTTAACCCCTTATTATATGTTTCACAACTATTTTCTCCCATTCTGTTATTTTCCTTTTCACTCTTCTGCTTATTTCCTTTGCTGTGCTGAAGTTTAAGTTTGGCACGGTCCCATTTGCCTATTTTTGCTTCTGTACCTGTGCTATGGTATCAGCCAAGAAATCATAGTCAAACCTAATGTCATGAAGCTTTTCCCCTCTTGTTTTCTTCTACTTTTACGTTGCAGGTCTTATGTTTAGGTCTTTAATTCATTTTGAGTTACTATTAGTATTTGTGTATGATGTAAAATAATGGACCATCTTCATTCTTTTGCATATGAATTTCTCAGTTTTCCAAAACCATTCTTTGAAGAGGTTATCCTTTCTCCATGTGTAGTCTTGATACCCTTTTAGATCATTTGGTAATGTATGCTAGGATTTATTTCTTGGCTCTGTTTTATTGGTCTGTGTGCCTGTCTTTATGCCAGTACCAAACTGATTTGATTATTGTAACTTCCTAATATGTTTTGAAATCCTAAATGTATTTTTAAGTGAGATACTTTATATCTGCAGTAGGGTTGGTTTTTGAAAAGAGCATTTGGCAAAATGTTTAGTAAAGAGTCTCTTTAGTAAAGGAAATTAATTATTCATTGCCCTCCACTTTATTTTTTGTATGTTTGGTTTTTTGCAGCTCTGTTAAGAGTTCTATTTCAAAACATCTGATGTGTTCTATATACGGAGTTTACTTCTTTGTCCGTTCAGTACTCTGCTAATATTAAAACTAATCTGTTTATAAGAATACTGCTGTTTAATCTCTTAAATTCCTGATTATTTAGTGGGCTATGGAGGTATGTTATCTTTCTGTGACTTATTAATTATTTTTATACTATTAAATATACTAGATACAAGAGGAGAATGTGTATTCTTGCACACATCATATATAATTATAGAATTAGCTTGTAGTGGTTAGCTACTTCCTGCACCGAGATGTCTAAGTGAGGCTTTTTACCCTCATTCTGCATTTGTTAAATGATTGGTTGAGAATGAATGAGAAAGTAAGTGGTCTGAACAGAAAGTAGAGGAAAATCTCAGATAGTACCTAGGGATCACTGACCCTGAATATTATTTTAAAAACAAAACCTTTTTAGACTCACAGAATAACATGCTTCTATTTTATTTTTAAATAGATTGTGCATTCAGATGATTTCAAAACAAAAAGTATATAAAAACAACCTCATTCCTGTCCACTCTTCACTCCAGTCACCCACCCCTTATATAAGTAACCACTTTTATTAGTCCATATATTCTTTTAGGGTTTTGCTATGCAAATTCAAGCACATAAGACTTTATATTTTTATATTCCTTTTTAGCATGCTATTTCATGTACTTTTTGGCACCTTTTTTAAAAATAAGAGTATAATCTGGAAACTGCCATCTTAGCATTTAGTGTGTGTCCTCACTCTTTTTTACTGCTCCATAATAGTGTACTTTGTTTGGATATGCCATTATATTATCTAGTTGCCTATAGAAGGAAACTTGGATTGTTTTTAGTCTTTTGTAGTTACAAATAGTGCTTCAGTGAATAACTATGAATAAACAATTTCATAAAGGTGTGAGTATATCTTATTTCTTACAGAAATTGCCAAGTTGCCCTATAGTGGTCATACCATTTTGCACTTCCACTGGCAATATGTGAGAGTGTTTCGGGCTGGGTCACAAGATTGGTTTTGAATTTTTTTAATTTTTACCAGTCTCATAAGTGGAAGATGATATACTTTGGTATAGTATTTCTTTTAAATCCTTAAAAAAATTGTTTTTAGATTTCTAGAGAAGTAGCAAAAGGAGTTCATAGTGTTCCTGTATACCTCTTATCCAATTCAGTTTTCTTTAATATTCTCATCATGTATTACTGTGGTGCCTGTGTCAAAGATAGGAAATCAGTGTTAGTACATTATTCTTAACTAAAACCCAGACTTTACTCTTAATTTTTCTTAGTATAGTTCTAATTTGGACTCTTGTTATGAATGAGGTTGAGTGTCTTTTCTATGTTTACAAGCTATTAGCAATTTTATCCTTGAACTGTTACTGGTTTTTTTGTCCAGTTGTCTGTTGAGTTGTTAGAAAATGAGGGAGGAAGAATCTAAAGAAGACTTAAGAAAAAGCATAATTAGAGGGAGAATAAAAGGATCATTATCTTTACACATTTTTTTTTAAGTTCACTATTCACTATTGCATTCACTATTCACTATTCACTATTGCACTCCTTAGGTCCTGTCTAATATAATTTTCATTTTCACCAATAACTTTATTGATTTAGAGTATGTCAGGTATTTCTCACATAGTAGAATGTTCATTATTCTCAGTGTTTTGATTTGATCTCTGTCAATTTCCACTGGTCTACCCAACTGTGGAGCATCGTCCAGCAAGAAATCTCCAGCATGAAACTTTGCAAACCGCTTTTGACACGTTCAGTCAGTCACAGCACCTTCTCCATACACTGCACAAATCTTTTTATGCTTTTCAGTTACATTTTTACTTTTCTTGAAATAATAAAGCATAATATGCCAAAAATGTCATTTATTTTCTTCCACTTTCAGTATTAAAATTCAGTTTTTATGCTACACAAAAATTGACCAGTTTTGATGAGGGTTTTTTTTTTTAAGTGCACGCTGATATGACAGCTGTCACAATATAGTCTAACAAAATCATTTCAAAAGAAGTTAAAGACAACTAAGCACTACTAGAGCCATCTTACAGAAAAAACCAAACAAACTTTTTGGCCAACCCATACTTATCCATTCTCATGATCTGTGGTTTCAGTAGTTGTCATCACTGGTACTAATTTTTGCCGGTAGTACTTGTTATTTGTATAAAATACTAATTCTTCAAAGTGGGAGAGGAATGTCTGCTGGTCAGCAAAAACACTAAGAATAATCCTTATTATAGTATAAACCTGGGGCTTTTTTGTAATCAGTAAAGAGGCTTGGATCACTATGTGATCTTGTGGAAAGTAGCCTTGGACTCCTCTGCATTTGTACATTGGGAGGGAGTTTAAGGGAGGTCTCTGGCCAAGTCTCATAACTGTAGGAAATCTCAGAGAATTAAAGTCAAGATTCATGATCTTGACTTTGAACATTAATGCTCTCTTGGTTTAATATTAAGAACTGCTAGGCTTGGAGTCTATCAGAACCTTGGAGAGCTCCAGGCAAAGGAGAGATGGTGCTTGGGTTGCTTCTGAACTTTGAAATACACTTGCTTGTCAGTAACTATTTTCAAACTTACTTGAAGCCTGAGAAAAAGATTTACAAACTTTAAAAGTTCAGTCAATGTATTTCACATTAGGCATAAGTAAAGTTTATAATATTTTAAGAGCAAAGACTTGGGTTTAGATCAGTATTTCTCAAAACATTGTCCAACATGACTTGGGAACTTGTTAGAAATGTGAATTCCCAAGCTCCTGTCCACATCTACTAAGTCAGAAATTGGTAATCAAGCTCAGTAATCTGTTTTAGTAAGCCATGCAAATGATTGTGGTGAATGCTAAAGTTTGAGAAACACTGGGTTAAAGGCTTCGATGATCTCACGTCAAGGAGAGACTTTTGTCAAATCCCTAGACTTCAACTCTCCTTTAAAAAAAAATACACACACACATACCGCTTATATATGTGCATACAGCTTCTGTGGACATATGGTTCTGAATTTTTGTTCATTTTGAAGGTTGATTTGGGTCGTATAGCCTCCAATCCAGTCTCATTATTGATAATTTGTGTCTCTTGTGGTTAAGTATGTTCCCTGTCTTTGCTCCTGCAGCTCTGTCTGTGATGCCCTGGCATCCACTCTCTCTCTGCCTTATAGTATTGATACTATTCTAATTTAGAAGGGAGTCTGTTATACACGTTGTACTTGAGGTAAAGTCAGTGTGGGTTGTTAGTGAGTTCATTAAATTAATAAACACAATTATGTTATATAAGAAAGGAAGTGCAGAATTGGAAGATGAGATAGACCATTGAGTTTTTAAGTGAACAGCACTCTTGGAAGGTGCTATTGTTAATACTTTCAAAGAAGAGCCTTCACAAACAAGGTGTACTTGTGTCTCTGTCTAATTTTGTTACCTCCATTAAAGGGAGTGGATATTGGCTAATAGTTTGCAGAAGTAAAATGTTTAGGAAATTCAGAGATACATGAAAATAGTAGCAGCTGTGTGTAAAGATGGATTTTTGCTTCTTTTTGTGTTAAAAAAGAATCATTGAGCTCTGGCAGGTAGCTCATTTGATTGGAGCGTTGTCCAGATGCTCCAGGGTTGCTGCTTCAATCCTCGGTCAGGGCACATACAAGAATCAACCAATGAACGCATGAATAAGTGGAACAACAAATCTATGTCTCTCTCTCTCTCTCTCCCTCCATCCCCCTCTCTTTCTGTCTCCCTCCCTCTCCATCTCAAAAAATCAATTTAAAAAATTATCCTTGATAATTCTTAGATAAATCTTAGAAATTTTCTGGACTTGAAATAATTTTAAGTGGGAAACTATAATAGTTGTTGGTTTTCATATTTAACATGTTTTTAAGAAATCTTAGAGTAACTGATGCACTAGGTTCGCAGTAGCTTTTTTACCTGCATTTCTGTGAACTGATCATTTTTATCTGTAGATTAATTTTTATTATCTTTGATTATTAAATGTAATCTATAAGTTTGAACATTTAAGTCCAAAGTCAAACAAAAACAATATTTTGATTTATCTATATGTTTGCTCCCTTTGATATTCAAAGAAGTTTTCATGACTGCTATAATGATTAGAATTTAATTTAATATTTAACATCTGTGATGTAATGGGAAAAATATTGAGCTCTGAGTCAAAGCCCTGAAACTCGTGTTCAACTCATCAGGTTCTTAACCTTTCATAGTTTTCTGATCTGTAAAATAAGGTGTTTCTAGCTCTGCATTATATAACTTTTATTATTTTTATTAACATGTAAATTAACTGATACATTTGATCTTCACTTTAACTTGCTTTTTTGTTTTGTATGGTTTCTTTTTTAAGAATGAATCCAGTAGTGTTACACTAGAAAGAAAAAAGTTGACAGGGAGGAGGAGAGGGGAGGTTTGAAAAAGGGAAAAAGTCAAAATGGATTCCAGGAATAAGAAAAAACTTAAAAAGAAAACTATCCAAGTTTTATTTTATGACACTGAGATTTTTTTTGCTTTTTAAAAAATCTTATTTTTTTACTTACTAATTTTTACTTATTAATTTTTAGTAAGAGGGTAAGGGTGGAGAAAGACAAGGAGAGAAACATTGATCAGTTCCTCTCTCATGCCCCCAACCGGAGACCTGGCCCACAACTCAGGTGTGGGCCCTGATTAGGAATCAAACCGGCAACCTTTCACTTTGCCAGACAGCACCCAACCCAGTGAGCCACACCAGTCAGGGCAAGGTTTTTACTTTTTATATGTTGCTTCAATGACCATCTTTAGTTATATAATTTCCCCCCACACCTGATGTTTTTCCATCAACATGAGGAAAGGGAATCATGTGATTAATTGAACATCTGGGTTCTGATTTGGACAACCCTTAGGAACTATTAATTTTTAAGATTTTTTACTCTGTTTACTAGAGGAAAGAGAGCTACTATATAATTTGGGTAAAACTAATTGGAGTCTGAATCTCCCAGCATATCTTTGTTTATTCTAGCTTTCCTCTTGACACACAGATTAAATTTTTTTTTTTTTAACTCAGAAGCACTTATTCTGGGCATCCCCTTGCATGTTTTTTTTTTTTTAAACCAATACAAAAATTTATTTTACAAAAAGTTCAATGTGAAAATATACACAGCTTGATTTTATATTGTAGTAAAACAGGTGGTATGGAGAAGGGACTCTGGAAGCAATTGATTTCTCAAGTGAACACAGACAGCCATTCTTTATGCTTGGTCCAAGACTTCTAACACGTTGACACTATTTCCTCGCATTGCCACCATTCCAGTATTGTTCTGTTGCCCACTAGTGGCCATCTCCACACATTCATCTATCACAAGATTCATAAAGGGACAAAATCCCCACAATATCCCTGGACATGTCTGCCACCATTTAATTTCAACGGTAATTTCTTGTCCATAGATTTTTTTAACTGGAGAGCTTTGCTCATGGTATCTACTCAAGGAGCTCAAAGATCCTGCCGATTGGAATTCCCCCGTGCATCCTTTCTCTTGTTAGTACCTAGCACATTGTAGACCCTCTATAATACATGTTGGACTTAAGAGAAAAAAACAGTTTGTAAGGAGAAAACTCTGAAAGTATAGTAAATATTTTCTCCACCCTCACTGCATTTGGTGTCTGTGGCCTCTTTATTTTCTTTAATTCCTGTTTAGAAGACAAGCAACTTTAGGTAAAAAAAAAAAAAAAATGTTCCTAATAAAAATGGAGTAATTTTGATGATTTTAAAAAGCATTTAAAATCAGGACTTGCCGTTCTCTTGATTACATCCCTTTATCCATTTGTAAAACAGTTGTAAATCTCAGAGTTTGGCTTATAGTTTGTTGCTCTTTCAAATCAGAGAGAATGAATTTTTATGTGAAAACTTTCAATTTCGAAGTAAATGTCTTTGTTAGAAGTGTGAGAGAAGAATGTGTCTGACAGGTATTAAGTCGGGGTTTTTAAGAAGGGTCAAACAGTTTGTGGTCTCCTTTATTGGAGGTATTCAAGCTGAATTTGACAGCCTTTTCTTGTTAAAAATTTTTTTTTAATTTTTATTGTTATTCAATTACAGTTGTATGCCTTTTCTCCCCTTCCCTCCCCCCCACCCCAGCTGAACCCACCTCCCTCCCCCACCCCCACCATCCCCCCGATTTTGTCCATGTGTCCTTTATAAAAAATTTTTTATAATTGTAAAGAATTAGTTTTTATCATATTAACTGTTTCTTGAGGGGGTTTTTTGGTGGGGGAGGTTGGTTGTTTTCATAGACTATTTTATTACCTGAACTAAGATGGGAGGGAGGAGATCGACCTCTCTGGGGCTTGATCTTCCTTAGATGGAATTCCAGTTTGTTCTCCAGCACAAAGCTGCCGGCTTAGCCACCTTAAAGTGACGCTCCCAAGAAACTTTCCCAGCTCTGGGGGAGGAACTCCTTCAGAAACTTTTATTCTTAATCATATTTCTCTTTACATTTTTTGACTGTTTTTGTTTAAATTTCTTCCTCAGGAGTCAGTTTTGCCCCACGTGATTAGTGGCACTTGTACCATTGCAAGGTATTGCGTGCTGTTGATAAACACATGCTTGTTCCTCATTGCGGTCTTGGTGCAGACCAGCTTATTACTGGATGCATTATAGACTGCATACATGACCCTCGTCTTAAAAGATGCCCATTACAGTATGCTGGGTAAAAGGAAGAAATGCTAAGCCCCTCTGCTATAAACTGCTGTTCTGTCCCTCTGCAAGTTTTTGAAATTGCAGGTATGTACATAAATGGGTGTGGAGAGCTTATCTGGCAAATCTTCATATTAATGATGTTTTCTGAACAGACATACCTAAATACCCTAGCTGTATTCCTGTTCCTTTAATCAGACAGCTTTCTTGAGCTTGTTAGCAGGATACACATACGGTGTTTCCATCTCCTTCATGGTGAATTTTTCAGATCTCTTGGTATGTGAGGTACATGTTCCATGGGTGTTTGTGAATGTGGATAGTGTATTTTCTGGTCACTCTCTTTTCTGATAGCAGAATGGCCTTTCTTTTTTCCTCTTTTCTGAAACAATACTGCATGGTACCTGGTAGGAAAAAAAGAACGTGAGAGATTGTTATTTACAAATTTGTTTTAAAATGTTTGTTTGTTTGGAAGGGAAACTGATTTAGTCTCATCAGTAGCATACAATATCCAGCAGTGGTGCAAGTCCCTTTCAGAAAAACTAAAATTCAGAAGTATGTACCCAACTTAAGCTTGTTATTGTAGGTAGCCAAAAAGAAGGGTGACATGTAGCCAAATTGCTCCTCTAATCAGAGGATGGAGGGAACCCTAAACTTGATATGGTAATTCAAAGGATGTAGGCTAGCACTTTGTTAGAAGATGAACAATGTTCTAAGCCCAGTGTCCACAAGAAAAATCACCAAGTTCTTATCCAATCCATGGGTGTTTCCAAGTAAAAATAAATACTGTTATACTTAAAATGAGGGACCACAAAGCCTCTAGGACAGGGATTCATGGCTTCATCCACTGTGCCCAGCTCTCTACCTGATAAATTGAATTAGTATTAGCCCAGGCATTTTGTGATTCACTTTGTAAACTGTTCCTGTCATACATGTAGGAGTAAATTTTAAGTTTCTCCAGATTCTATCAAAGCATTTGTGAGTTTAAGTTTTATAAATGAAAAGCACATTGGCTACAAATCAATCTTAAGAAATAAGCCAGAAAAATAGATGTTGCAGCTCTTACATGTTACATTTTAACCTTACAGAAACAGGAAGAAGTACCTTTTTAACAGTAAACTATTATTTTCAGTTAGTCATAGTTGGGGCTTCTCTAAAGTATTGAAACTAAAAAACATGATTTCAGTATGCCCTGATGATTAAGGACCTTAATACAAAAAATTCCTATAAAGTTATATTGTACTTTACTTTCCCTTACGCTATATTACAGAATAGTCTTGATCTACTAAGGGAGTAGCATCGAGTAATAATTGCAGCCTACCTTTATTGAGCACTTTTACTCTATACTGATCACTATGATATGCACTAGTTACTTAATTTAACCCTGACAAGAAATTTATTAGATAGATGCTTTTATTGGCTTTGTTTTACAGCCACTAATCTGTTCCCCGCCTCTAATTTTGTCATTCTAAGAATGTTATAAAAATAGAATCTAAAACAAAAAGGTTGAGACCCTTTGGGACTGGGGTTTTTTCACTCAGCATAATTCCCTTGAGATTTATCCAAGTTGTTCTATATATCCTTAGTTTGATATTATGTATTGCTTAATATAATTCCTTGGTATGGATGTACCAGTTTGTTTAACCCTTCACTGGTTGAAGGACATTGGGCTGTTTCCCATGTTTGGCTATTATGAGTAAAACTGCTGTGGACATTCATGTGCATGTTTTTGTGTGAACATAATTTTTCATTTCATAAATAAATTCTGTGTAAACATGTCAGTTTATCTGTTTTATTGACAGATGTTTAGTTTTTATCTAATTTTTAGCTCCTATGAGTAATGCAGCAGTGAATGGCACCAAGTTCTTGTATGTATCATTAGTTTGATATTACGTATTGCTTAGTGTAATTCCACAGTGTGGATGTACCATTAGTGTATGAGAGTTGTTGTTTTTTCACATTTTTGACTTGTTATTGTCAAACTATAATTTTTCCCAATCTGATGGGTACGAAATGGTATTTGCTGATTTAATTTGCCTTTCATCAATTAAAATGAGGCTAAACATCTTTTTATGTCAATTACCTCTTCCTATCTTTGGGTTCATTTTTCTTTCATTTTCTTACAGATTTTTTAAAAGAGGTTATTTATATATTTTTAAAACCATTTGTTATGTAAATTTTTCCAACATTCACAAGTAGAAAGAATAATACAATGAATTTCCATGTACTCATCACTCAGCATTGCCAGTATTGTTCCTGTACATCCCCTTCCCCATGATCATACGGCAATCCAACATGATTTCAACTGGGAAATTTTAAACATAATCACAGTACCAGTCTCACACCACTCCTTAAAAGAAAAACAGCATTTTTTTAAATAGCATAAAATATTTAGTCAGTGTGCGCATTCCTTAGCTGTCCTTTAAATGTGATTGCCCTGTCTCTTTTATCTCCTTTTTTAAAAAGTTGATTATTTCGAATTAGGACCCAGAAAATAGGGCAGTTTGGCTATACAAAAAAATTTAGAAATATTTTTGAATTGGGATCCAGGAAACTTCCATATATTATTACAATTGGTTAATCAGTTTCTGAAGACTCTTAATTGGGAATTGAGCATATATCTCACCTTTTCTATGAACTGTATCTCAGGATCTCTTAAGTATTTGAAGAGGGGAGTGTTTCTTTTATACAAGTATTCCAGGTAAAGTAATAAAACAAAAAGGAATGGTAGAATGTCACTGTTTTGCAACCCCTAATGAATTAATGGATCAAGGATCACTAATGGTTGCCAACATCATAAAAGGCGAGACAACCAAAAATTATGTGCTTCCTGATGGAGGATGGTTTCTTACTGCTCTTTAAGGTGACGGAAGGTGTTTATTCGTTTTGTTTTAGAATTACTATGAATCACGGATTTATACATTTTTACTATGTTTCAATTCACTGCAATTCACTATTCTCACTGATACTCATATTCACAAAATGTTATTCAGGTTAACTTCTGAGTCTTTTTGACATGACTCTACCATACCAGGAAACTAAGAGATTAACAGTTGTACTACAAATAAATAATACAATAACAAACTGTTTCATATACTTAAAACTGCAAACATACTTTTGCCCCACTGCTATATTTCCTGGCTCAGATATGAAAGCACCTGTTTCTCCAGAGAGCTCATGTTCCTTTTAGTGAGAAATCATACTTGGAAACTACATTCAGGGCACTGAGGGTGTTCATTGCTGCCGAGTTGGCCATTGTCTCTAAGACTTTTAGCCGACCTCACTAGGAAATATGTACATACTTGAAATTTTTTAAAGCTAAAATGTATCATGAGTTTATACTAATACTTCTTATTCTAATTCAAGACTGCAGGGTTTTGACCTTATACATTTAAAAACTTTCTTCCACTTCTATTAATTCTCAAGAACATCCACATATTCCCATGTTTTATCTCACCTTACCCCACAAGAGTCTCAGAATAATAATGCCAACACTTACATCAACTGTATAATTACTGAAAATAATTTGAAGTTTTTGTTGGTTGGTTCGTTGGTTGGTTGGTTGGTTTTTGCCTTTAGTCCTTAGGGTATCTTTCATCAGAAATGTTACTTTATTGTATTTTAAAGGTACTTGCAATAGAACCCAAATTAAAATTCAGTTTATTTGATCCATTTAATTTTTATTTTTAGGGATTTTGTTCCAAGATATTATTTTGTTTCATAATTATGTAAAATATATAGTTCTAAAAGTCCTATCTGTAAAATAAGACATAATCAAAGGTGTTCAGTTGCCATTCCTTGGGTGTTTGTGTCACACATTCTGTTTCTTCCCTCCTCTTACAGTAACCATTTCTTAAAAGTTTTATGGTTTGGGATATTAATCGTTTATTCAAAGATTGGTAAGTATACCAGTGAAGGAAAAGAGAGGCTCAAAACACACCCACCCACACATAGGTAGAAATTTGATATCTGACCAAAGAGCCACTACAAATCAGTGGGGAAAGAATTGAACTATTTGATAAATAGTGTTGGGACAGTGGTTATCCCTATGGAAAATATAAAAATAAGGAGTAAATATTGGGTTGACCAAAAAGTCCATATGGTTTTTTCTGTAACACAAAAGACAAATGTTTCATTTTCACCAGTAACTTTATTGATTTGGATATTTTGAGTATATTGGATATCTCCCACATGAGAGCATTGACTGTACTCAATTAATGTCTTGATTTGATCACTACCAACTTCAACTGGTCTACCCCACCATGGATCATCGTCCAGCAAGAAATCCCAGCATAAAACTTCACAAACCACTGTTCACACATTTAATCAGTTGCAGCACCTTCTCCATACACTGCACAAATCTTTGTTTGCTTTTCAGTTGCATTTTTCCCTTCCTTGAAATAATAAAGCATAATATGCCAAAAATGTCGTGGATTTTCTTGCATCTTCAGTATTAAAATGGCTACACAAAAATTCACTGATTTTGATGTTTTAAGTGTATGCTGATATGACAGCTGTCACAGTACAGTCTAACAAAATTGTTTCAAATGAAGTTAACTATATGCTACTGGAGCCATCTTATGGAGGGAAAAAACAAACTTTGGCCAACACAGTATTAAAAGCAAAATGTCAACTATTTTTAGAAAAAATATGTGAGGATAACTTTATGACCTAAAGGTGAAGATTTTTAAGGCAAAGAGCAAAAACTGTAAATCACAAGAAAGATTGATACATTTCACTATATTAAAATTTTAAATTTCTGTGCCACAAAAAAAAAAAAAATCACAGACTAAGAGAAGTTGTGAACACACTCCTTTTAGGCAAGTTGGAGGAAAGGGGAAGTAGTATGGGCTTCTCAATCCAACAGACTTGAGTTCAAATTCTATCTATGTGACCTGGTACAAAGTAACAAAACACCTCTAAAATCTCAGTTTCACTGAATGCAAAATGAAGATACAAGTACCATGCCTTTCAGTGTTTTGTGGGGATTAGAAAAACTGTATATAATGCATACATTTAGATATAGTAGGAATTGCATCAGTGTTTTAACCATTATTATGAGTAACTGTAATTTACAGCACATTCAAGCAACAACTGAATTAGGGTTTTATTAAGTACTTAAAACTAACTGAAATGTTTAGGGCCAAAAACAAATCAAAAGAACAACAAAGTTCTGCTAAAAACTTAAAATCTTGAAATAAAGTGTATTAGCCCTCATGGAAATGGTTTTTTGCAAGAGGTAAAATGTTTTAAATAGGCACTTTTGATTGTAAGGTTGGTGATCATTCATATAACTAAAGCAAAAAGGTAGAATTAGTGTAATGACTATTAATGCCTGTAACCTGCAACTGAAATTCTTTTACTTATTTCTTTCTAGTTTCTATTACTTCACAGCTTTGGTCTTCATGGGCCATGTTGTAAATGGTATCTTTTCACCTCTTTGCTCCCATCATAAACATTTTTATTGTCTCTCTCCTTTTTACATTTTTTAAAATTGCATTCTTTTTTATCTGAGCACCCCAGGTTTCCCAAGGAGTTTGGGTACACAAAGGGGCTAGGGAGGCCATGCATCTAAAAGGTAGTGTTGGGCCTCTTGGTGGTAAAGCATGGCTTGTGCTGGCAATGAAGGACCGACCCAGTGGGGCAACAGGAGCTTGATCTTGGAGTCATGGAACTACCTGACTGCCGGTTCATGGCACTTGCTGTCTGCCATCTCCTCCACCATTATGATCTGGATTAAGTGGGTGTCCAGGGCCCCCATGTCTGGTTAGTACTGGGTGACTGGAGCCTGCTGTGGTCAGGTCCCAGTACTCCTGGTACATGTTGTGTGTCCCACTGTGAGAGTCCAGCACAGCTAGATAACCAAAGTTCTCGAACATCTGCCCAAAGTGGACAGTTTCTCCTGGAGATTTCTTCCTCCTCAGTTGAGACACAAAGTACCAGAAGTGGGACTTGGCAACAACGTGGTGAGGTGCAGAGATGTGCCTTCAGTAGAGGGGCAGTGTGTGGCACTTATGCGTGGGCAGGCAGCGCCCAAGGCATTCATAACATTTTCTCTGCGTTCACCACCACCCGCAAAAGGCTAAAAATTACATTCTTTCAAGTGTAAAACAAAAATCAAAGCGATACATACATTAATAGGCTTAGTTGAAATTTTTCTTTTTTTTTTTTCCTAAGAAGGGTAGTCTCCTTTCCATTCTGAGAGGTAACTAACTTCAAATCCTTTCTCTCGGTATTTACCTTCACATTTCTAAATAGTGGGCTTAAATATAACAATCTTTTAAAACTCTTTAAAAATATATTACCTCTTGATTACTGGCTGTTTAAAATTCACTTCTCAACACACTTTCCTTGTCCCATATTTTGGCTCTAGTTAAATTACTAAATCAGTATCTAGTGTATACAGTATTACCATTCTGCAAATACTAACAACTGAAACAGTATTATTCTACAACTATTAACAGCTTAACAATGATTATATGTCCTTTTTTTTGTTTCAGTTTTTATTTTCAAAGATAACTTTATACCTACTTCCTCTTCCATGTACCTTTGATTAAGTCACCACAAATTCTCCCACAGAAGTGTATAACTCTCTTAATGTATTTAAACAGATAATGTCAGTTTTATTTCCTTTATGGACCCTTTTTTTCCTGGAACCATTTACTTTGCGTCTGTATTCTGGACTGGTTGCTTTTAGGCTTACTGCTTGATTATCATCCATTATCTTAGGAATTTCTTTGCTTTTCTCGTGTGTCTATTTCCCCAGTTCCTGGGTTCCATGCTTTCTTCCTTTTGGATTTACTCCATTCTAATGGAGCACAATCTTCGGTGGCTTTAAAGAAAGGATGTGTGGAAGGTGAATTTTTTGAGGCCAAGTATGTGTGAAATTAACTTTATTTTAGCCTGGTACTTGATTGATAGGTTAGTTGAGTGGAACATTTTAGGTTGAAAACCTTTATCCTTCACAATTTTGAATATTGGTTATGCTGTTGTGTTCTAACTTTTAGTGTTGCTGTTGAGAAATCTGTTCTTTATTTTTTGCTCTTACAGCTTTTTAATTATATTTTATTGATTATGCTATTAGGTTTGTCCCGGTTTTTCCCCCGTGCCCCTCTCTACCCAGCACACCCTGCTCCCTCAGGCAATCCCCAAACCTTTGTTCTTGGCCGTGGGTCATGCATGTAAGTTCTTTGGTTACTCCATTTCCTGTACTGTACTTTACACCCTCATGACTCCTCTGTAACTACTGATTTGCAGTTTTTAATCCCCTCACCTCTTCACCCAATCCCCCAAATCCCCCTCCCATCTGGCAACCATCAGAATGCTCTCCGTGTCCACGATTCTGTCTCTGTTCTTTTTGTTTGCTTAGTTTTAGATTCGATTGTTGATATATATATATTGCTGTTTAATGTTCATAGTTTTGATCTTTTTCTTAAATAAGTCCCTTTAACATTTCATATAATAATGGTTTGGTAGTGATGAACTCCTTTAGATTTTTCTTGTCTGGGAAGCTCTTTATCTGCCCTTCTATTCTAAATGATATCTTTGCTGGGTAGAACAATCTTGGCTATAAGTCCCTGCTTTTCATGACTTTGAATATTTCTTGCCAGTCCCTTCTAGTCTGCAAAGTTTCTTTTGAGAAATCACCTCAGAGTCTTCTGGGAACTCCCCTTGTAAGTAACTAACTGCTTTTCTCTTGCTGCTTTTAAGATTCTCTCTTTATCTTTAACTTTTGGAATATTAATTATGATGTATCTTGGAGTGGACCTCTTTGCATCCATCTTGTTTTGGACTCTGTACTTCCTGGATTTTCATGTCTATTTCCTTCACAAAATAGGGAAGTTTTCTTTCACTGTTTTTTTCAAATAGATTTCCATTTTCTTGCTCTTCCTCTTCAGTTACCCCTCCGAGGTGAATTTTGGACCTCTTAAAGTTGTCCCAGAGGCTGCTTACACTGTCCTTGATTTTTTTTTTTTATTCTTTTTTCTTCTTCTCATTCTGATTGCTTTTCTTTTCTTTTTTTTTCTTTTTCTTTTTTTCTTTTCTTTTTTTTTTTTTTTGGCTTCCTTATGTTCCAAATCATTGATTTGATTCTCGGTTTCATCCATTCTACTGTGTTTCCCTGTAAATTGTTCTTTATTTCAGCTCGTGTATCCTTCATTTCTGACTGGATCTTTTTTATGCTGTTGAGGTCCTCACTAAGTTCCTTTAGCATCCTTATAAGCAGTGTTTTGAACTCTGCGTCTGATAAATTGCTTATCTCCATTTTGTTTAATTCTTTTTCTGGAGTTTTGTTCTGTTCTTTCATTTGGGCCATGTTTCTTTGTCTCCTCATTTTGGCAGCCTCTCTGTTGTATTTCTAAGTAATAGGTAGAGTAGCTATAACTCCCTGTGTTGGTAGCATGGCCTAATGTAATGTAATAGGTGTTCTGTTGAGTCCAGTGGCACAGCCTCCCCTTTCATCCAAGCTGGGTACTCGAAATGTACCCTTTATGTGTGCTGAGTACACCGTCCTCTTATAGTTGAGCCTTGATTGCTGTTGGCAGGTCAATGCATGGGACTTACCTAGGCCAGTCAGCTATAAAGATTGGCCGTGACCACTGGCCACCAATCTCCGTCTTCCATGGAGGATCGATTATGCAGGGGCAGGGTGGCGGTGCTTTAACATAGTCTGTAGCTGTCTACTGGGTGCGCAGGCTCTGGGGTTTCCCAGGTGGTGCAGTCCAAGGTCAGCCCCCACCTGTGTTCCTCCTGTGGCCACTCTGTATAAGCTACAAAGCAATCTGCAAATAGCTGCTACTTGTGCTGGACCTGGAGATTCCCAGGCAAAGCTAAATGGTGAATGTAGGCTGGCTGCTGCTAGTCCTGGGCTTGGGCCACTTAACAAGACAGGTACAAGGCCTAGGGACTTGCTGAGGCCAGCTGTTGCTTGTTTGAGAGAATTTAGGAAGTTGTGAAGCATGAGCCAAGACTAGTCATTTATATGGGAAGGCCACTGTTAACAGCTTGGGTGGGCCTGTAAGTTGGGTGGGACAGAGTCACAGGGGATCTCCAGGGCAAGGCAAACAGTGTTAGCCGGGTTGATGGAGTCTCAGCTATGGCACCAGCCTGCCAGCTTTGTGGTTCTGTAGGGGGAGGGTTCAGAAAAGGAACAGTGGCTTCTGCCTGCCTTTCTGTCTGAGAGAAAGCTGTCCCCTAAGTCTAGCCTTGATGCCAGATACTTCAGTTCCTCTCCGTACGCCACTGGTGCCTTTCAAGCTGCTACCCTGTGCTGGAGCTCAGAGAGGATGTACCTGAGTTGGTGAGGTCCTGTGTGGGTTCTTTAAGAAGAACTGTTTGGAGCTCCAGAAATTTCTTCCATTGGCTCAATCCCTGCTGGTTTTTTCAGACAGAAGTTTTGGGGACTTATTTTCCTGGCACTGGGACCCTCAGTAGGGGGGCGCCTGGTGTGGGGATGGGACCCCTCACTCCCAAGATATCCCTCCCAAGTTTTTATCCACCACACATGGGTGGGGGTGGGACCAGCCCATTCCATGTTTCCACTTCTCCTCCCCTCCTACCAATCTGGATGAATGTAGTTTTTTTAAGCCTGTAGTTGGACATCCATTCAACTCGATTTCTGATGGTGCTCAGTGAGAGTTGTTATATAGTTTAGTTGTAATTTTGATGTGGTTGTGTGAAGAGGCAAGCCATGTTTACGTATGCCTCCATTTCGACCAGAAGTCCTATAGTTTTAAATTTTAATTTTTTGAGTCCTGGCTGGCGCGGCTCAGTGAATTGAGTGCTGGCCTGCAAACCAAAGGGTTGCCAGTTCGATTCCCAGTCAGGGCCTGGGTATTTGTATACAATCACTGCTTTAAAAAAATGTATATATATTTTTTGTCTGATAGAGATGGTAATCAATGTAATCTCTGATAAAGAGAGGTACAGATGAAACCGTATAGGTGTTCGGAAGCATTAGGATACCCGAATGTGTAATTGAATTCTTGTATAGTTTTTGAATAAAAAGAGAAATGATAACATCAGAAAACTTACAGTGCTAGTGCAAGTCTTTGCCCTGGTTCTGATTTAACATAATGTAACACCTATGAATTCTCACTATTAATTTCTCTAACTATTTCCTAGCTTTTCTTGCCCCTTCCCCTGCCTCAGAAGCTAGGGCACTGCCTTTTGTAAGAATAGAATAAGAACATAGAACCAGAGATGGGAGGTGGAGGAACAAGAGGTGAGTGAGATAGGTAGGTGTGTAAAAGATAGTCATACAAAATTTGCGTATATAGCCTTGACCTTGAACTTTCAAAAACTTGTGTTTAACCTAGAAATTCAGTATATCTACTCAACATTTTTTAAACTTATCTTCCTCTAAAATGTCTTCTAGTTGTATTAGATAACCTGATTTTATTATTTGTTGGTCTGTGGACTAAAGGCAGATCATTGACTGTCACTTCGTGAATTTACAAATACAACATCACCTTATATACTTTAATTGCTTCAATGTATATAAAAATATATACATTAATTTTTAGTGATCTACATGGTTTAAGGGTCCACATCATGTCATTGAATTTGATGCAGATTGGATTTTTTTAAAGCATACTTGTAAATTACTGCTATTTTCAGTAATAAAAACTGTATATCAAGAGAAGGAAGAAAATTTTATTTTCAGGACCATTTTAAGTGAATCAGTTATAGTTACAAAATAATCTGCATCGTCATTTCATGAATCACTATAACTCCTCTGATTTATTAATCATTCTCATTGCCTCGTTTATGTACAAACCATTTTTTTGTGCTGTGTAATGCAGGTTAAATACAATAAAATTTTTACAGATTTTAGAATATAAGACTCATTAGGGATAAAATACTACCAACCACTTAGGGTGGTTGTGGTAATTTAGTGTGTATAAAGCACTTTAAACACTGCTAGGCCCATATTAAATGCTATATAAGGTTGTAAGTGTTAGCTAAAATTTATTTTTGTTTTTATATAGTGGTACAGTTTTATTAAACAATTAGCCACAGTTCAGATTTTTGAGATATAGTCATTTGCCTTGTAATAAGTTATTTTTGCCTTTAAATATTTTATGTCCACCAGTACTATCTGTAGTTGGGGGCTGATTTTACTAAAGTTATATGGATATACACATCTGTTACTGTGTTACAAACTACCTTTAAGAATGTTATGTTGCATCTGAGAATAGCTGGACATTTCACACAGTATGAATATGAGATACTCATTTATGCACTGATAGGGAGGCAGCCTTTAAATAAACCGCCTCTTGGTGATTGGTATCTCTTTCATTGCCTGGTGCTAAATTGTTCATTGCCTGGTGCTAAATCTTGACATGTGATTTCAATACATACTTTGTGGCCCTTTCATTTTCTTCCTTTATATTTTAAAAATTAATGCATATACATGCTTAAAATCCTCTATTTTTAAATCTTAAAATGCTTTATATTTAAAATAAAGAGGATAGTATAAAAGGAACAAACAAAAATTTTAAATTCTCTTTATTATCCTTGAACTCCTACTTAATGTTCCACTTCCAGAAGTTGGAGAAGTAATACCAGTATCCTTTTAAAATATTCTGTGCATTTATTTATTTTTATACACACACACACACACACACACACAGACTCACACTCCTTACCCTTTTAAAAACAACTTAGTGCACTGTATACTATTTTCTGTACCTTAGCTTTTTTCATTTAATGTTTATGAAGATTGGTTTCATTTCATATAAGTATACATACATCATTGTCATTCATTCTCAGGGCTTCAGTTTATGTACAAACCATCATTTATTTCTCCAATTCATTGCTCATTTTATATTTTTTACTTCTTACAGTGTCACATCTAATGCTCTTGATTAAATGTCTTTGTCCCTGTTTATCAGATAAAATTCTAGGCATAGGAACTAAATACGGAATACCAGTTTATAAATTACCTTCTCACAGTGTTTAAAAAGGCTTCTTTCCCCATTTATTGCAAAGTAGTTTATCATCAAGTTTTAGACCTTAGTCTTTTGATGAGTAAAATATACTATCGTTATTGTATTTGCATTTACTTAATGTTTTATGATTTTTGATCTAGTACCTGCCCATACAACATTTTTTCCTTGCATTTTCTTCTTGTATTTTTATGTTTTTTTACTACAAAATGTTTTTAATTTATCATGTATTGGTATTAAGAGTATGAGGAATCAAACTTAATTTTTTTTAAGATAACTAGTCTGACATTAGTCTGTCATACGATCTCCTCCCTTTATTTATTTATTTTCCTCACCTGAGGAATGCTTATTGATTTGAGAGAGAGAAAGAGGGAGAGCAACATCAATGTGAGAAAGAAACATCAATCAGTTGGTTGCCTCTTGTTCGTGCCCTGACCGTGGACAGAACCTGCAATGTAGGCATGTGCCCAGACCAGGAATCGAACCCTCAACTTTTTGGTTTACAGATGATGCTCAAACCAACTAAGCCATGCTGCACAGGGCCCACTCCTTTTTAAAATAATCTGTTTTATCCTTAATGATTTGAAGTGCCATTTCCATTATATTTTGTATTTTGGTAGTTTTGTTTCATAGCTTCTCATTATGCTACCAAATTATTGTGTTGATAAAGATGTATCTTTTTTTAATTGCTATTTTATATTTTAGCATATATTTGTGAACTTTTTAAAAATAAATTTTCATTATTGCTTTTATTAAACTTTAAACTACATATGAATTAAAATTTTAATTGTTCCCATTGTTCCCTTTAACTCTGAAGCAAATTTTTAGATGTCTGCTCATGAGCTCCTCTTTGGTAAATGCATTATAGTTTAGGAGTATTGTGTGGTCAAATATAAACACTGTATATCTATATTTTCTCTTCAGTTTGAAAACTTTTTCTTTCCTTTTCTAGCCTTCAATCTAGACAATGAGCAACCAGATTATGATATGGATTCAGAAGATGAGACCTTATTAAATAGACTTAACAGAAAGATGGAAATTAAGCCTTTGCAATTTGAAATTATGATTGACAGACTTGAAAAAGCCAGTTCTAATCAGGTACTGTACATTGTAAAAATGTCTTTTGTCTTACAGTTAATCCAATTAGTAGCTTTATTTTACATGTTCTTTAGACTTATATATATTGCATTTTACTGTCTTTTGTATTTCTTTTCCTGACATGCTAGAATTTTTATTTACAGTATTTCTTGAAGTGAATACTTAAGCATAATTTCTTTGAATGAGAGTATGAAAAGTAGTGTTCTGACTTTTTTATTGTTTGGATATTAAAATACACTAGTTACAACATTATAATATCTTGTTCCTTTTCATTGGGCTGTGTTTGTGGTGCTTCAGTAGCTAAATTTATTTGATAGGGTCTCTCTAAGACATATAGCTCATACCAAATCTTGCTCAGATTTATATTAAAGTACTCTTAATTATTTTAAATGTATTTTAATTTTACTTATGCATATATTAAAATTTTAAGTGAAGGAAATATTATTCACAAAGTAATAATTAATTTTCCTTAGTGAGACAGCCTTTATATGGTATAGAGAGTTTAAAATGGTGTGGTCTTTCTGGAAAGCATTTAGGCAGAAAATGTCAGGTATAAAATGGTTTATACCTTTTGATTTAGTAATCCTACCTCTAGGAATTTTTATCAAGAAAAAAGTTAGTGAAAATATCAGATTTTTCAGTAGTGAAGTTCAGAATAACTTATAAGTTGTCTTTATGGTAGAATATCATAAAGCCATTTAAAATCATTATTTTGAATCACATCTAATGCCACAGGAAATTGCTCATTTTATGTTAGGTTTCAAAAACAGGATATAGAATTGTGTAAGTGGAAAACTCTGAGGTTTATTTAAAGCCTTTACATGTGTGTATTTGTGCATAGAATAAAAGAACAAGAAAGTCCAACAGAATGGCCAACAAAAGTTATATTTAAGTAGTAGAATTATTGGTGATTTTTGTGTTTTTTATCTGTTTTTCTGGTTTCCAACTTACTATAATGAACATGTGTTGATATGATAATTAGATTTTAAAAATAAACTATTTAAAAATAATTGTTGAGGAACCAACTGTATAGGAAAATATATTTGCCATTGATACCTTGGACAAGGGTTTGATCTCCAGAATATATAAAGAACTCACAGGACTCCACTCCAGGAAGACAAACAACCCAATTAAAAAATAGGCAAACACTTCTCCAAAGACGGACATATGGAGGTCCCAGAGACTTGTGAAAGGCTGCTCAGCATCACTAGCCATCAGAGAGATACAAATTAAAACCGCAGTGAGATACCTCTTCACAGCGGTCAGAATGACCATCATACACAGAGCAACAAATAAGTGCTGGAGAGGTTGTGAAGAAAAGGGAACCCCAGTGCACAGTGGGAATGCAGACTGGTGCAGCCACTGTGGAAAACAGTATGGAATTTCCTCAGAAAACTCAAAATGGAACTGCCTTTTGACCCCGCAATTCCTCTGCCAGAATTATACCCTAAGAATCCTGAAACACCAGTCCAAAAGAACCTATACACCCCAGTATTCATACCAGCACAATTTACAATAACCTAGTTCTGGAAGCAACCTAAATGCCCATCGTAAACGAGTGGATCAAAAAACTATGGTACATTTATACAATGGAATTCTACACAGCAGAAAGAAAGAAGGAGCTGCTACCCTTCAAGGCAGCATGGATAAATCTGGAGAGCATTATGCTACGTGAAATAAGCCAGGCGGTGAGGGACAAATACCATATGATCTCACCTATAAGTGGAACATAATCAACGAAACAAACAAGCAAGCAAAATATAACCAGGGACATTGAAATGAAGAACAAACTGACAATAACCAGAGGGGCGGGGGAAAGGGGATAACGGTGAAAGAAAGGGACAGATCGTTAGGGAACACGTATAAAGGACCCATGGACAAAGCTAAAGAGGGGTAGGATTGAGGGTAGGGTGGGGGAGAGTGGAGGTGGGCAAATGGAGAAAGAGTACTTGAACAACAATAAAAAATATAATTGTTGGTATACCTGTGTGGTATGTTAATATGCTATGATTAATGTAGTAAGAAGTTATAGACATAAACTTTTAAAAATAGACAGTTAATGAGAATCAACTGTCATGGTTGGGAAAACATATTTGCCAATGATACCTCAGACAAGGGCCTGATCTCCACAATATATAAAGAACTCACATGACTCCACTCAAGGAAGACAAACAACCCAATTAAAAGGGCAAAGGACTTGAACAGACACTTCTCCAAGGAAGACATACAGAGGGCCCAGAGACATATGAAAAGATGCTCAGCATCACTAGCCATCAGAGAGATGCTAATGAAAACCACAATGAGGTACCATCTCACACCAGTCAGAGTGGCCAACATAAACAAATCCACAAACAAATGTTGGAGAGGATGCGGAGAAAAGGGAACCCTAGTGCACTGTTGGTGGGAATGCAGACTGGTGAGGCCACTGTGGAAAACAGTATGGAATTTCCTCAGAAAACTAAAAATGGAACTGCCCTTTGACCCAGCAATTGCGCTGCTGGGATTATACCCTAAGAACCCTGAAACACCAATCCAAAAGAACCTGTGCACCCCAATGTTCATAGCAGCACAATTTACAATAGCCAAGTACTGGAAGCAACCGAAGTGCCCATCAGCAAACGAGTGGATCCAAAAACTATGGTATATTTACACAATGGAATTCTACGCAGCAGAGAGAAAGAAGGAGCTTATACCCTTTGCAACAGCATGGATGGAACTGGAGAGCATTATGCTAAGTGAAATAAGCCAGACGGTGAGAGACAAATACCATATGATCTCACCTTTAACTGGAACATAATCAACAGAAGAAAAAAGCAAACAAAATATAACCAGAGACATTGAAGTTAAGAACAATCTAACAATGGTCAGGGGGGAGTAGGGAGGGGACAGTGAGGAGAGGGGATTATAGGAACTACTATAAAGGACACATGGACAAAATCAAGGGGGAGGGTGGAGGTGGGGGAGGGAGGGGGGTTCAGCTGGGGTGGGGTGGAGGGATGGGGAGAAAAGGCACACAACTATAATTGAATAACAATAAAAAATTAAAATTATAAAAAAAATAGTTAAAACTTTTCATTCTTTGACCCATGCAAATCTTTTAATTGTCCTCACCTCGCAACCTAAGTCCTTTGAATTCCAGAGGCATTACCAACTTTCAGAACATTTCTAAAAACTTTTGCCTTGTAAAGTTATTTTGTTGCATATTTAGCCTTCCTACCAATGTTTTACCCCCATTTTGACAGAAAGTAGTATTTAGTGTACTATCCAAAGAAGTACATTGAAAACTGAATTTTGTAAAATTCAACTTAATTGGCTTTTTGAGAAAATGTCTTTTATCAAGATTTGTTTTATCAAATTGATATTCATTATAGTTAATGCTCACAGTTTTTCTAGGGTTTTGATCTCTGGCATCAGATAGTTTCAAATTTTCCTAGCAATCTTAGGCTTGATCAGTCTTTTGGTATTTCTAATGTTTTCTATGATTATTCTGAAATTATATCATCAGAAGCCTTCATCTCTCTGTTCTGTAATTTACTTCCTTTCATTCAATCAGTAATATTTGTTTAGTGCTCAGGTAAACCGGAGAAGTGACAGAAGTTCTCACCTTGTTGAGCTCATTTTCTTAGTAGGGGCAGGATAAACAAAAAGCATGGAAACAATGCAATAAACTATACACATATAATCAGCATTATCCTGTTTGAGTTCTCTTTGCTCAGTGACAAGCTTCTCTAGGCCCTAAATAAACTGGCTAGACTCAGAGCATGAGAGCATGCATTTGCTTTCAGCAGTGGAGATGAATGAAGGTGAAGGTTTTGTCATAGAAACAAGGTAGTGGTCCTGTTAATATAACCAAGGATTAAAGATACCAAAAGGCTGTCCTCATACCCAGTCCCTGTTGTGTGGATTCATGGATTTCTTTATTTTTCCTTACTGGAGGATAGCATAGTACCAGATTCAAGGACAAGGAATCAGGTTTGTGATTAAACCAGTCCTGACTAGGTTAGTAAAGAAAGACACAAAAGATAGACTGGGGCAAAGCTTTTGTCCGCATCATTCTGTAGAGGTTACTGTAATGAAGTCATTAGTGAAATCTCCTTTTGCTAAATGCTGTGATTATTTTTGGTCCCCCTCCTTTTGTCTAATTTGATCTCTTATTTCTTGACTGTCATTATCTTTGATCTTTTTTTTTCTTTTTTAATTTTTGAATTTTATTTATTTATTCTTAGAGATAAGGGGAAGGAGGGCGAAAGGGAGAGAAACATTGATGTGTGAGAGATACATCTCGGTTGCTTCTCACACAGCCTTAGCTGGGGACCTGGCCCACAACCCAGGCATGTGCCCTGACAGGGAATCAAACCGGCGACCTTTTGGTTTGCAGGCCAGCACTCAATCCACTGAGCCACACCAGCCAGGGCATCTTTGATCTTTAGAATACAAATCATTCCCTTCTGGTTTTTCTTATTATTTTCTATGACCATTCCTTCTTATTTTCTTTTGCCAACTTTTTTTCCAGCTCCTGAAAACATCAGGGTTTCTTGAAATTCTCTTCTTGGTATTCTTAACCTATGCATTTTGGGGTGATAACACCTCAGCAAGCTTTTTTTGTGGGTGTAACCACACATACACCTTTACTCTTGACATCCTTTTCAGGTTTCAGGATTTTCTTTTTTTTCTTTTTTTCTTTTCATTCTGCCTGTTGGCATTTCCACCTTAGATGTTCCATAGACCTGTCAACTTTAACCTTCCCAAAACTTCATTTACTTTCAACTCCAGATGATGCTGTAGTGTATTCCTTATCTCTCAGTGACTTGCAAAACTCAGAATCATCTGTTTTTTATACCTTTAGTCCCTAAGTTTCTAATTCCAACTCTTCTTCATGTACCTTCATATTCCTTGAATGTTTAGTTTTCAGTTGTCTCTTCTCTCATTTCTGCAATCTTTTTCTCTTTGTCCAAAAATGTGCCAAGTGTCCCTGTAGTTGACCCTGTCTTCCTTAATAAGCTACCACCTTATGTCTTTCCTTTTTCTGTCACAATTTTCAGAAGATTAGCCACCACGATCCATTTCAGTTTATAGAAATTATACAAGGTCCACCAGTGAAGTGACCTTCTTACTGTCATCCAAGAGCCTCTTTTAAGCCTGTATCCTGGTTAATATCCCTGTAGTATTGGATGCTGTTGACCTCCACATGCACTAATTCTTGTCTTCATCCTCTTCCATTGCTCCTCTGCATCTCATTTGTTGCTCTTTTCTTCGGTATCTGTCCTGTGAATTTATTCTTATGTGGTAAGCTACCTCTGCAGGCACTCCCAGATAGTGTTCTTGTAACTCTCTCCTGCATCTTAGTTCACTAATACTCATTTCCAAAGTTCTCACATTGTTTCTTATTGTTTAATTTGTATTTATCTTTACCTTTTTTGCTATAATGTTTCATTAGGTAGTGGATTTATCTTAATTTTTTTTTAACTTATCTTCCTCACAACCTATAACACAATGATGGGCTGCTAGTAATTAATTATTAACTACTTATTGCTTAATTGGCTATTTTATGTATAGAAAGCATTAATTTTTACATGTAATTAATTCATTTGTATAGTCAACATGTATTTATTGAAATTGCTAAATCATGAGTTTTATTTATAAACACACTAAATGATCCTTGTCCTCCTGGCTCTAGTAGCAGTCTAGAAGAAAAGGCCATATGGTAGCATAATTTTTAATCTCCCCACCCCCAAGCCCCCAAAGTTAAGTAAATCAAATAACTCAGTTGCCTTGGGGATAGTAAATTTACCCCACATGCTTTGCCAGTTAAATACTGGTTCGTACTACTTTCTAGTTGACAAAATGCTAAATGGCAGAACTTTTTCTGAGGTTTAGAAGTAGTAGAATTCTAATTTTGTAGGTTTTCAATCGTGTGACATAATTTGGGACTACTTTATCTGCAAATAGTTCTTGCCTGTTCAGACTGATGCTGTCACCTTGATCGTGGTGATACAGTGACACCAGTGGCCTTAGAGTAGCTACAGATAATTTTTACAGAATGATTAAAACTAAGATTATTCAATAAAATAAAATTGTACTGTGTAACAACATAAAAACAGCAGTCGACTAAGAAAATACAGTTAACAATGGAAAGAAATGTCAGGATGTTTAGCTGTAAATTGTGTATTGAATTCTTACAACCTGAGATACAGAGAGGATATTTAACAACCAGGAAGAAGAATATTTATAGCAGGAGCAAGAAGCACCAGAGAAGAAAATCTGAGGCAGTGTTTTAGTCCCCTAACACCCCCTGCAAGGGGATAGGAAGCAGTGTTACTTTCATAGTATTGTTTTCTAAGACTCTCACCACTGCTCTGCAGGTCGATGGGAAGAATCCCACCCTTCCTACTCTAAGGTTAGATTAAGTTTTTTATTTAATCAGTAAAGGTTGTAAAATTTTATCAGAAGCAGAATGACCAAACAACTGAAGCACATGTAGCATAATCACAGCATTGTTTCCCTTGGTGCTGGAACAGCACGTGAGAGCTGCAAGTGATGCTATGATGCTATCGGCGCAAGGTGGAATTTTGTTAGATCTACAAAGCTTGATTCTTTGGTTTTTTTTAAGATTTTATTTATTTTTAAGAGAGGGAGAGAAACATCAATGTGTGGTTGCCTCTCACACACCTCCTACCGGGGACCTGGCCTACAACCCAAGCATGTGCCCTAGACTGGGAATCGAACCGGTGACCCTTTTGTTCACAGTCCCTCACTCAGTCCACTGAGCTACACCACCCAGGGCCAAAGCTTGATTCTTATTGTACTACTGTTCTTGTAGCCTTTGGGAGTATATGTCACCATTCCAGAGAACTTCAACTAACAGTAGGAAAGAGTCCCATTAAAGCAGAATTTGGAACCCTGATCGGGCGGCTCAGTTGGTTGGGCTTCATCCCGCAAGGTGAAAGGCCACCAGTGCAATTGTAGTTAGGGCACATGCCTGGGATTGTGGGGTTGGTCCCCAGTCGGGATAGGTTGGAGAGGGAGCCGACCGATACTTCTCTCTCATGTAGATATTTCTGTCTTTCTTTCTCCCTTCCCCTCTCTCTAAGAATAAATTCTTTTATTTAAAGAATATTTTTGGTTATGCTATTATAGTTGTCTCATTTTTTTCTCCCCTTTCTCCCCCTCCACCCTGCACTCCCATCCCAACAGCATTCTCTCCCCCACCCCCAGGTCTTTGGCTTCTCCATTTCCCATACTTTTTTTTTTTAAATTATTTTATTGTTGTTCAATTAAAGTTGTCTGCATTTACCCTACCACCACTCCCCAGCCAAACCCACCTCCCTCCCTTGCCTCTACCCCCCCTTAAATAAATTCCTTTAAAAAAGTAATAAAGTTGATGTTTGGAAATTTTTATTCTTTTGGCTTGGTCTCATTCTAGGCTCTGACCAGCCACTTTAAAGGCCAAATTTCTCAGCTTTCAAATGCTGTTAAGCTGACTCCACTGAGACAGTGAATAAACTGAAGAATGACCACTTACAATTTTAATGCACTAAATGTAACTGTTATATAAACTAGAATACTTGAGTTTTCATTATCAGTGTATTCTCCTTCTGTGGTCAGACTATCTTGGCAACAAAATTACATATCAACTAATTAGCCCTAGTAATCACTGTCATAGGACTGAAAGTCCAAATGATCATTGCATTTATTCCATGAAGTTATACCAATATAAATCAGATCATAGGAGAAATTTATTGGGTGAGTCATGCCTTCTTCAGATGGTTTCATAAAACCCAATAAATCAGTTCAAATGTTGATCTTATAATTTGAGTGAGAAAATTTCCCCTTCGTTTCTAAGTCTTAGGGAAACATTTTTAGGATCTATCTCAACCTGTTTTGAAGTTAACCTTAACCTCTAAATTGATACAAGTTAAAAAAAATTGAGATAATATCACTTCATTGAGGCTTTCCTAAAACTCCTCCATGATCTTTTTCTAAAGTATGCTGTAAATAGATATGTGTAACCCCAAATCTATTCTGCTGAAGTTGATTGTTCTATTCGATTTTAACAAAGAACAAGGAAACAGATGTGACCAAGGAAATTTTTACAAATGTTAGTTTGAAATATGTTCATATTATACTGGCTGCATTGATAAAGGAGCAGATCCCTGAGATACCAATGTCAGAGCTCCTAGAGGAATACTTCTAGGATGCTGTCACATAACAAATGTGACAATGTCATTAGCAGAATGAGTGTTGAGAAAAAAGACTTTAGTACATAACCAGCTTGTATAGAGGAATTGCTTTTATGTGTAATTGGTAACAGAAATTGAAAATTGCATTGAAATTTCTGGAAACGTGCTAACAGTTTGTCCTTTTACAATTTCAAAACAAGCATTATGTATTTAGTCGGAATAAATTAGAGCATACAGGGTGAGGCAGAAGTAGGCTTACAGTTATGAGTACGCCAAACAGTTCATTCTTGTATCATTTTCCATACAAACAACTCTAAACTACTTTTGCCCCACTCTATGTTTATCTTTTATTTTGAAGAGATAAACAGAAACCTCTATCTTCTAGTTTCTGTTGATAAACACAGAAAAGAAGAGACTATTAAAAACTAGTAGATCCTCAAATATGTAGAATCATACATAGAATATCAGAATTTTGAAGGACCTCTGATGTCTTCCAGTCCAAGATTTACCTGAGGCACAAATTGTGGTCTTCCCAACTATCATTCATCCAGGATTATTAAATATTTTAAGTGGTGGTACTCACTATCTCTCAGGGCGGAATGTAAATTTTCAGTTAAAGCTCCTTAGTAGTAAATCTTTCGTTTGATTGAATTGAATTGTGTTTTCTGCTATCATGGTATCTGATCATAATTGTTAGACTTACCACATTTTTTCCATAGGTATAGTTTAACTTTTTTGATTTCTCTTTTTCAAACATTGTAGTTGATATTAGTGTTTCTTTTTTTTTAATTTAGCTTGTAACACTTCAAGAAGCAAAACTGCTGCTAAATGAAGATGATTACCTTATTAAAGCAGTATATGACTACTGGGTGAGGAAACGTAAAAACTGCAGGGGGCCGTCCCTCATTCCTCAGATAAAACAAGAGAAAAGAGATGGCTCTACTAACAACGACCCTTATGTTGCCTTTCGGAGGAGAACGGAGAAAATGCAAACTCGAAAGGTAATGTGCAAATTAGGTTTAATTGAATATAGCTTAATAGTATTTAAGACCAGTATTTTTTTCTGCTAATAACTTGAATATTTTTGAATATTTTGAACAAAAAGGGGCACTCCTGATATTGTTGAGCTTTATGTTAGAAATTTTGCTCTTTAGTAGTTTCTACTGACCAGTCATGTACAATTTTTATCTAATCCCATACCCTTTATAAATCTACTGATCATAACCATTTTAGACATGTAGCTGAAGTGATATGAGGAATCACAGGTCTTTGTGTACTTTGGAAGTTTTGATTTCTTCAGTAATATATATACATTCTATATATATCCTTTATTTGGGAAGCTTAAGAGCTTATAGTTCCTTTGAAACCGTATTCTGATCCTTGTAAATAAAAATGGACTTTACAGCTTCTAGCTACTGTACAGTCATGGGAAGTAGGGGAAGGTTCATTTTCAACCTTATTCTGCCAATAGTCATAAGTAACACAGAGGAATCTTTTTATGAGTTGTCAGTTGTGTCAGATTTCAAATTGATAAACTTGTCCCCATCTGGCTTTCAGAAGCAGCGTGAGCCAGAATTTTAAGAGAAAAAGGTCTCATGCTGTGGAATGATACGGTATAGAAGAAAGCATTATTTCAGAGTAGTTATTCACTATCTTCCATTTCTCATAATTAACAGTAAACCACACACATGCTAACACATTCTCTAGCATTGTAAAATAGTAAGAACATATAAATGTAAAAACCATGAGGAATTATAATTGGAGGCAAGATGTTTTCTGTGGAATCCTGTTTCTTCTAACATTGAAAGCTTGTCCTTGTCAGCTGTTAGTATAACGGCGGGGAAGTATAACAGCTGTCAGGGATAGTGTATTTTAGGAGAAGCTCCCCTACTGGTTAACAATCAGAGCTTATATAACTCTTTCTAGGATTTCCCAAGTGTAGGTGACATTCCCTAACCAAGGCTGAGTTTTTTCAGTTTGGAGTTTTAGTTCTTAGCTAAGGAAACTAAGATATTTTATGAAGATTTAGTGTCTTAGAAAAGAAGAGAGTGTGGTGAGTTTGTAAATATAGTAAAACTTTACAAATATAGACCATTGGACATGAGGAAGGAAGGGTTATCTGAATGATTGAAAAATTTGAACTGCCAGTTGCTTTTTAAAAGAAAATTTAGATATATTGCAAAACAGGCTTTTAGCAATGTCTTGAAGGAAAAGTACTGTTGGTTGACTTTTAGTGAGTAGGTATGAAGTATTTAAAATTAGAAATATTTATTGGCATTTAAACAATATTCTAAATGTTTAAATGTGTTTCATTCTTCAGTAGATTAAATCACTGTTTTCTAACCAGTGGATATTGAGACTTGGTAGTAATGGATCCCTGTGTTTAGATGCTTCACTGTTGTGTAATAACTAACTAGTCCAGCTTTTTCCTGACGCTCTTGATTCCTACCCCTTCTCTTACCTGTTATTTTCGTCTTCCTCTGCAAGGTAGTATATTTTCTTTTCCACTAGTCTTGTTATTCCTCTCTGTTTTTAGTTGTAGTAATAAAAACTATTCCCCTTCTTTCTTGCACGATATTGCTGGTTAAAAATGTTTGTGTCTTTCAAAATGAGAAAGTTGGGAAAGCAGTCAACAATGAACCCCCGACTCCCATCCTCCGGGGTAAATAGGAAGTGGGCAAGCATTGAGATATGCAAAAATGAATGCAGCTAATAAAGATTCTCTGCTTCCTTTTCTATTTCCACAAAATTAAAAACACTTGTATAGATTATGCAAAGACAAAATAAGGGACTTTTAAAATATTTGTTTGGTAGTCTAGAATTTAATTTTAATTCACCAAACTAATAATTTGGAAGTGTGTAAGTACTTTAGGATGTTCTTAAATGAGGTAATCTGAAGGCATCAGCAAGTCTGAATGCACTGATTGGAAAGCCTTGAATCAGCATATACGTTTTATATGTTTAACCCCAGAGATGCAACTGTGCCTTCTCTCCTCCCCCTCTGCGGCCCAGAAGAAGCAAGACAAACAGGAAACTCTCAAATAGGAACCACTGTAGTGGTTCGCAGTCTGGCTGCACATAACAATCACCTGTGAATTATCCTTGGTTACAAAAGCATCTAGTCAATTCTAAAGTGTAGCAGTTTGAGAACCATTTTCCCTAGAGATTTGGCAGTAGGTCAGACCTGTATGTTCCTGGAATAGGAATGAAGCAGAGACAGCTATAAGGATGGGCAAAGGGAATGAGTGGGTTTGAATACAGGGAGTAGGGTCATCTTAAAAGCATGTAAGAAAGGTATCAGTATGAACTCATGGATTTTAATAAATTGATATAGTTAGACATAGATATACATCTGTGCGTGTTTATGGGCATACATATATTACATACATATTTCCTAACTTTGTTCTCTGATAGGGTCTAGAAACAATGACTCGGTAGCAATGGGCATGCTTTGCATGTAGATCGTGATTTTAAATACCATTTTTCATAAAAAGGAACCGGGGATCCTTAGAAAAATGATTGATTCCTAGTCTGAGGCTAGAAAAATATAAACATAAGCTTGGAACATTGTGCTATACCAGAAAATAAGAATGTGATTGAAGATCGAAGCATGTTGGAGTCATGACAGAAGGCTTCAGGAGCCAGCTTGAAGGAGGTCTCCACTGAGCAAATCTGAGAAAGTCTGAGTGTCTAAATGAGAGTAATGGATAACTCATGGAGTATAAGTGACATGAGTCCATACTGATAAAAATGGATGGGTGAATGGATGATTGATACACAGACAGTAGGTAAGAGAAGGGAATACTTTTCCTTATAGTAGATTTCCAACTTATAAATGTCAGTGAAATGATGCAGTTTAAAAATCAGCATTTGGCAACCACCACAGTAATAATGTTTCAGGCAAATGTTAGAATCAATGGATATAAAACTAGTAGGGGGAAATTTGATGAAAAATAAGATACAAAATTCTATGGCATACTTTTTAATTGAAAAAAAGGAAAAACAGTAATTTGACTAGAGAAACCTGGCAGACAATCATCTTGATCAAGTAATCAAAGTTAACATCAGTACTCATGGGACAAATGGGTATCATTTAACTTGTGATATGGTAAGAGAAGGGTATAACATTACTTCTGGTATGGTCCTACTAAAAATATATAACCCAAATTTAATTGTGGAAAAGCCTCAAAGAAACCCAAATTGTGAAATATTCTGTAAAAATAAGTGTCCTCTACTGTTCAGAAATTTCAAGGTCATGATCACCGTACAAAATCAGAGAACTATTTCAAATTATACGTGATTAAAGAGACATGACAACTAAATGCAGTTTTCATCCCAAATCAGATCCTAGACAGAAAAAAGAATTTACTCCATTTTAATGAATTTTAATAATAAAAATTACTGTTGTCCCACTTAATACTCTTTATAGCAACAGTTATATAAGTATATAAAAGTATATGTAATATTATATTTATTGCTGTAAGGGACATTAGTGGGTGGTGAAATATAAATGAAATGTGTAAGTTAGGTAATAGGATTATATCATGTTAATTTCCTGATTTTGATAATTTACTGTGGTTATGTAAGAGGACATTTGTTTTTAGAAAATACACTTTAATGTGTCGAGGGATAAAGGGGCACTATAGCTTAAGTTTTTCTCAAAAAATCATTAAAATACCACTGTTAATAATTCATACATGTTTATATACATATGTGTGTATGTGTCTTAGTTCATTTGGGATGCTGTAATTAAGATGTAATAGACTAGATAGCTGGGTGGCTTAACAGGCATTTATTTCTCACAATTCTGGAGGCTAGGAAGTCCAAGGTCCAGGTACCAACAGATTCGGTGTCTGGTCAGGGCCTCCTGCTTCTTGGTTCATGAATGGTCATCTTGCTGTGCCCTTACGTGGTAGAAGGGGCAAGAGGGCTCTCTGGGGTCTCCTTTATAAGAGCACTAATCCATTCCTAAGGATCCACACTGATAACCTAATCACCTTCCAGAATATCCCACCTCCACAAACCATCACATTGGGAGGTTAGAATTTCAGCATAGGAAGTTTCAGGAGACACAAGTATACAGTCTGTAACAATACACATGTACATAAATACCGAACGTATGCGCATGTATATGTATATTTACAGGGTGGGGCAAAAGTAGGTTTGTGTTTGTAGGGAAAAATAATACAATAATTAATAAGTAATAATAAAAGAATAAACTGTTTTGCATACTCACAACTGTAAACCTACTTTGGCCCTGCCCTGTATACATAGAGAAAGAGATAAGGCAGAAGTGTAAAATATTAACATCTGGGCAACCTGGATGAGGATATATGGAAATTCTTTATCCTGTGTAGGGGTTTTTTTTGTAAATCTGAAATTATTTCAAAATAAAAAGAAAACTGGGCTGGGGAAAGAAAAAAATTAGGAAAAGGTGGTTGTTTGGGCCTAAAGAGAGCAGGAAGTAAAGGAGTAAAACAGGGCAGAAGCCTGTAGTCCAAGAGGAGGAACCCTTAGTGAAGAAGAGGGAGGCAATCTGAAGGCTCTGGTGCTCTTTTCAATATTGGTCAACTGACTTGTAGCCTCATATTATGTTTTATATTTTAAATCTATATGTATCTCATTCTTATAAGACTTTAAGCTCTCTGAGGATAGGAGACGTGCACAATATCCTGCACAGAGTTGACACTTTAATATTTGCTGTTGGTAACGTTAATTTTTTTCAATTGGAAGCTATTATTGCTGCCTGTTTACCAAAAAAACACCAATGCTTAAAATTAGGGTTTAGATTTTGCCTTTCGTTGCATACTAATGAAGGGGGGAAATTAATTTCCTCTTGATAAAAGGATGACTTACTAACATAAAGTTTCTTAATAGTTGATATGCAGCACCTTAGTGGGACTTTGTTTAGGTGACATTTTGTTGGTGCTGGTTAATTTAAAATACAAGAAACTATACACAAAAGAAAAAAAGTAAAACTTTTTCTCAAGTTTTCTTGTTTATAATCCTCCAGTATGATACCTGACTTTCTTCAAGTTCTTTTTAATGTCATATTGCATTATTAACTCAAGGATGGAGAGATTGCTTAAGTGTTCGGTCTGTCTGGACATGTAAAATGAGGAGTGGTAATGGTCTATTTTAAAACAAATAGTGCCTTGCCTAATATAAAGTAAATATTCTGTAGCTGTTTGAATGAAATATTTTATATTAACAGTAATTTTTGTATGCAGGTTGATACTGCTAATTTCAACTGAGCCTTTCCTGGTTATTAAATAGGACTGTTACTCTTAAGTCTGTTCAAATTCCTTACACAATTCAGAGTAGAAACTTCTGAACAATACTCTGAAACTCGGAATTTTTACTAACTCGTTTTTCTACTCTGTAGTGAGGTGTTATTACACTAAATCATGGTAATCTCATTCCTTGTGGTGCTTTATGTCCCACATTGTTTTATATCTGAGTTTCTGAAGTGAAGCTTTGCTTGTCCTTGTGCATGTTCACATAGTAGTGTGAGACCCATTTTGGCTATTTTTAGGCAACTTTGATTTGACAGAACTGTTTCTGTTATTGGAAAATACCTTGCTCTAAAATATGAATGAACTATGTTTTCCGATTTACTCACTAGGTTTTGTTTCAGGCAGACTTTTACAAATTTGGTTACGTTGGAATTATCTCTTCTTATGTCATTCCATCTTTTCAATAGTGGGCAACATTTTTTCCTGAATATTTAGTGAGAGATATTTACTTATACTATTTTCATGGTTAGTTTTTTTTTTAATGTAGTTGTTTAGATGATTTTTTAACATTTTTACATTTAACATTTTTAACATTTTGCTTTTATACAATGAATTTGAGTCTGATAAGATTTTGTTGAATGAAGCTGGAAATGTGGATAATTGGAATAATTGTTTATTCTTAAATTGTCATTATTTTCAATAGAATCGCAAGAATGATGAAGCCTCTTATGAAAAGATGTTGAAACTGAGACGAGAGTTTAGTAGAGCCATAACAATTTTGGAAATGATTAAGAGAAGAGAGAAAACAAAACGAGAATTATTGCACTTAACCTTAGAAGTTGTGGAAAAAAGGTAACATTGCTACAATTACATACTAGTGGCACCTTTAGCCAAATGATGGGCAAAATATAACCAGATGAGAGAGATTTTTGTTGTTGTTGTTGTTGTTAAATTTAAAACAATTGAAATTGATTCTCCAACAAAATCTACATTTTTTTGAAGAATTGTGGTTACTAGTTTTTATTTAAATCAGATTATTATAATTTGGAGTACACACTTGGGCAATATTTTTGCATGTAATATAGATCCTCTAATACACTTAAGTTTTGTGGGGGCTTTTTTGCAGAATCATTGAATTGTATTTAGAAAAGAACCTAGAGATCATTTTGTCCAAAATTTTTATTAAAATTTCTATTAATCAGAATTTGAGGGGACTGAATGCTTGATTTTATTTTCTGACTAGGTAGAAAATATTTTTTGTTTCAATGCATTTTGAAAATGTGTTTTCTAATGTAATAGTCATTTTTCTGCATAATTAAATTGTACTAAAC
Source organism: Desmodus rotundus (assembly GCF_022682495.2). Taxonomy (NCBI): domain Eukaryota; kingdom Metazoa; phylum Chordata; class Mammalia; order Chiroptera; family Phyllostomidae; genus Desmodus; species Desmodus rotundus. Next base: position 139,104,242 of record NC_071388.1, read on the forward strand.
CTAACAGAATTTTATGTGATTCCTGAAATTAGCATTCTAAGCATCATTTCCCAGTGCTTCAAAATATAAAATATATGAGAAATTTGTCTTCCGTGTACCTTAGAGATTGGGGGGGGGGGGTTGTTTGTTTTGGTTTGTTTTGTTTACTAAATCTCAGTTATGAGTTTCTTTATTCCTGCAAATCTTCTCTTTTAAGGATCATGTAATTGTTGGCTCTTTTTGATTAGTTGTGTTCCAATTAATTGTTCCAATCCAGTTAGCCATGGTTTTTCTTTATTTTTGAACTGTGCTACATTTTGTTACCTTTTCAAGATATCATTTGGGAGACTATGGTGGTGAAATCCTTAATGAAGTGAAAATCAATCGATCAGAAAAAGAGTTATATGCCACTCCAGCAACTCTTCATAACGGAAATCATCATAAAGTCCAAGAATGTAAAACTAAGGTGAATATCTTCCGGGAAAAAGCACGTATGGTAGTAATTGATCTCACATTATTGGTTTATGAAGTTGTCTTACTAGAGTTGAGTTAAAGAAAAAAGTAGTCGTGTATTTAGTTCTTACTACTTGCCAACACTTTGCTGGGAATTTTACATACGTATGACTCAGTCCTTTGAGATAGATTTTACTCTTTGTGACTTCTAGATCAAATAACTAATAAGTGGCAGATTCAAGGTGCGAGTCCAGGTCTAACATCAAAGATGATGTGCTTTCCACTGTGCATACTGCTTCTGTAGAGTATACGGTTAGAGTTTAATTATTACCACTAGCCTTAACAAGTCCTGCATTGTACTGACAGGCATCAAACTCTAAAATAAAAGCTTTCTTCATTGAGACCATTAAGTTATTCTTGTTGTCTTCATCATTGCCAAACCAGCAGTTATCCATTGCTCTCTATCCTTTGTGATTTGAAAAAGTCTTCTAATTTCTAGATTACAATTTCTTCCTAGTGATGAGTCAGATACAACGATTACTTTAGTCTTTTAGACTAAAGAATTATGTTTATTCAGTATTCACTTGGCACATTAATTAAAGTATTCAATAGATATAAAAATTAATAAGACCTTTAATTTTAGGAGCTTAGATTTAAATAAGAAATAGGTATTAACTAAGCATTGGATGATAGAGCTTTATTGTATATCAAGATATAAAAGTGACTTAGGGTGTTTGTGGAAAATTCATCTTTTAAAAATGTACACAATCCTCATTTTTCATGGGTTCCTTCTTAAAGATCAAGGAAGAATGTGGGAGCAGGGAAACTCCTTTACTCAACTCATATCAGTTCAAACACCGGAGTTCTTTCTTATTAATCACAGGCATCTAGCCCACCTACCTGATTCCCTTTAAGTCACACTTGCCTCGCCAGCTACAGCGTTACAATGCAATAAATGTCATTTTTAAAATCTACTTTCAGGTATTTGATTGGTAGACATAGAATATGAAAATCTCAACCCAAAATTACTGACAGAATTAGCCTTTATTATATATTGATTCTTTTTTTAGATCATCTCTAGGAATAAACACTCAGCCTATTTAAACCCTACTTTTAGAAATACGGTTGCATCCATTGTTGCTATACCATATTATACATAGTTAACTATATTTACTTTGTCACACACATCCTCCGCTAAAGTACAGGTAGTTTCTAAGAAGTTGAGGTTTTCTTTTTGGTGTTGTAACTATACCCATTGTATGAAACCATTATGTCTCACTAAATAATTTGGCATTTAAGCAACATTTTCATGTGTGTACCATTTTGACCCTAAAGTAGTTTTAACAAAAATCTGGGCTACATGGGAAAATATATAACTTCCTAAATGTTTTTACAATTTTCTTATTGCATGTACTTTGGTGCTTAGAACAGCCATTTTCAAAGTGGTAGGTCCCTTTTATAAAATGAATATCGATATATTAAAACAGAAACAGAGCTACTCTGTTGAGGAGAGGCGTTGGGGGATATGGGATGAGGTAGAAATCCACCATATCAGCCAGTCTTCTTGCCTGATGGTCTCTGAAGTACCGACACAGCTCTGGGGTACTTGAGAACAGTTTGATTATTGTTCAATTGAGACAATAATTATACACTCTAAAAAGTTAAGTTTTTTTATTAACTGATAAGCTTTTTTTCCTCAAAAAAATTGACATTTTTTAAAAATCTGAAATAAGAGTAGAAATGAATTAATGAATTCATAATCTAATTCAAGTTATTTTAAAAATAAAAAGTCATTAATTTTCATCATTAGTACATGATTTAAAATTAATGTGAAATACGTTTTAAATGCTGGATTGCACAATAATAGAGCAATTTTTAAAAATCTCTAACAAGTATTAATAACAATATATAAAGCAAATTTAATACTATAATTATTTTTTATCATACCTTATAGAAAGTCAAACATTTAAAATTTATCATCACATAAGTTTTACATAACAAAAACAGTAAATAAAATTACCTCCTGGGTAAAAATGTTTGTTTTTCAAAGAGCAGTATAGTTTTTCATGATTTCTAAAATGATTTTCATTTCTTCCTTTGGGGGAAAAATCGTCATGTAAACAGCACCCTCATCATTTGTCTTTGAAAGAAGAGGCTTCTGATGTGGTTCGTCAAAAGAAGAAGTACCCAAAGAAGCCTAAAGCAGAGGCTTTGATAACATCTCAGCAACCCACTCCTGAGACATTGCCTGTGATCAATAAGAGTGACATTAAGCAATATGACTTTCACAGCTCAGATGAAGATGAATTTCCACAGGTGCTTGTTTTAAAACTATTTTTAAAACATTTCCTTCTAGTCTTTTATATTGCTATATTTTAAAACATAATTGACATCTTCGAGTTTTGATTCTTGTTTTCTTCACCTAATGGTATATAGCATAAACATTTTCCACATTTATCTAACTGCTGAAATGGTATTTATTTCTTGTTATTTTCTATCAGTAGAATAGAATTTATTCTGTTACGAAGAATTTGGATGGTTTTCAGTTTTCCTTTTCATAAAAATGAGCATCTCTATCTTTTCCCTCTATTTAAAATAGATTATTAGACATGGAATCAGTGAACCAAAGATTATTTATGTTTTAAGACATTTAATACATAATTGTAAATATTTACCAAGAGTAATCCCCTATTTACCATAGTCTACTAGCATTGTATTTTACAATTTAATGCTAATTTTGCTAATTTGTTTGTCAATAACTATTTGATTACAAACAAGATTCAGAAGAACTGGTTCAAATTTTAACTTGTGAAGATAATTCTTTGGTTTATACTGCAACAGTTTTATAGAAAATTGTTAGTAATTAACATCTTCATTTTACTTTTATAAATTCTGCTTTTAAAACAAGACCTTTATTTTATGTTTTAAAGGATCAGTTGTTTTTGTTTTTAATTATTTAGCACCTGTTCTGGCAATATCGGGGTTTTTTTTTTTTCCTATATTGTATAGACAATCTAAAGAGACTACCATAACAAATCAGGTTTATCATATTTTAACATTCTGACTTTCACTTGCTTTAGAAAAAAAGTTTTCTAAAAACCAACGTCACAGATATGTTTAGAAGTAAGACTGCTTACAAAGCCTGTATTGTAACTGTGTAAAATCTAGAATTTCCATAAAATGTGTCCTTAGGCTAGATAATACATTGTTACTCTTTCGTCAGTGATTTAGTTTTTTACCCCAGATGATAATTTAGCATTCATGTACATTGTAACTGGTGCACAAAGATGTGTTTGATTGAGTATGCTCTTGAAAAGGACTTAGAGGATCAGCCAAGTAGACGTAGGCAGGACTTGAAACAGTCATGAAACATTAATTAAATGAACATTTCGAAAGAATAAGGAAAATAATGTCCTAATAAGTACTAGTTGTTCAGATAAAAGGTGTAGGGAAGGGCTCTAGGCAGAGAAAACAGTGTATTAGAGAGAACTGCTAGCAATTTGGCATTGCTGGAATATGAAACAATAAAAGGAAGAAAGAGTGAACGGAATGATGCCTGAAGTACTACCCAGATAACAGGTGGTTTCTATCTGCATTATACATATTGGGAAATTACTGAAGAATTTTAAGTCAAAATATGACATGGTAGATAAATATACGTATAATAGCTTTATATTGGTGGTAATAATGAGACCCTACAGTGTTTTACTGTACATTTAAGAATGATATCATGGGGATACTGTGACCCGTAGAAACCTTTTTCTTATTGCTAGAATCGGTCCAGCCACCCTGATAGTAGGGCACACTCAACCTACTGTACTAGTCATATATTTCTCGTGAATTACGGTATCTTCATTTCTTTTCTAAATTCTTATGTTTATTCACATAGTCCACCACTCTCATCACCACATGAAGATTGCATTTTGAAACTTTTAGGTTCCTCTGAGTCCTTGTACTAGGTCATTGACAATCCTCATTAATTTTTTAATGGTATCCCCATGTTGCTAAAGTAAGTATTTACCTATAGTTGGACATTATTCATTGAGGCAGCTATTTAGAATGTGGCTCTTATAAAATCAACATTTTATTGATATAAAATCAATAGACTAATCATATGCTGCTTCTTTGTCCAATAAGCAAATGCAAAGAAGGCTTGAGAACAAACATTTTAACCAGACTTACCCAATGGATTTGCAGCAGAGCAGAACTGAAAAACCTGTCTCTTCTTGATCTTGCTTTGGGTTTTCCTAAAATGGCTCTCTCTTCCTGTATCTCAGACTAAATCCTGAAATTCACTCCTAGGGAATGGTGGTTAGGCGGAAAGGGTGGTATACTTTTGCAAAGAATTTCTAAGACCTTGTGATACTTCCTACATGTACTTTAGAAGAGGTAGATGATTTGCAAAGGAACCAAGGTATAAATTCACATTTGGGATTTCCTTTCAAGTTTTAGGTTTGGGGCTTGGTTCCCTGTGAAGAAGAACCAGCCCCAGGTTACTGTTTCTGTGTCTCCCCCATAGGGCTGATGGAGGTATATTGGAACCTCAAACAAATGCTTTTCTTCCCTGGATGACCCCACTACTCAGTGGTAATTACCACAGTTTGGAAATAATGTGGAGAAAACATTTTTTCCTCTCAAAATAGGAAGAGAGGGATTTGTGAGGTTCAAAACTTTGCAAGTAAATGTGTATGAGCCAGTGTTGTCAGAAACAGAGATGTGCACTCCAAAGTGGAATTGGGAGGCAACTAGAACTTTTTTTAAACCATTGTGGGTAGAAATCTCTCTGGACCACATTATTTCCCTACCATATCAAGTATATTTCTATATCATGTACCTGGTTTTGGATGACATTTATAAAGTGTGCTGTAATGTATGGGTTCTGCCCCAAGAGTCCACTCAGACTATATACAGATTTGACCTGGTATCACAAGCTCCCAGGCAAAAAGTTTTAATATGTGGCAGGTCTTCATTTATTCTTTTGCTGTCAAGTTGTGGGTTTATCACTTCTCTCTGCAACCAGTCTGCCTACCTTTTAGCAAGTCTTTCCTTTTCTAATGTTCTGCTTCTGATTTGCTAAGTTTAAAAAAGTGATTTTTAAAAAATGAGTGGGGAAATAAAGGATGCCCTTTTGAGTAAAATACATGGCCTTTATGGCTTTGGGGTAGGGGCTATTTATAAGCTTTAAAAAAATTTCCTAGCTTTTGCCTTTATTACCAAGAGATGAAGCTACTGGAAAAAAATACACCTACCTGTAGGTAAAGCATAATTATCATAACAAAGTATTTATGGCCACATACATTGTTTATAAGTGGGACATAAAAAACTATTAATTCTTAAGTCTATAGCACTTACGTGTTCAGAAGCACATAAGCAATGCCATGTGAACTTACCTGCAAGAACTAATCTATTACAAAGAATCATTTTCTAACCGTAGAAAATTTTTGCTATTCTTTAAATGTTTTAGGGAGTCCACTCCCTACTGTGTATAATCGTGCGTGATTTACTGTTGATGGTCAGATTCTAATTTTAGACTATTACAAAGATTTATCTATTGACTTTTGATAACTCCAACATAGAATGTCTCCTTTCTCATTTTTCAGGTACCATCCCCAGTATCAGAACCTGAAGAAGATAATGATCCTGATGGTCCCTGTGCTTTCAGGAGGCGAGCAGGATGCCAGTATTATGCTGTAAGAACTTTATTTTTTGTGGTGTTTTTGTGAACTGGAATTAACAGGTAACTCTTGTCAAGGTGACTTAGACTTGATCTAAAAATGGGAAATCCATCAGCATTTGTACTTTAATATTCCCTATGTAGATACCAATAAAAGATGCTCAAAGGTACTGAGTTATTTCAATGGATATCAGAATCCTTCACTTGGAATTTGATGACTCATATTTTAAACATCTAGTTTACTGTGGGCTTCAGCTATAGCTCAGCATTCACAAAAATTACTGTGTCAGTGCTAGAGTTAGGTAAGCCCAGAATCTCTCATTGAACCCTTGATGACTTTGAAGTGTTTGTTGAAATTTACTATTAGGGAGACCCATCTTGTACATACATATCTGGTAAGTATCAAAAAATAAAGAAATCATTTTTAAACTATCCTCTTGGCATTATTTTATCTAGTTGATTGTGTTCATAACTTTTTGACACACTGAGAAATTACTTTGTGCTGTTAAGTCAAGTTTTGGTGCAGCATAATATCAAGGAATGACCTTCACTCCCAAATGTTTGGGTTTTCAGATAAAGTATAACTGTAGAGTTTATAAGGATGACTTTGATATACGGCTTGTGGACACTGTTCGTTTTGTTGCACTACAGTAAACATACAACTTTTTCAGGATGTGTGTTTGTGTTTAATGTAGGAAAGGTAAGGAGTTGTTTTTACAAGTTATGCTGATGATAGAAGCGGGAAAGTTTTATGAAAAGGGCAAAAGTGGTAAAGCACAAAAAAGTAGAATAATAAAGGGAATAAGAAGGCAAAGAAATGGACTGTATGTTTTTAAAAGCGAGGAAGTGTCAATTTGACCCATGCTAAAAGTGCAATTTTTGGTCCAGAAAAAATTTCCTCTGCTTTATCTCAATAGGAAGCTTATAAATTACTAACCTTACTATCTCTGTTTTTTTACATAAATGTTAAAAGCCATTTTCATTCTTTAAAGATATATTTCTTTTAAAAATATAATATACCCTCAATGTATTTATATTTGTAAACTAAATTCAGTTTGAGTTAGTTTGGTGAGTGAGTACTTTATCCAGTTTTATAAAATTTTACCTGGTTGATATTATTTAAACTCCAATTTTACAGTTCATAGCTAAATTCTAATAGTTCTATTAATGCTCTGGTTACTTTTTATTATGATTTAGCTTTTCTTCATTACTGATTTACTCCATGAGTTTTAATTATTTTTCTTTCTTTGCAGCCTCGTTTGGACCAAGTTAACCATTCATTTGAAAATTCAGAATTGACAGATTTGGATAAGTTGAGATACAGGCATTGCCTTACAACACTGACAGTCCCAAGAAGATGTATAGGATTTGCAAGGAGGCGAATTGGCAGAGGTGGAAGGTAAATTATTTATTTTGACCTGGATTTTGTTTACAAGCTGGAAAGAAATGTATAGGAAAATGTTAAGTTCTTCCAGATAATATTTGGTTGTATATTGCTTTTCAGGGTCATAATGGACCGAATATCCACAGAACATGACCCAGTCCTGAAACAGATAGACCCTGAAATGCTGAATGGTTTGTCAAGCTCTTCCCAAACTATAGACTTTTCTTCTAATTTCTCACGGACCAATCCTTCCAGTAAACATTGTGAAAATAGACTGTCCCTTTCTGAAATATTAAGCAATATCAGATCATGTCGACTACAGTGTTTCCAGCCAAGGCTACTAAATGTACAGGACAGTGATAGTGAAGAATGTACCTCAAGAAAACCAGGGCAGACTGTGAACAATAAAAGAGTTTCTGCAGCATCTGTAGCTTTATTGAACACCAGCAAGAATGGCATATCAGGTAAGCTGTCACTTTGTTGAAGGTATATCCTGCTATTCTTTTCGCCTTAATTTTCATTATCTACTCCAAAAACTCACAGGGTAAATTTTGAAGGTTTATTTTCATAATCCCACTGAGAACAGCAGTTTTACCTAGCCTACTACATTTTTTTCCCAGCCTAAGATACTAAACCTAATTATCATGGTTTGCACTTTAACCAAAATGTTCTGATACCTATGAAACTACCGACATATATTGAATGAGTGTGCCTACCATGGTGAATATGTCAGCAGAATGCAGAGGGATCCCTATGGGCAAAGTGGTTATAAGCTGCAACCAGACCACAATACTGTCTGCCTTGATTAAAGAAAATTTTTATTTTTTAAGCATAAACTTTGCTTAAAAATAGGCGTTGCTATTCGAGAGTACCACTGAAAGCTTTCTTCTGAAAAAAGATATTTTAAGAGGCTTTCTACGAGTAGTTTTAATTTTTATCTGATAACTTACCTCTCTGAGTTTGGAAAGTTATTTTTTTACTTTAAGAGACATTGTACTTAAATAAATTTAATATTTTTATGACATGTACATTATAAATAATGTATAATTTCTAGAGAATCTTAAATGTAATTTTGATTTGCTTCCTTCTGTAAATAGCTTCTCTTTAATCACATGTACACAAGTATGTATAATTAGTAAATGCCTTTATAATGTATGCATTGCAAATTATGCATGGTATCCAGAGACAAAACTAGATGTGACTTGACTTATACTATTGATATCCTTTCTTTCTGTAATAGGTATCTATTTCTAAATGATTTCCTGGATGGTACATTTTAGTATGCGAAATTATGTTAAACTTCTTTAAAGTGATTTTAAGTCATTTTGACTTGAAATTTGGTCTCAGTAATGTTCAGTCTTTCAGTTACTGAACTGCTTATTTTCAATCATGACCTAGACATTATCTGTTTAAAGGTTGTAATGGGAAATTGCATTTGTTTTAATGATTGGAAGTTGGGCGTATCATTTCTTTAAATTAGTTGGTTAATTATCTTCTAAATGAACTTAGGAAGAAAAATAGCATCCCATTTTATAAAGTTCATGAGTCTGATGTTTAATGAGCTTTTGAAGCTAAACTGAATAAATACTTAGTTTGATTTTTGAGGTGGTGAGATTCTAAGAAATCTAAAGATAGTAGGAAGTCATCAAATATTAGGTCGATCATTTTTTCAGCCAACTTCAAGACATTGTTCAAATTATTAAACTGAACAGGAATTCCTGTCCCAAAAATTACTCAAAAATAATTTTTGCCAAAAAGGGAGTTTGAAAACATACCAGTATAGGCATTTCTAATTAGATTTTTACCATAGAAAGAGTTTCTACTCTACAAGTGTATACCAAGCCAAAAAAATGATTTTAATATGTTCCTTCTCAACTTGAACACACAGCTTTTCTACTATACATCCCCAGTTAATGTTAGATCTATTTGACTTAACTCTTTTCCCCAAAATGTGCATTTGTTGCATATGTTATTATAGCATAGATACTCTAAATGTATTGATCCAGAATAAAATTTAATGTAACTTCAATAACTTCATCAGCCCTAGAATTTAATGATACTACCATACATTAGCATAAAATAAGTATTTAAAATACTATTACAATAATAAAATATGCATTTCTCAAAGAACTTGAATCACAAATGTTAAAAAAATCATAACATCGTAGACACCAAGATTTTTTTCTTTTTTGCCTTTCCGCTACTCGGGGGGAAAAAAATAGTTTTCTTGGTCTATGTAATTATTTTCTGTCTTATGTTTTTTACTACTCTCAACATTGTACCATTTATCTTTCCTTGAAAAATTTCAGGGCTTAAGCAACAATTAAGCTACATTAGAATCAATGTTTTAATTAAATTTTTCAAGTATATAATTATTTGTTACTAGAGTAAAGAATTGGGTTTGAAGTTTTTCTTCTCTGCTAAGTGTGATACTCTAGTCATTGAAGCACAAAGGGGGAGGGGGGTGTTTTTAACAAATTTCTTTTGTTTCAAAATACTAGGCACAGGTATATAAAGGCATAAGGAAACAAGTCTTTTAACAGCATTTTTATAAATAATCAAAAAGTGGTGGCAATTTTAAGTATTCTTTTGTACCAGTTATATTCATTACATAGTTTTCTTAGTTCTGGTTAGGTCATTTTAAGTGGATTCACTTATAGTTCAATAAATATTGGTAGAAATTCTTTCTTTCATCTGCTTAAAGCAAAGGATGTAGGTATTTTTAGAAAGTTGTATTTTTATATGTCATGGACATATATACAAAAGGGTTGAATCCTCCTATAATTGTTTTTTTTAAATCTGTGTGACTTTTAACACTTTTGCTTTCTGCTTATTCTTAGTTGCCTTGGTCTTGAGAGCATGAGTGTCTTTAAGAGGACCAAGACTGACCCAGGCCCTGACTTTTGCCTGGCAGAGTATCACTGAGCTAGACAAATTAGAAGTACTGAATTTTCTGTTTCACAACTGGGAAATCCAGCAAATAAATGATTTAATCATAAATAGAAATATAATGCACTTGACAATTATATTGTATCACAGATTCCTCAGTAATTATTTTTTTAAAAAGTTGAACTTGAGGGGTAGTGGTGAAAAAGGTTTTCTTTTGTGATGTTAATAATTCCTTAATATTTCAAGTCAATTCCTGTATCTTAAACATATTCTAATTCTTATTTTTTATATCAAACATAAAGGACTTAAAAAAACAAATTGAAATGTATGTCCTAGGTATTAGAGGATCTAAAACTAAAGACTTCATCTTAAAGCAAAGAGATGTGTCTTGTTTATTATTGAATGAAACAAGGATATGTTTTCTTTGTTGAAAAATTATTCTCAAAGAATAGAATCAAGACAGAGAAAGGAAAGACAGATTGTGCTGAGCATGGCCAGTGAATAACCAAGGACTGTTAATTTCATACATTAATTATTTTAGAATATCTTATATGCAAAGCACTATATTAAGTGTTTAAAAGTTGCAGAGTTTTACAGAGCAACAATCCTTACCTTCAAGGAATTTACACTACATGGCAAATATTACATTCTTTATAAAAATAGATGATAAAAGTTTGTAGTCATTTGAAAGTGCAGTCTTATTTAAGTGTTCTTTTGAGATGTCCTTAAATCCAAACCTCAAGAAAATGTAATTCATATCTAAAAGTAGCTTTGCTTGTTTAGATTTGAAGGGCTGCATTAATTTACACTTAATTTTGGTTTTGCATTTTGACCTAATGCATGGTTGCAATCAACTTTTTTTTTCCTCCTGTGTTTAGTATACTGAATAGTAGACACCAGCAGCCTTTTGGACCGGCTTCAAATTTGCAAACCAATTTGTAAAATATCAACATTTTGGACAGTTTTACAAGAGAAATTCCTGGTTTTTAATTTTTTTCCATTTGTCTTCCTTTCTTAAATTACTGTAAAATGTTTGTTTGCAAGTATAAAAGTTTTAGGATAGGTACAACTATGTTTTAACAACTAGTTACAGAACTCATGATTTATTTTTGAGTCAAGGTGACTTCCAAAGCTGAGATGGATTCAGACTTGAGGAATTAAAAGATTTTAGTTAGCTACGGGAAATACTACTGAAATTTCTGTTGTAACTATTTAGCTTAAATATCAGAAGTTTAAAAGACTCTTTAGTTCATTTTCTTTATGATCACATCTTACTTGTTTTTTATTCTCCATCCTCCCCACCCCCCACCCTGAACTCTTCCCATCGCCACCCTCCCTACCCCCATAGTTTTGCAGTTTGTTAGTTTGCCTTCAGCTATGAGAATTACATTATAGGATGCGTATAGTCCTGGAGAAGTTATACAACTTTCAAGGAATAGAATATTTATCCTCAGGGTAGCTCCCGTGGTATATGTGGACTTTCAACCTGGAAGGTTTAAAATAGGAACCCCCACCTCCCCTCCCCCAGTACAGGCCCCAGATCTGTCTTCACAAAAATTGCATGTAGTCAGCATTCCTTCAATAAAGTATATATTAAAACTTTTAAGACCTTCCTGCTTGATGAAGAAAAGCTGGATAATATATTCATGTTGACTTTTAGATAATTTTTACTACCACATTAGATGTTCTTCATTAAACTATGGAAACTTGGTCTAAACTAGTGGCTTCCCAATGCCACTAGTGGCTTGGTCTAAAATTCATGGCTTCCCAATAATACATCATCTTAGCCCACTTTGAGAAATGCTGCATTAACAGCTAAGATTATTTTACAGAGGGAGGCACAAGCACAGAATCATATTGTGAGGTCATACAGTAGATTTAGAATGTGTTTCTATTAGATTTTTCTTTTTAGTTTATCAGTGAAACAACAATACAAAGCTAACAAGTACTTACAGAGATTTCACACATACTTAAGAATACCTCTCTGGATCCAAGTTTTAAAAAACAGTGATCTAGGGTTTTAGAATTATTATATCAGTGTATAATCTAGCAACATGACAATACCTATAGTATGTTTCTGATGAATTACTGTTGGGAGGAAAAGGTGATAAATGGTTAGCCGAGCAGACCACCTTACAGGAACCACATGCCTGAAAAGATGAAATAAGGAATGCCTAGAAACTCCAAAAACAATCAACATTCCAAGGATTGTGACTAGAGTCCTATGAAGAGGTACCTGGATTCATCTGAGGATTAAAGCAAACTGATAAATCAAAGATAGGTAATGAGCCATGTATAAAGAAGATACAGCCTGAAAGTTTAGGGGCTTTAGTGGAGAACAGACTGTTGGTTATATACACAAAATATTTAGAAACGTTAGTATGTTACTAATATACAGAATGACATTTACATATAAGGGAAAATTCTGTAATATGCACAGGGTCTGGCACAAATAACACCCCTTTTTTATTACAAAATCATAAGCCTGTTATTCTGTAACATAACAATATCACACTCAAGCACACCATATGACATTTTAAGTGAAATGTTCAAATTAAAACTATAAATTTTTACACCCATTTTATTACCCTACCAACAACACTCAAGCAGCCCTTAGTTCTGCCGCACCGTGAATCTGTCTATTAGAACGTGTTCCCCAGGGAGATTTGCATAACTTTTTACTTAGGGAAAGGAGCACTTCCCCATCCATCTGGAATGGTGAAATATTGCCACCTTCACAAACATTCAGATTTGTTGTTACTTTTAAAATGATAGGGCTTAGAGGGGTAGGGTAGGGTAGATTTATGACCAGTGTGAACTTCACTTTTAAGCTAGCAGTTTAGGAGCAACTAGTGGAAAGAACTTGGGTTGGTCCTAAGCAACAGAAGCAGACAAGGTTTCTCGTTTGTATGTGCCCATTTCTCCTTTGTGCCACCACCACCCACCCAAAGCTGGGCCCCTGTCCTGTATCTCATTCCTAAACAGATATCTTCATGGAACTATGACCTTTTTTCTGATGTGTTCTAATGCTTGCCTCTGTGGGCCCAAGTCTTAAAAAAACATAATGCTGGATTTGAGGGAGTAGACCATGTTCACACCAGATTCCAAGTCTTTTTTTTTTTTTTTTTTTAATTTTTATATTCCTTATACAGGTAGGACTTAAACAGATTTGGGGGGGCGGTTAATTTTTCCTTCCTGCCTTTGTATCTAATAAACTATTTTTCACCTTTCTCAAGGTTTTCAAACATCTGGAAATTCATGAATAAATACTTCACATTTTCATTTGATTTCGAAGATTGTAAATTTAGAATTAAAATTATTTTTCTCACTTAAAATATAACACTTGCAGTGAATTTAACATGGGCAAAGAAAGATTTGATTTTGTTGGTAATTCAGTAAAATAATTAATGTATACTTCAAAAATACAGGTAATATTAAAATTTTAAAATGAGCCTGATGATGGCCCCAGGTTTTCTAATTCTCTAAAAATAAAATTGCTACTGTGTAAGAACTGTTTTCACCTCATTGCCTAATTCTAATGATAATTTAAATTGTTGTGGAACAGAAATGAAGGCATATCTAAAGCTTTATCCATCTCTGATGCCTAACTCCCTTTTTATAGAAAGTAGACTATATTACACATAACTTGTTATATCTAACTTACCATCACAAAAATTTTTTTTAAATTTCTTACCCTGACTGCTGTGGCTCAGTGGGTTGGGCGTCGTCCCATAAACTGGAAGGTGGCTGGATGATTCCTGGTCAGGGCACGTGCCTGGGTTGCGGGCCAGGTGCCGGTGAGAGGCAACTGATCAGCATTTCTCTTGCAGAATGATATTTCTGTCCCTCACTTTCTCCCTCCCTTCCCCCCTCTCTAAAAATAAATATAAATAGAATCTTCAAAAACAGTTTTTTATAATTTCCGATCGGTTGTCCTACTAAACAGAATACTTTTGGGGGTTAGTCAAGTGAGCTAGGTTAAGGGTGTATCTCTTAGCTGAACTTCCTTTAGGTCATATTGATTAGATTTCTCAATTGCATTTAAAGTTTGACTCATATTAGGTGGTATTTCTTTATATGTATCTTTGCTTCCCAACTATCCTGTGGGACTTCACAGGGTAGACCCTCTTCTTAATTTATTTTTCCCTGTGGTCATTCTTACCTGCTAATGCAGCACTCTGCATCACAGTAGATAGTAAATACTTGTTGATTGAGTGAAGTAGTTGGGCGAGAGGAAAGCAATAAAGAAAAATAGAGCAAAATTTCCCTAGTAGTACATGTATTCCGATGTGATTTAATATACATTTCTTTGGGGAAAATATTTCCTATTATAAATTTTTCTTAGATAACTTTTTCAACAAAAGTTTTAGATGTCTTGCTTTTATTTCAAATTACTAACTTTTAATACACTTGGTTACAGCATAATCAGTTACATCCAGGGATACATTGTATCCTTAATTTTCTTAACACCTCACTGATTTCTAGCCCATGGTTTTATAGATAGGACTCATTTTAGGCATGTAATCTGTTAGCTTGATCTGTGGTCTATGGTTATATTAGATGAAGATCTTTGTCTTGCACTCTGATTTGTAATCAGAAAAGGTATTTCACTGGAGTGTCATAGATGAAAGCCAGCAGCCAGAATCATTTACATCTTGCAGATGGTCCTATCTTCTTAACTAAGACTATAACTTGGTGTTATTTTTATTTGCACTAATCTAAGTTTTTCTCATTATACAATTACTACAGTTACTACAGTGTAGAGAGTTAAGAGTGATTGCAAAGCTACTGAGAATATGAATAAATGGTAGAATTCTCGTATTAGAACTGTGTTATAAAATAAAAGCCACATAGAGGAACTTTTTCTTAGCATAAGATCATGGATACTAGCCTAAGCTACTTGCTGAAAGAGCTGTCATTTTTATTAGGTTCTTTGCTAATGATGTATATTGTAATTTGTAATTGCTTTTCATCTTAGTTATGGAATAATTTTGTGTTGTATTTTTACTTGTTAAAATACTTTAAACATACTTATTTCTGAAATTAATGTCCTTTATCAGTAACAGGGGGTATCACAGAAGAGCAGTTTCAGACACATCAACAGCAGTTAGTTCAAATGCAAAGGCAGCAGCTTGCTCAGCTTCAGCAGAAACAGCAATCTCAGCATTCCTCACAACAGACACATCCAAAAGCACAGGTAAACCTGTCTTTAATCATGCTTATTTCTCTTCCTTTCTCTCATAATTATGTAGTTTTGTTCAATTTTAGTCACATCAGAGAAGATAGTCTTGATATTGCCACTCTTGACTTTGAAAATCAATACTGTCTTTTAGTTAACTTATATAATTTTAAGTGACTAGTTAATATTTTATGAGAGGAGCACTAGAGCCAAATATGATATTTTTAATTTAGGAAAAAATGTTTTGAATGGTTATTAAGAATTTGTAAAAGTCATTATATACTCTTAGAACCATTACCCCCTCCCTAGCCAATGTGGCCTTGTTGGTGGGACTGTTGTCCCATGGACTGAAGGGTTGTCAGTTTGAGTCCCAGTCAGGGCACGTGCCTAGGTTGCAGGTTCGGTCCCCGGTCAGAAGCAACCAATCCATGTTTTTCTCTCACGTCAGTGTTTCTCTCCCTCTCTCTCTCTCCCTCCCTACCTTTTTGCTCTAAAATCAATGAGCATGCCCTCGGATGAGGATTTTTTTTAAAAAGAACCATTATCTCTCGTACCTACTGTCCCCTCAAATTTTTTTCCAAGGTTTTAACTTTCCTAACCCTGTTTCCATGTGGGTGTGCCCAAGCTGAAAGGTAACTCTCTTTAATTGTTCAGTAACTCTAAGCATAGCCCGTTGCCTCCTTGAATCTTACTTTCCTGAAGAAAAAAAAATGCCACCAGATGAGATTTTCCATAGGCACCATTAAATGAGGACACTATGGATAAAAATAAAAATACCTTATAAAACTCTTAACTGTCGGAAGAGAAAGCTTTCACCACCTTCACATGAGCCCTGTAAGACTCATTTTGGGCTTCTGTCCTCCAGAACTGTATGAGAATAAATTTCTCTTGTTTAAGCCTCTAAAAACAAAACTGTAATCGAGTTTATTTCAAATTTGAGCCACCTGAAAAACATAAACCCTAGTGTTTTAAGTCTTAAATTTTGTTGTTTCATAATTCTAAAATAATAACTGAGATCAACACAGTTTTGTTATATCTCAGGCCAGCGTCTGCCATAGGAGGAGTTCAGTTTATCACCACAGGGTCGGCACACTGACCTTGGAGATCCCGAGTCTAGCAACATGAAAATCCCAGTGACCCTACGACCCCTCAACACTCCTATGACACCCTGGTGGGCCTGGGACTGTCCCACATTCTAGCGCTGTTGGCTGTTAGTAGTAGCTACCAGTTTTATACAGAAACAAGAGTAAATGCCATTAAACTTGCCTTTTTATTTGCTTTTTCTGAGTTTCTTGGGTAACCAGCCTAAAGTATTTTCAGCCTACTGCAAGATTAGGCCAAGATGTGTTTTTTTACATTGAAACAAAAATGACTGTTGGCATCTGTGATTTTTATTTTGCTCATAGTATCGAGATTGTCAAGTAAATTAAAAGGCATTCATTAACACTTATTGGGGAAAATTATACAGCATTAAAGGTTTGGGGTTTTAATCCCCTACTTCTTTCTTAGAAATAGTTGCTTCCCAGTTTTTAGTCACTTCCCTGCTTCATATGCCAAAAATAGTCTGTGGAGTCCTAGATCTCTTCATCTAAATAAACACTTGTAACTGTTCCATAGGAAATCTTGGCTTTGCCCATTTGTTAGTATGTTCATGGAATCACCTCTAAAAACTTGGGTTTAATTTTGTTCATTTTATAGGGCTCAAGCACCTCTGACTGTATGTCTAAAACACTTGACTCAGCCAGCGCCCACTTTGCTGCATCTGCAGTGGTCAGTGCACCTGTTCCAAGTCGCAGTGAGGTAGCCAAGGAACAGAACACCGGCCACAACAATATAAACGGTGTTGTCCAGCCTTCAGGTAAGCCTGTGGTTTCACATGTTTGTTACTAGCTCACAGTTGTAACTCACTGATTTGAAGTATAGTTTTTGGTTTTTATATCCAAAGAGGAAATGTACAAAATGTCAGTCTTCAGAATTTCTGTGGATAATGCATGGTGGAATAGGTGGATGTGTTCTAGAATTCATATAGAGCCTGCTTTCTATTTCCTTCCACACCCACTGGATACTACCTATGTGACTCTTCAGCCTACCTAGTTTTAGCCACATTTAGGAAATGTGTCAAGCTAATCACTAACCATCACCATTGGATTATCCATACATTGATAATAAGGCGAAATACAATGCAGGATGGTCAATAAGGTTGAAATCAGGTTCACCTCCCCTCTTTTATGTACTCATAGGCCTGCTCTCTCTGACTCCGTCTCTTCAAGTACAGCATTGCTGTGAAATACTGTCTGCTTCTTACTACCCTGAGTCCTCAAAGACTTGCGATTCCTGACACCCTTCAACTACAGCTCAGACCTTAGGATGTTCCACTTGCTTTTATTTGCATCCACAATTCTGATTGCCCTTTCTTACTGATATTCTTTCATATATACATTCTAATAGAAATCCAACTATCATTTTCACCTTCCCTCAACCTCCAGCATGGACCTCTCTGTCCTATTACAGAGTTTCCAAATATGGAGGCAGTAGAATACTTTACAAAGTCCTTTTATGTAGGCCAGTAGAAAGAGAGTGTGTTTGTCTTTGGGGTTGTAACAGATACGTATGTTGTACTTACTGATCAGAAGCTGTCTTTGGAGAGGCTGTCATGCGGAGGGTTCCTCTGGCATTTACTTAGATTACAAATGTTTGCCTTTATTTTTTATATTAATTGAACAATGAAAATTTATGAAGTACTTGCTAAATGCTGTACACTGTTAAGCAAGCATTTCAGCATGTGCAATTTTTAGATGCTTGCTTTTTTTCCCTTCATTTTTATTGTTTATGCTATTACAGATGTGCCTATTTTTTCCTGCTTTGCCCACCTCCACCTAGCCCCTGCCCCCGCCTTCCCTCTGGCCATCACCTGACTGTTGTCTGTGTCCGTGGGTACGCATATCTGTTCTTTGGCTGATCCCTTCACCTCCTTTTGTCCAGTTCCCCCCTCCCCCTCCTTTCTGACAGCTGTCAGGCTATTCCATGTGTCTAAGCCTATGCTTCTGTTCATCACTTTATTTTGTTCATTAGATTCCACATGTAAGTGAGATCATATGGCATTTTTTAAGAGTTTAATGAATGTCTTATGACATGAATGGATTTTTTTTTTCTCCTTCAGGAACCTCTAAAACATTGTACTCCACCAATATGGCTTTATCATCCAGCCCAGGGATTTCAGCTGTACAACTTGTAAGGACAGTTGGCCACACCACTACAAACCACTTAATCCCAGCATTGTGCACAAGCAGTCCTCCAACACTTCCCATGAACAATTCTTGCCTGACAAATGCAGTGCACCTCAATAACGTCAGTGTTGTTTCTCCAGTCAATGTGCATATCAACACACGGACTTCAGCACCATCGCCAACAGCCTTAAAACTTGCCACAGTTGCTGCCAGTATGGACAGAGTGCCAAAGGTTACTCCTAGCAGTGCCATCAGCAGCATAGCAAGGTGTGTGTGTGCGTGTGTTTCAAGCATCATTCTATCTCTTTCTGCTGGCTATTCTGTGGGAGGAAAAATGCTTTTTTTATTTACTGCTCAAATAATGTCTGTTGATTGCCTCGCTTTTCAACAGATGTTACTTAGTATCTGCTTAATGTAAAGTGCTGTGACTTGGGTTATTTGTTTAAGGTCACTAGTAGGGTGTTTAAATGCTAACCAGAATTGTAAAAACATCAGGAGAATACTACATCAGATTGGGAACCATCAGGCCGAAAAAATTTATCAAAGAGTCTATTTTAGAAGCTTCAGTTATTCTCTCAGTCCTTTTGTAGTCTAGACAGCCCGGATGATCAGAGTTATTACTAACTTCCGGGTCAGAGCTTTCCTTTTCAAATCAAAATTTTTGTTTTCTTCAACATTAAGTGCCAAGGGAAAGTAAATTATTCTATTTTAGGTATAAAATTAGAATATTCTGGGATTAACTAAACCTAGGATAATGTATTTCTGAATATTTTTTACATTCTTTTTATGAGACTATAATACATGAGAACAGTGAATCAGAAAAATATTGATTTGCATGGTTTATTAACTGCATGGCCTTAAACCTGTAAAATTAAACTGTAGTTGAAACTAATTTAATTAATATTGTACCCCTAATGATCCTTGTTTTTGAGCATCATAAAGTCCGTCTATTGTAAAAATCTTGGGTTATCCTGTTATATATTGCGTAAGGAATTTATCACTGGCTTACACTGAAAATACTATGTTAAATTACTCTTTCCTAAGTAAATAGTTATAATCAAGGAATTAGGAATTAATAGGATTTCTTAGCTGAAGGAAACTTTTTCTCATTCCTATATAGAAATTGTAAAAATGGGAAATGTTCTTGGGAAGTACATGTTTGTAGGACATAAAAATGTATCTGCAAATAGAGAGTGTTAATGTTTATTTTACTGTTTGCCTGATTACAGAGAGAACCATGAACCAGAAAGATTGGGTTTAAATGGAATAGCAGAGACAACAGTAGCTATGGAGGTGACATAACCTAAAACATGTGGCTTTGACCTGTGCTGATGGTGTGCAGTCATTCATACTCTGGCTGAACGCAACAGGCGAGACTCTGCGGATCACAGAGGCTAACCGTGGACCTAACCGGACTGCAGTATATCGGATGTGTAATCGATATATGATGTATATTTTGTAAAATTG
The DNA here is from genome assembly GCF_022682495.2 of Desmodus rotundus. Lineage (NCBI taxonomy): Eukaryota > Metazoa > Chordata > Mammalia > Chiroptera > Phyllostomidae > Desmodus > Desmodus rotundus. The sequence continues at coordinate 139,124,494 of NC_071388.1, forward strand.
GGGAAATCACTACCTTGTAAAATAGTTTATTTGTATCATCAATATTATTTCTGTTACTTGAATAGTAGATATTCATCATCATGCTTTTGCACTTGAATTTGCAACTGAATGGATTTTAAAAAATAATTCTTTAATGGGATCATGAGCATGAAATGGGATCCTGCATCACTTGTTTTAACTATTTATTTTGCCATGTTTACATTTTGTATCTTGTAAAAATAAATCCAACTTTGTGTCTAAAAAGTTAAAGATTCATAGCTAGGAAATGAAATTCTTGTAATTTTTTTCTAAAGGAACTGTAAAGTTTTCACTTGGTTCATTTTGTTTCACAATTTGACTAGATGGACTTTTTGGTAAATACTTTAGTGGCATTTCACTGTCAAATATGAAGTTCAAGGCAAAATAGTATTTTCTATTACTGTGCAGGGGAAAGGGATGGATCGATACATGCAAATTTAATGTAGTAACTCACTTTTCCATATATTTTGAATGTATATTTCTATTTATAATACCAGTTTATAAAAAATAATTACACAGAACAAATGGACTAGGAAAAATTATGCATCTAGCACATTTACACTGTGCAGACATGGAAATTTTTCAAGGATTACATTTTATCTGAAGACTGCATATTTTAACTGGCTTTAAAACTGTAACACACCACATAAAGGATATTTTACCAGGTATGTATTGCATTATATCATTGCAATAATTATTGGAAGTCTAGATATCGAGCCATCCCAGGTGTTGGGGGGGGTGGGGGTTGTGACAAGATTGTCTTTTCAATTTTGGAGAGTTTTCCTGTGGCTACAAGGCAAGTAACGGGTTGGAAAAAGTCTGACTGTAAGCGTTGGACACCTTCATAGTGTAGTGTTTTAGTGACTTTTTTTATACGGTTCTTGTAAATTAGATACGTGTAGTGGTGTTTCAGAATGTTTGTTTATGCACTAGTTCAGACAACTTTCCCTGTTACTTGTTCTTGATAAGTGAAAACTGCAGGGAAATAAAAAATACATATCAAAACATGGACATGCTGCATATGTGTTTATTTCACAATGTGCACACAATATAAGTAAAAATTTAAGGGAGATGATAGCACTTAATGGCACTTTTCATTTTCACAGTGCTTGCCAAGCATTAATGAAAAGAATTATAAGCAGCTCATCTGTGGGCACTATTGGGTTTCAGATAATCCAATATAAACTACCTTTGATATGAAAAGTTCTTGAAATATTTTACAGAATGTAAGTAATTTGTAGTATAACATTCATTGAAATCTCATAAATGAGCCTCATTTTATAAATAGAAGTTTAGAGTAGAATTATATTGCAAGGGCGTTTTGTCAAGTAAGTACTGGGAAATGTAAATATTTTTAATGAATATGATTAAAACCATTTCAAACTTACATAATTTTATACTTTACATTTTTTATATCTGCAGTTCTAAAAGTTGTAAATTGATGTGTCAGTTGAACTAATGGGCCAAGATTTCTGCTGAGAGTGGTTTTTATTCAGATCCTAAATGTGTGAAGCAATTTATGGGCAAACCAGAGAAAAAAAATAAATTTAATTTCTTCATTGGTTGTGACCTGGTAGGATCCATGCTCATTTCTGCCATACTACCTCTGGAGTTACTCATTGCCGATGATATAAAGCAAATAATTTTGATTTGACATGTATTATGACTGTGTTCATTCTGCTCATAGTTGGGTGTATATAACTCTGCTGTTAAGAACTTAAAACAACTTTAGTGCCAATTTTGGAGAAAGCTTTTTTTTCCATTTTACTGAAGCAAAGCATGAAGTGAATTTGCCTTATGTGATATACGTGTTAAAAATAATTTTAAGTAAAACAAAAATACTCTTCACTTGTACAGTATCTGGAGATGTGGCAAATCTAGAATTTATCAGACTGATGACCAATTTATGTGTTCCTTTGAAGTAAAATAGAAAAATAAGCCTTCCTTATTTTGGTGGTTGTAACTGTTTCACAGGTGGCATTTCGGTTACTGCACACACATTTTTCCAGTGTTCTTTAAAAACTTACGTGACAGATACTTATTTTCACCATGTTAAATCGAAGAATAGTTTGTTTTTGCACGGGCCCTCCCCTGGACAATACCACTATCTCTCTCGGTTCTCTGAAGAAACTAGTGTTGGTACTTGTAGATCAGTTAAGGTCCTAGAGTCCTTGGAGAATGGTTTTTGATGGAGTGCATAGTAGGTTGGTTTGTTTTACCCCTCAAACGAAGGGGTAACTCTCGTGTGCTTGGGATATCTTGCAACTCAGTACGGATAAAAATACTTACAAACTAGTCATCTGCTTTCCTCAAGAGTGAGTGCCCTTCCTTTCCTGGTAATGGAAGATCATCGTGACCAGTTACTATGATGAGAGCTCCAAGGATGTTTCACAGTGTGTTACGGCACATCTTTCTTTTGCAAAAGACTAAGGGAAGAATAAAAATATCTGGAGGACACATGTAAAAAATATATACACACACATTCTTTTTTAAAAATAGGGATTACAGTATTCGGAACTATGCTTATGTTTTTTATTACCAAAGTTGTTTTTTTCGGGGGTGCGCAGTAAGGAGGACTAACAATTCAGAAACTTCTCCCTATTATATAATGCTGTATTTGAGCAAATTTTATTGATCAGTAATACACTTTTGACTGAAGTGTTTTGCTGTCCCTTAACTGACTTGGCAGATTGAATTTCAAAGGTTTAAGGATATCTCAAGTAATTGTGACTTTTTCCCCCCTAAGACAGAAGATGTCTTCAGCATTAACCACAACAGAGCTGCTGGTGTCAGAGCCTGCGGAGTTCTCTCCCAGGGACTTTCTCATCTAGTCCTGACAACAGTTGTGCGAAGTACTATTATTTTTCTTATTTTACACATCAGGAAGATGAAGTTTAGAGAAGTTAAATAACTCGCCCTATGTCACATACTCTTCACTTGTGCAGTATCTGGAGATGTGGCAAATCTAGAATTTAGACTGATGATAAATTCAGTTGTGGAGCCAGCAATTAAACTTAGGTAGTCAACACTTAAACCACTGTATTCATCTTTAGTGCGGAAGAAGTACTCTTCAAAGAAGTACTTACTGTATTTCTCAGTCCACTTACTGGGAGCATCTGTAGCAGAGTTTTAAATTTCATTTAGAAAACAACCACCCCCACTGTTAGACCACCAGGCAATTAGTGTTTGTTTTTCACTTCCCAGACTGAGTGCATTAGATGCAACTGTGGCTTCGAGGCCTCCACCCGCCAAACCCAAGCCCATCAGTGCACCCTCCCAGCACTGGGCCCTGGGAGCTGGATCTGGGCCAGGACTTGGCTGAGGTTTGCCCTTTCTGAACCTGGTTTCCCCATCTACAAAAGGAGACCACATGGACGAGCTTGGTGGGGTTTCTGTGTGGCCCGTGTGCTACTGCTCTCTCACCAGAGTAATTGATGTGGGACCTAAGACAGACACAGTCAGTCTGGAGCTTTTCTCCAGTCACAAATGTCATCAAGGCTGACGAGTATGGAGAGTTGTCGGGCAGCTGAGCTCATGTGGAGCTAATAGTTCTGACCAGCTTCAGTGACAAGTCCGAGAAGGGCACGAGAACTACATCTTTCAGAGGAGGCGTGACTGGGGAAACAAGACTGGCAACGCCGGGCAGTAGACGATCGATTTGTTGAGCCGGGTTTTTATACCTTCTGTGCCACTTAATTGGCCGGTGATTTTATCATCTTCATATTACTGAATTCGTATCATGGAACAAACGGGTAGAAGTCAGTAACCTCCAACATCTCTGCCAGCTCTGGTGCTGCAGGAATCAAATCTCAGTCTCTCCCTCTCATTTCCCTGGTGAGCTCCCTTACTTCCCAGAAAAATTACAACCTCTGCTGTTGATAAGTCCAGCCGTTGACTTACCGGCACCATTCGAGAAGATCAGTAACAAATCAGACTTTCCTGCCATGTCTTCGTATGTCTAAAGGGAACTATTTATTTCAAACACGGGGTTAACCTTTTTGGCTGTGGCTTACTGCAAAGCTTGACATTTTAACATAGGGAAGAGGAAGGTGACACTAAGCCACATATTTCTCCAGTAACAATTTATTTGGTATAGAATTTTAGGCTCGAGCTATCTTGAAATGGGATCTTGTATGTCATATCAAGATAAAGGGTTCTGTCTGTACTTAAGGACATTTTGTTACTCTCATGAAGTCTCCCTTGTCCTATTACTGAGTGTTTGAACAAAATCCCTCCTTCACTGGCTGGCTGATCAGAGCAACGCTGTGGGTCAAGTGATGATAAAATATCTCAAAACATTGACCCCGCCTCATAATAAACACTGTTGTTCTCAGGAAAGCCTAGGATTCTGCAGTTACTTCTCCCTGCCTGAACAAGAGACCAACTCCAGTCACAAAAAGAAAATTATTTCACCTTCCATATGCAAACTTGATTTGATCAATGGCAGAGTCTAAAGCAATGCCATTTCCTATTTGCCAATGTTGAAAACCTGTCTTTAGTGTATGGACGAACACTGCTCTGTACCAGGGCTGCTGAAGGTCATGGTCACACACAGCTCCTTGTCTTACTAATGCCTATCTCTCATGTGCTCTTCTCACTGCTGTGAGTAGATTTTGGTCAGCACAAGTTAGGGAACGCTAAGATGCAGGATTTCAGACTTTAACGTAAAACATTAGTTATCTGCTGCTGAGTAATAAATTGTTACAAACAACACATAATGTGGGTTAGGAGTCTAGCATAAGGCCAAAATCAAGGTGGCAGCAGCTCTGTGTTTTCATCTAAAGGCTCAGTAAGGAAGCAGTCACGTCTCAATTCCCTCACGTTGTAGAGAGAATTCATGTCTTGTGGCTGTAGAAGTCCCAGCATTTGCTTCTTCAAAGCTGGCAAGGGAAGAGAGTTTATGCCATGTGAAGCAAGTCTCTTGCTTCAGGGAAGTCCTGAGCCTCTTATAGGGTTCATCTGATTAGGTCAGGCCCATGCAACCAGATCTGCTTTCATTAACGCAGTCCACTGATGGATTAAGGACCTTAATGGCATCTGAAAAACACTTTCACTTTTGCCCTATTCTATTTATTAGAAGCAAGACACAGGTCTTATCCACACACCAAGGGACAGGAGGTATAGATACTAGGGAATATAGGCCACTCCAGGGGGTGGCTGCCACATCTCAATAAATGGATTAACTCCATCCCACTACCACTCCCCAGTCTTCCCCTATAAAGAAACAATTTGAGCTACTCTCTAGTGCAAACTTTGTGCTGCTTTGTGAATCATAAATTCCACACACACAGGTGATGTCAGACAAGAGGTGAGGTCCAGTCCAGAGATAAGCCTGCACATCGTCAGCACAAAAACGTGGAAATGAGTGAGTGAGATCAGTCCGAGAAAGAGGAGACTGAAAAGAAAACTGAACAGAGAACATCAGCATCTGTGTGGCCAGGGCCAACTGGGGCAGGTGGCACCAAGGAAGACACAGGACAGCAACTGAGGAGGAAGATCTGATAATCCAGGGAGTTTCCTAACCTCCTTCGGGAGAATTGTGCAGAGGCAGAGAGCAAGTAGGCAGAAATGAGTGGTTTTGGTTGGTAAGGAGTACAGGTGATGAGGGTTTAGCGGTGAGGAAGGAAGTGGAGTGAAGATACGGATCAGAAGTCCTGAACTGAAGTCCTGTCCAGCACTTCTCGCCCTCAGAAGCACCTAGGAAGGAGAGCTTGTAAAAGTACAGATGTGTGGGTCTCATCCCAGGCTGGCTGAGTCTTCAAGTGAGTCAGGATACCAGTATTTTTTGTTCATTCGTTTGTTTGCCTGTATGGTTGGTTGGTTGGTTGTGTTTTTGTTTGTAGACTCACCAGATGGTGTTTGTTTACTGCAGCTAAGGTCACGAATGACTAGTCTAATTTTTCTGTTTACTGGTTGTGACAGTGGACAAGTAACTTTACTGGAAAGCTCAGAATTTATTTCCTTAGCTGAACAATAAGGAGGGCTAAATTATTTCCCTGAGTCTCATTAGCTCCAAAGGAATACAGAGAATGCCTCTCCATGGCCACTAGAAATAGTGCTCATTAGGAAGAATTCTTCATAACAAATGCTTTTCCCTGATCCTCTAAGGTTTTGAGATCATATGTTTTAAAAAAATAATAATTGTCTCGCAGTTCCCCATGGAATAAAATTATGGTTACTTAAATTCTCTACAGCAATTGATAAGCGTACCTCAGACCTTCCCATTCCAAGCAATGTCAGTTCCCAAATCACTCCCAGAGCATCAATGAGCTCAGAGACGGAACAGTTCCCTCTGTGGTCTCATCGCCCAACTTTCAAATGTTGATTCATTCCCAGTGTTAGAGGCTTTCAAGTTCTCTAGACCATGGCTATCAGTACACCCTGTCCAGTTGTATATTTATTACTGTGCATTTGTCCACAAGAACAAAATTACTGTCCTTAAGCTGTTCTAGGAGAAATTTTACTTGCCTACCGTTTACGCAGCGCGAGGGCGCCTTCTCTTTCCAAGGACCTCTTGGCCTCTCTATACCTTCCCTGCTGTAGATTGAAATACATTTGTCTTTATCCTGGTGCTTTCAAAATGTATATTCTATCTCAGAACTCTGCTTTGAGTTTCATTCTCCCATACCAATGCTTTGTTGACACCAACACTTGAAAGTCTCACAGACGTGCGCATACTTACCCACGTGCAAACAGTCTGTCGCCTACACGCTCCCAAATCTGTTACCACCACCTCCTCGTCCCACCACCACTCCCCTGTGTTCACCATCTCAGATACGGCACCACCACGTGCCCAAGAGTCATCTCGACTCCTCCCTTTCCTCACCATCCCCTCCACCCTGTTAAATCCATCAACAAATCTTTTGACATGAGCTCTGAAATATATGTTGGGCCCATCCACTTTTCTCCTTGTTCAGGCTACCACCACCTTGTCCAGGCACAGCCATCTCCTGCACTGCGCCAGCCTCATGACACCTTCCCACTTCCATTCTTGCCCATTTCCAATCAATTACAGCGTAGCAAATAGCCCTTAAAAGTCAGATGATCTCAATTGTCTCCTAAAACCTCTCCCTTGCTTCCCATTTACATTTAAAACCCCAATTCCACCCTGGCTGGTGTGGCTCAGTGGAGCGCCCGTCTGCAAACCAGAGGGTCGCTGTTCAATTCCCAGTCAGGGCCCATGCCTGGGTTACGGGCCAGGTCCCCCTTGGGGGTATGCAGGAGGCAACCATACTTTGATGTTTCTCTCCCTCTCTTTCTCCCTCCCTTCCCCTTGCTCTGGAAATAAATAAATAAAATATTTAAAATCCCAATTCCTACCATGACTAAGATCATCTCCTTCCTCTCCTAACTCCTCCCATTACTTCCTCACCTCACCACACTGGATCCCCATTGGGGGATCTAGGTGCTGACTCTAACAAACAATTTCCTACCTCAGTGCCTTTGTGTGGGAACATCTGTTCTGCCTGGAATAGTTCTCTATGCCTATGCCTCATCTTTTAGGCCTTGAGTGTCCCTTCTTGAGAGAGGTGTTTGTTCTCTGGCCTTCCTCCTCCGTTTTTCGCTGTCTCAGCCCCTCATCTGTCAGTGATATGAAGCAAATCATTTTAATTACTTGTTTACTAGTCCATGAGCCTCACGGTGGCAGGGACTTGTTCTCTGTTAGATCTCCTGCGCTCAGCACAGACCCTGGCACGTGGTAGTTGCTGAAATATTTGTTCAATATATATGCAAAAACAAAATGACAGTGCTATCAAAGAGAGTCAGGAGATTTCCTTTTTATATTTCTTATTGTTACTTTAAAGCAAAACATGTTGATCACTATACACATTTTTATTTCTCTTGGACTTATTAACCAAACAGGCTTAAATCTAAAATAGTTCAGTTAGGCTTAAAATGATTGACTTGTAGCGTCAGAAACTCGTTTTCCTTGTGAAGCTTTCTTTAGGAGGTCGCCATAATCTTCCTTAAGCCGTACTCTAGCAGATGGTTGTAGGTGGATAGTGGCAGAAAATAGGCTTTGTTTTAAGATCCCTAAAAGCTTTTTTTCTGCTTATATTTATACAGAATTAGCAGTTGTGCTCAAGTATAAGAGAATCTGGGAGCAGATTGTCTAGCTCCTGGTTTTGTCATTGTGTTTGTGAGCTAGTAATATCTCTAATGATTGCTGCACGGCTTATATCTGGGATTTGCAACTAATCAATACTTCCTCATGCATTACGCTTTCTGGGGGCCTTTTTGTCAAAAAAAAAATCAGATTTCAACACACTTATCAGGAATGTAGTGTGTTAGCGAAGCTTTCCGCTCGAGCTCTTTCGGAGAGAGGATGCTTGCTCACACTACACAGCAGATGCTTGCCCAAAAATGCAAATAGCATTTGTACCCACTGTTGACATTTCACACCAGTTCTCTTCCAAATGCGGCTTGAGATGGGATTGATTTATTCATCTGTAAATCACTCTGTCCTGGATGCTTTAGAAAGTGCTGTTGTCCCCAGCCTCCATCACTGAGGGTGAAATTTGTGTCAGTGTTTGTGAATGAGAACAACCCTTTTCTCAAAAGCTTTGCCCTTTTCTATTCTGTCTTGGGAATAGATCGCATAGAGTTTTTATAACTAAAAAGGAGCCCTACTGATGATCTCATCTAACTCTCTCATTTTACATAGGAAGAAACTAGGACCCAGAGAGATGAAGAAGCTTGTCCAGACACAGAGCTCGATGGTGCCTGACCTGGGATTAACCCAAGAAGGCTGCCAATCCTGTGCAATTTCTTAACATTCATGAACTTGGTCCAACAAATGCTTATCTAAGTGGTTTTTAGCTCTTAGTTTTAAGTTCTAAGTTTGAAAGTATTGATGGCCATTCTACTAATGAACACTTAGAGGGTTTGTTTGTTACACATATTGCATGGGTTTAGAGACCACTAAACACTGCATGCCTTGAAACTTATATTTTAATGCCCATTTGCATTTAGGGTAGTATTTGAGATTATTACAAGTCAGTAGACATTGCTTAAACAAATTTTTTTTATTGCAAACCAACTTTTCAGAAAGTTTGCATATATATATTCACTAATTCAGCCTAAGTTCATTGGATTAAAGATACTTATTTGCAAGTATTTAAATTAGATATATCTTGCGAAGTATCAATGTCACTGAAAAGAGGTAAATTACTGTAGTAGTGAGCTCCTGGTAATAATGCTTAAAAAATCTCCAGAGATCACAGAGATGGAAATTTGGATAAAATATCTTCTTTTGATTTTATTTACTAATTTTCAGAATACCTGAATTTATTATGTTATGCAACTGTTGACCACTCATTTTGTCTAAGACACCTTTGGGCACTGTCAGAGATGTAAAATTTTAAGTCTTGACCCTGTGGGGAAAAAAGCATATACATGTACCAATGGGGAAGATGGGGACAGATCAGCCAACCAGCGTCTAGGTTCCAACTCCTGCATCTGCCAGATGGGTTGTTTGAATCCCCCTAACATGGTTCCCAAACTCCAGGGCTTCACATTACTCTTAAAATAAAAACCCAGCTTTCTACCCTGGCCTACACAGCCCCTGTTGACCTGCTCCCTGCCCACCTCTCAGATCTGATTTACCTCTGTCCTCTCTTATAGCCACAGTGGCCTTCTTGGTCTACCTGGTACCCATTAACTGTTCCTACCACAGCCTTTGTGCTCTGCTCCCTCTGGAATTAGTATCTTCACATGACTATAGCTCCTTCTTAAGCAGTTTCTAGCTGAAACACATCCTCAGGGGACCTTTCCCAACCTTCTAAATTCCACAGTTAAACTATCAGTTCACTTTCGTTTACTGTTTGTTTTACTTTCATCATAGCATATATTTCTACCTGAAACTATCTATTATTTGTTCATGACTTGCTTGTGGCCTATTTCTCCTCCTAGACTTCCAGTCTCATTAAGAGCTGGAACAGCGCCTGTCTTATTCCTGGCTCTGTCCTCATTACCTCCTACAGCAGCCTGGCATGTAAACAGAGGCTCAGTAAATAGTTCCTGAATAAATAAGTAAATGAACAGTGCCAGGCCTGGCTACATCACGGTTTCCTGAGAACCTTAAAAAAACAAACAAACAGACAAACAAACAAAAAGCAGACTTCTGGGCTCAACTTCACAGATTCTAATTCAGTCCTAGGAGGAAGACCAGCTAACCTTAGGGAGAAGAAGAGTGGCTGAAAGGTGGAGGCGGACCTGAGGGAGCCTCAGCTCTCATACAGAGGTGCCACCAGCTCCAATCAGGAAGCAGCTGACTCTTCCACACAGATTGGCTCCTCATAGGCACACACAGGTCCAGTAGACACAGACACAAGCAGTGAACAGCATGGTAGCTACAGAGAGGAGGCCTAGGGCCGATTACACACAGCATCTGACAGTGACCTGTATCTGACCCTCATCCAAACTGGACCTAGAAGGAACAAAACTAATGGTGGGCTTCAGCCCACAAGAAAGCTCGAACCAACTAGCCACACAATCAGTACACCCAAAGGGGGATTCCTACAGGCTCCAGACCCTGCTGGGAGCAGCACCACATCACAGGGCAGCCACTGCACATCATCCCACACTTGGAGATTGAGGGCTACTCTCACAGTTGCCTGAAGGGATAATTCTACCCACAAAAGAGCCACCAGCATTTAAGATGCAACTACATCAAGGGGGACACAAAACCCTAGAAGAAACCTTCCTGGACCACAATGTTCAGGTATTGTGATGGATTGTGCAACCCCAACAAGACACCTTTATCATAAAACAATCAAAGCAGGTTCTGGAAATATAGCACACCTACCTAACACACAGAGATCAAATGTCCCAAGTAAAAGAACAACAGAAATTCCAAGAAAAAGAATTAAAAGATATAGATGAAATGGAAACAACACAAAAACCAGGTACAGAGTCTAAAATAATGATTAGAAGGGCGCTCCAAGACCTTAAGGGAAGAATGGATGATCTCAGTGAGAACTTAAAGAGAGAGTAAGCATTAAAAAGATATATAAACCATAAATAAATAAGAACGAGGCAGAAATGAAGATTATGATATCCGAAATGAAGAATTCTCTTGGAGGAATCAACAGTAGGTTAGATGAAGCAGAGGATCGAATTAGCAAATTAGAGGGCAATATAACAGTATCCATCTAAAGAGAAAATGAAAAAGAAAAGAGACTCAAGAGAAACAAGGAAAGTCTAATGGACCTTTGGGACAACATCAAGTCTATCAACATCCACATCATAGGAGTGCCAGGAGGAAATGAGTGTGAGTGAGGCATAGAGAACCTATTTGAAGAGACAATGATGGAAAACTTCCCTAACCTGGTGAAGGAAGAGGTCACACAAGTTAAGGAAGCTCAGAGAGTCCCAATCAAGATGATCCCAAAGAGACTCACACCAAGAGATGTCATAATTAAAATGGCAAAGTTTAAACACAAAGAGAATTTTAAAGGCAACAAGAGAGACACAGTCAATTACATACAAGGGAGGCCCATTAGAATCTCAGCTGATTTTTCAAAACAAACACTACAAGCCAGAATAGATTTGCAGGACATTTTCAGAGTGATGAAAGCTAAGAACATGCAGCCTAAATTGCTCTACCCAACAAAGCTATCATTTAAAATTGAAGGCCAAATAGCCCTGACTGGTATGGCTCAGTGGATTAAGTGCCGCCAGCCTGTGAACCAAAAGGTTGCTTGTTTGATAGAGTCAGGGCACATGCCTGGGTTGCAGGCCAGGTCCCAGTTGGGGGCGTGCAAGAGACAATTGATTGTATCTCTCACACATCAATGTTTCTCTCCCTCACTTTCTCCCTCTCCTCTTTCTAAAAATAAATAAAATCTTTTTAAAAAAATGAAAGCCAAATAAAGAGCTTCCAAGAAAAAGAAAAGTTAAAAAACATCATTACCAGAAATCCAGCATTATAAGAAATGTTAAAGGATCTTTTTTAAAAACAACAAATAATATATAGAGAGAAAATCATAGGTACAATAAAAAATGGAAATAAATAACTACCTATCTGTGATAACCTTAAATGGATTAAATGCTCCAATCAAAAGACATAGAATAGCCAAATGGATAAGAAAACATGGCCAATATATACACTGTCTGCAAGAGACCCACCTCATAACAAAAGATTTCCACAGGGTGAGAGTAAAGGGATGGAAAAAAATATTCCATATAAATGGAAATGAAAAAAAGTTGGTGTAGCAACACTTATATCTGACAAAATAGACTTCAAAACAAAGACCATAATACTGCATAATACTAAAGGGATCAATTCAACAAGAGGATGTAACTCTTATAAACATTTATGTACTCAATGCAGAAGTAGCTAAAGATATTTTAAAAATCATGGTGGACTTTAAGCCTATGGAGGTCACAATCAAAAAGCGCAGTGTAGGTCATGTGTCTCCAAGGGAGAAATTCATTACTAGTATGTGCTGAAATGTGAAAAAAATTAAAAACACTGCAAATAAAATACACGATTTTAATTGATTTTCAGCTATAATGTAGAAATTATTAAGCAAATAAATATGAAAACATAAAGAATAAAAACTTTTCAAATAACAGAAACATGGATATTGCTAAAAAATAAAACCAAAAAATGTCTTTAACATTAATTAATCAGAATCATCTATGGTTGACTTTGCAAAATGTTTGTAACAGTCATTGCAAACAATGTTTCTGTGCTCAAGGAATAAATACTGTTCAGACCACTTCCAATTTTATTTTGATAAGCGACTTGTTTTGGAAGCATAGCACCTAACACATCTTTTTCTTTTTCTGCTTGTCAAGGGAGCCGTATCTGTGGTCATTAGAATTTCCTTCAATTTTTGTTAGTCATGTACAAACATGCAGCTAGTCATGACCTCGAACCTATGCACCCAATATATGTAACTATATTTAAGAAAAGAGTCTGCTTGTATCTCTCAAATCAGCCATGACCTCCACAGGGTCGTCTGAATACATCAGAAGCGTTTCTACCTATGCCTCCATCTTGGCCAGAACTCTCAATGCCATTTTTATATACCAATTATGAGCTATTAGAAAGAGAAACCAAGAAAACAATTTCATTTAACATTGCAACAAAAAAATGTACCTAGGAATAAATTTAACTAAAGGGGTAAAAGATCTGTACTCAGAAAAGTATAGGCCACTGAAGGAAGAAATTGAAGAAGATATAAATAAATGGAGGCATGTACCACGTTCATAGGTTGGAACAATTAACATCTTTAAAATGTCCATTCTACCCAAGGCAATCTATGCATTCAATGCCATTCTTATAAAAACACCAATGGCACATTTCACAGAACTAGGACAAATATTCCAAAAATTTATGTGGAACCAAAAAATACCCCAATAGCCTCAGCAATCTTGTGAAAGAAGAACAAAGCTGGAAGTATCACAACTCCTGATATCAAATTATACTACAAGGCCACTGTAATAAAAACAGCCTGGTAGTGGCATAAGAACAGACATATAGATCAATGGAACAGAACAGAGGGCCCAGGAATAAACCCACACCTTTAAGATCAATTGATATTTGACAAAGACAGCAAGAGCCTACAACAGAGCAAAGACAGTCTCTTCAATAAATGATGTTGGGGAAACTGGATTGATACATGCAAAAAAATGAAACTAGACCAGCAACTTACACCATACACAAAAATAAACTTAAAGTGGATAAAAGACTTAAAAATAAGTCTCAAAACCATAACAAATCCTAGAAGAAAACTTAGGCAGTAAAATCTCAGATATCTCATGTAGCAATGTGTTTGCTGATACATCTCCTAGGGCATTGGAAACAAAGGAGAAAATAAACAAATGGGACTACATCAAATTAAAAAGCTTCTGCACAGCTAAAGAAACCATCATCAAAATGAAAAGGGAACCTACTGTACAATAGAACCCATTTGCCAATGGTAATGTGTCTAACAAGGGTTTAATCTCTAAAATATACAAAGAGCTAATACAACTCAAAACCAGGAAGACAAACAGCCCAGTTAAGAAATGGGCAAAAGAGCTAAATAGATACTTCTCCGAAGAGGACACACAGATGGCCCATAGACATATTAAAAGCTGCTCAACAGCACTAATCATTAGAGAAATGAAAATTAAAACCACAATGAGATATTACCTTACACCTGTCAGAATGGCTACCACCAATAAATCAACGAACAACAAGTGTTGCCAAGGATGTGGAGAAAAGGGAACCCTAGTGCACTGTTGGTGGGAATGCAGACTGGTGCAGCAACTATGAAAAACAATATGGAGTATCCTCAAAAAATTAAAAATGGGACTCCCTTTAGACCCAGCCATTGTGCTTCTGGGAATATACCCTAAGGATCCTGAAACACCAATACAATAAAATATATGCATCCCTACGTTCATAGCAGCACTATTTACAATAGCCAAGATCTGCAAACAGTCTAGGTGCCCATCAGTACATGAGTGGATAAAAAGGCTGTGGTGCATTACACAATGGGCCAGTATGCAGCAGTAAAAAAGAAAAACCTCTTACCTTTTGCAACAGCATGGCTGGACCTAAGTTAAATAAGTCAGTGAAAGAAAAATGACACACGATCTCACTTATATGTGGAATCTAATGAACATGATAAACTAATGGAACAAAATAGAAGCAGAGCATAGATACATGGAACAGACTGACAGCTGCTGGAGGCGGCGGGATGAAAGACGGGGAAGGGACTAAGCAAAGAACATTTATGCACAACCCATGGACATGGACAACCATGTGGGGATTGACTTGGAAAGGGGAGAAGGGGGCGTTGCATGGAGGTGGGGAAAGGGAGAAAAATCAAGAACAATTGTGATAGTATAAACAATAAAAAAATAAAATAAAGTGAGTCCTAGGAACCTGCTTTTCCTGACTCACTGACCCCCCTCAAAAAAATTTAATATATTCAGGTTTAGAAATCAACATACTAACAAGTGATCCTTCGGGATCTTCCACATCCCAATGCAGTTTATTCCTGCTTTGACTGATTTATTGGATTTC
Source organism: Desmodus rotundus (assembly GCF_022682495.2). Taxonomy (NCBI): domain Eukaryota; kingdom Metazoa; phylum Chordata; class Mammalia; order Chiroptera; family Phyllostomidae; genus Desmodus; species Desmodus rotundus. Next base: position 139,139,537 of record NC_071388.1, read on the forward strand.
CCTGATGCTGAGCTGCAGGCTTCATCTAATTCCCACCCATTGGCCCAAGCTCTACACTTTAAGTCCATACAGAATGTCTTATTCATTCATTCATCCATTCATTCAATAAATATTCATCGAAAACCTATCATATACCCGACACTGTTTTTAGGTGCAGGGATTGAGCAATTAAAACATTGCACTAAGGGGTCTCCCATGCCTGTCCCTGTCACTTCTACAGCTAGCCATATTTCCATGTTTATTAATTTCTGGTTTGTCTCCATAGTGTTTCTCAATGCAAATACAGCAAAAAAAAAACCCCACAAAATACTCATTCTTTTTTATTATTATTAAATTTATTGGGGTGTCATTGGTTATTAATATTACATAAGTTTCAAGTGTACAATGTTGTACGTCATCTCTATATTGCATTGTGCTGTATGTCCATGAGATTGTTGTTGGTTTGCTCATTTGTTGCTTCTGTTTTATATCCCACATATGAGTGAAATCATGATTGTTGTTCATTTCTGTCTGAGTTATTTTGCTTAGAATGATATTCTCAAGGTCCATCCATGTTGTCACAAATGGCAGTATGTCCTCTTTTCTTATGGCTGCGTAGTATTTCATTGTATATATGTACCACTTCTAGTATGTAACAAGCCATCTGTTGAAAGACACTTGGGTTTTTTCCATGTCTTGGCCACCATGAATAACTCTGCCATAAACATAGGGGCCCATATATCTTTACAAGTAAATGTTTTGAGATTCTTCAGAAGAAGGATTGCTGGGTCATAAGCTTTATTCTTAATTTTTTGAGAGCTCTCCATACTGTTTTCTATAGTGTCTGCACCAGTTCACATTCCCACCAGCAGGGAATGCAGGTTCCTTTTCCCCCACATCCTCTCCAACACTTGTCATCACTTGTCTTGATAAAAGCCATTCTAACAGGTGTGAGGTGGTATCTCACTGTAGTTATGATTTGCATTGCCTTAATAGCTAGTGAAGCTGGGCATCTTTTCATATATCTGTTGTCCATTTGTGTGTCTTCTTGGGAGAAGTGTCTGTTAGGTCATCTGCTCATACTCTTATTTTCCTTCTTTCTTGCACATAATGGAGCAAACTACATACTTTATTTTGTACCTTTTTATTTAAAATAATATTTGAGAAATATTTATCATTGCAATGAGAATTTTTTTATAGCTGCATAGAATTCTATTTTGTGAACATACCATTGATTACTATGCCCACATTGCCGAACATTTGGGTTATTTCCCCTCTTTTGTTTCTGTAAACAGTGCTGTAATGTAGGTGGTGGCAGTTTTTCTGTAAAGGGCCAGAGAGCAAACATGTACTTTAGTCTTTGAGCCAATAGGAGAAGTTAAGGTTATTATGTTGATATTTATTTAACACAAGAGAAAATTATCCACAAAATTTTTATTGTTGAAATTTAAAGCTGCATGGATGCTGGAATGTAAATGTTATATAATATTCATGTGCCATAAAAATATTAGTTTTATTTGGATTTTTGTCAACCACTTAAAAATGTAAAACTTACTCTGCGCTTACGCACTGTACAAAGAACCGGTAGCCGGCCAGATGTGGCTGGCGGCCCGCTGTTTGTCAACACGGGCTTTGCGAACAAGTGGTACATGTGTCACTTCCTGTGTGTCCAGGTCTCTCCGTGAAGTCGATTCCCCAAGTGGAAGTCATGAGTCAGAGGCTGTTTGCAATGTGAGTAGGTTTTAACAGCGTTCTGGAGGCTGCGGGGTTTTGCGCTCCCACTAGTCATGTTTGAATGTCCCTTCCCACCAGCCTCACCAATAGCGTGTTTTGAAACTTCGGCATTGTGGTCCATCGGAGAGGTGAACATGGCATTTTAGTGGGGGGTTAATTTAGAATCATAATGAAAGAGATTGAGTATCTATCTTTTCATAAACTTAAGGGGCACTTTTATGTTCCTTCAGCAATTTTTTAAATTGAATTATTGGTCCTTTACTTAATTTCTAGGAACACTTTATGAAACAGAAAAATTAGCACTTTCTCTGGTAGGAATAGCAAGTATATGTCTTATGACTTTGCTTAATATGTTTTCATCACACAAGTTTTAAAAAAATTTATGTAGTCAAGTATATCAATTTTTAATGCCTTGGTTATTGAGTCATGGTTAAAAAGGCTTTTCCCACTCAAAAGTTGTGAAGTGTTTACCCTCTTGTTACCTTCTAAGACTTGTATCATTTCAATTTTTTATATTTAAACATTGATCTATTTGCAGTTTATCCTGGCAAATGATGAGATATAGGTTCAAATTTATTTTTATCCAGAGTTGTATTAAACTTTTGTCACTAAGTCCATTTTTCCTTCATTGATGATGTCTTGCCTGTGTCATATTCTACTTTCTTACATATATTTGGGTCCATTTCTGTTTTTTCCTGTTCTATTGGTGTTATCAACTTATTATTTTAATTCTTGGGCTTTATAGTATTTTATTTTAATTAATTTATGTATGTATGTATGTATGTATGTATTTATTTTGAGAGAGAGGGGAAGGGAGAAGGAGAGGGAGAGAAACATCAATGTGTGGTTGCCTCTTGCACTCCCTCAACCAGGGGCCTGGCCCACAACCCAGGCAGGTGCCCTGGCCAGGACCTGATCAGCGACCTTTCAGTTTGTGGGATGACATCAAACCCACTGAGCCACACCAGCCAGGGCTAAAGTATTTTAAATATCAGAGAGATAGTCTCCAATCATTGCTTTTCTTTTTTTAAGTTATTCTGCTTATTCTTTTCTATTTTATTTTTAAGGATCAAATTTAAATCATCTTATTTAGAATATCTTCCTTTGTCATATTTGGTGATTTTTGGTCTAAATGCCATCTCACCTGACATTAACGCAGAACCTTTTCTTTCTTAATGCTTGAATTTTACAGATACACATTTCTTTGAGATAATATTCACATAACAACAAATCAACCATTTTAGTGTGAAGAGTTCAGTGATATTTACTGTGCAATTCAGTGTTGTGCAGTTAGATCTCACCTAGTTCAACACCATTTCAACACCCTGAAAGAAAACCCCACGGGATTAAGCGGTTACTCACAGCGGCCTGCTCCCTGCAGGCATCAGTCTCTGTCTCTACGGCTTCACCTACTCCCGATATTCTATAATAATGAAAACATATGCGACCTTTTGTGTCCGGCTTATTTCACTTACCATAATGTTTTTAAGGTTTATTTATGTTGTGGTATATGTACTACTAGTGCTTTGTTATTTTTTATGGCCACATTATATTGCATTATTTGTATATACCACAATTTCTTTACCCATTCACTCATTGATGTCTTTGTTTTGGGTTTTTCCCACTTCAGGCCATTATGAATAATGCTGCTGTGAACATGTGTGTACATGTAGGAGTTTAAGTACCTATTTTCAATGTCTTTGAGTATTTAATTAGGAGTAAAATTACTGGGTCATACGGTAACTCTATGTTTCACTTTTGGAGGAAGCACAAAACCGCTTTTCACAGCGGCTGAACCGTTTTCCATCCTCACCAGCGATATACATGCGTTCCAATTCCTCCAAATGCCTGCTGACACTTATTATTTTTCTTTTTTTAATTATAGCCATCCTAGTGTTTGTGAAGTGGTATCTCATTGTTTTGATTTGCATTTCCCTAATGACTAATGAAACTGAGCATATTTTCATGTGCTTTTTGACAATTTTATATTTGAAATGTCTACTCAAGTTCTCTATTCATCTTTTAAATGTTTTTTTTGCCTTTTTATATTGAATTTTAATGCCCTTACAATTTACTAATTTTTGTGTGTGTCTTCTCTCTTCTATTCTTTGTCAGCCTAGCTAAAAGTTTTTTCAATTTTGTTGATCTTTTTAAAGAATCAACTTTTGGTTTCATTGATTCTATCATTTTTCTAGTCTGCGTTTCATTTATCTTTATTCATGTCTTTACTTCCTACTCTTGCTAGCTTTGGGTTTAGTTTGATCTTCTTTTTGTACTTCCTTAAGAAGTAAAGTTAGGTTATTGATTTGAGATCTTTATTCTTTTTAAAATGTAGTTATTTACTGTTATAAATTTCCCTCTGAGCACTGCTTTTGCTACATCCGTAAGTTTTGGTGTATCATATGTTTGTTTTCCTTACTCTCAAAGTATTTTCTAGATTACTTGTGATTTCTTTTTGACCCATTTGATTATTCAAAAGTATGTTGTTTAATTTCCACATATTTGTTAATTTTCCCGTTTTCTTTGTGTTATTGATTTGTAGTTTCATTTTATACTAATCTGCAAGACACTTTGTATAATTTCAGTGGCTTTAAATTTATTGAAACTTGTTTTATGGCTTAACATATGGTCTATCCTGGTGAATGTTCCATGTGCACTTGGGGAAAAAATGTGTATTTCTGCTTTTGAGGGGAGAGCGTTCTACAGATGTCTGTTAGTCCAGTTGGTTTATAGTGTGTTACAGTCCTCTCTTCCCTTATGAATCTCTCCCCAGGTGTTCTAGTCGTTATTGAAAGGGGGGTATTGAAATCTCCCACTATAATCATAAAACTGTCTATTTCCTCCATTAGTTCTGTCAATATTTGCTTTATATATTTGGGGGCTCTCTTGTTTGGTGTGTTTATGTTTATAATATTATATTCTTTAAATGAGTTGGCCTTCTTCATGTATATCCTCCTTTGTTTCTTGTAACAGTTTTGGACTTAAAGCCTATTTTTTCCTGATACTATCTAACATTTTTCTCATATTTCTGATATAGCCAAGCCACCATTCTTTTGGTGACCATTTGCTGAAAATTATTTTTTCCTTTCACTTTCAACCAATGTGTGTATTTGGATCTAAAGTGAGTCTCTTATAGATAGCGTATAGTTGGATTATCGGTTTTTAATCAATTCCCAATATCTGCCTTCTGATTGGAGAGCTTAATCCATTTACATTCAATGTAATTACTAATAAGGGGGATCTAACTTCTGCCATTTTCCTCTTTGTTTTCTGTATGTCATACCTCTTTCCCCCCATTTTATCCATTACTGCCTTCTTTTGTGTTTAACTGGTTTTTTGCAGTGTACCATTTTGATTCCTTTTTCATGTATTTTTGTGTTGTGTTTTTGGAGGAGGCCTTCTCTGATGAGCCTTCTCCGATGAGGCTACTTCCTCTTCACTTTCCTTCACAACACTTGCATGGGGACCTCCTCCGCCTCTAAGCTCACCACACTCTCACACCAGTGCCTGGCACATACAGTAACTTGTTGGATTGAATTGGATTACTTTTTCCAGTGGGAAAGAGAAAGCTGTCCACTTTTTTGAGATAGTCCTCTTCTGGACATCTGAAGTTTTCTTTTCCATCTTAAGAGAGCCCTCCACTTAGGGATCCCACCCCTAACTTACCAGAAGATGTGACCCAAAATTTCAGATGACATTTGCATGGAGGCCAGCGCTCCTCACCCCCTTGTCAAAAGTGTGTGGGTGCAGAGTGCTGCTAGCTGTGGTGCCTGGTCCTCCGAAGCTCTGCCAGGTCCGCCTTCCACACACGACCCCCACCACTGCCCTGCTCAGACCAGCAGGATTCCCGTCAGTGAGCCTGGGAGCAGCTTTGCTTTTGTCCTTGGCTCCAGAAGCATTGGCCCTTCACCAGCGCCCCCTCCACCCTGCCTTCCTCCACTCCCCCCACCCCTCCCAATTAGTTGAGATGCTTTCTCACTGCTGACACAGGACCAGGACTCTTGGATCCAGTGCCAAGAAACCTCTTGTACTAATTTATAACCACAATGCCCCAAAGTCTAACCTTGAGGATATCTGTTGAGTCATGCACACTCCCAGTGCTGGCCGCCAGCCAAGAACACCCAGGGTAAAGGGCTGCTTGGTATCAGGCACTTAGCATGATGGGCACTAGGCCATTCGAAATCCTCAACCTGGTCTCTTCACTTGCTGTTCTTTGCTGTTTCCTGTCTCTGCCAGTCCCGGCCATCCCGGGAGTGGTGAGTCTGGGGGGAGGAAGGGGAGCTGGGGGTGTCAGGCAGGCTTTGTCAGCCCTTGTGGGCTGTGGCAGCTAGGAAATGCAGATTGCTTCTGGGCCTTAGGGCCATTGCCGGACTGCAGGATCTAAGGTAGATTTCTCTCTCTCAAGAAATTGCTTAAGCATGAGTTTTGGGGATTTTTTTTTTTTAGCCATGCCCACATCCCTCCCACCCTACCCCTTTCTCCTAGATCCTGAAGAGCACGTGCCAACCCCAACAGAAGGAAGGCACACACTGTGTTTGCTTTGTTAGTGCCCCCCTCAGGGCAAACTGCTATTTTGTTGTTTTAGGGTTTTGCTACCCATCACTGGTAAGTATATGGGCTAGCAATGTCTAATAGAAGCCACATCTACAATTTAAAATTTCCTAGTAGCCACAATTAAAAATGTAAAAAGGCATAGGTGGGATTAATTTTAATAATATGTTTTATTTAATCCAATATTAATCCTAAATATTTTAATTTCAACATGTAATCAATGTTAAGATAAGTAGATATTTTACACTCTTACTAAATTCATTTAATGGGAGACTATTTTGTTCTGCTTCAGTTTTTAATGTATAACTGATAAAAATTAAGTACAAATGGAGTTCAGTTCCTCAGTCACACTGGCTCCATTTCAAGTGCCCAATAGCCGCAGGCACCTGGGCGCCACAGGGCTGGACAGCACAGGTGTAGCTGATTAGGGAAAATGGTAGGTTTGATTAAGTAGGCCAACTTTCTGGATCTTACTTTATCATCCTGTGTATTTGCCATGTCTTATTTTTTGTATTCTGCTGCTCTGACCCTGGAGGGACTGCCTCCAATTCCTGGAGCTAGCAAATAACTTGCTGCGAGCGTGCTTTTCATATACAAGGTAACCAATGCAGAACCCACTTCCCCCCATCTTTTCTACGGGGCTCTCACACCCGGGGCCACTGTCTCCCTGCCCTAGTCACCCCAGGGCCAGGTACCAGTGTGGAGAGCAGGACAAAGAAAGTGGCATTGGTCTGGTCAAGATACGATGAAGTATATAAAACAAGATGGCATCGATCATGTCAACCAAGGTCGTTGCGAGTCAGTCATGACACTTTGGTTCAAGAAAGAAACTACCTAAGTCACACCAACATATCTGGCAAGGAGCACACCTAAAATACTTGCACACGTGACCAGAGCAGCAGTGTCTGCAGAGCGGGACCCCCCACAGAGGCTCCTGGGCATACTCCCCACACTCCTTCAGGGGAGCCAAGATACTTATCAAGAGACTGAGAAGGGTGGAGTCCACCACCCTCAAGGGTATAACTGAGGCAGGCTCCAGACCACCGCTGAGACAGCCGAGCTCCACACGCCAGAGAGCTGCTCCACGCCACGCTCATCTCCCTTGGCATCGGCCACCGAAGGCTCTGCTCCCCTGGATCAAGACCATACCCTTTCCAACCTGTGAAACTGGCTCTTCCTTGCAAGATGCTGATGGTCTCTCTTGCTCACTGTGTTGTCTCCCAGACCCTTTGGCTGAGGCTCTGGGATTTGGGTGTGTTACCCCTCATTGATTGCTGTGTGTGTGTTATATTCCTCCAACATTGTCTGAGTGTGAATAGGATATCATTGTATGTGTGTTGATGTTCTATCTTGAGTGAACCTGCATTCAGTAAAGGCTGAGTGAACAGCACAGTAACTTTGTGTGACTTCTGACCATCCCTCGGTGCTGGGTGGTTCTGTAGGCAGCAAGCCGAGCAGTCTCCCAGCTGACTTATAGGAAAGACATGTCGTGAAACATGTGCTTGTGACAACCAGCCAACTAGGAACAACCCTGTGGCCCAGCGCCTGCCAAAATGATTCAGACTAGTCAATTCGAAGCCTGCCTTTCCTCTCCTTCTCGTGGAAACCATCGTAAAGGCTCTTGTCCACATTTTCTCCTTACTCCCTCTGCCTCCTATGCTCCAGGGCTTCTGCGTGTGGCCTCCCTGCCTGGTGCAGCAGGTCTCCTGCTCCTGGGGAACTGTGAGTGTATTATTATACAACTCTGGCTTCACGACAGCCATTGCCATGTCTGCATATTTTATAACACCCAATTAAAATAGTCCCAGGTTCCCTTCGGCCCCTCTGTTCTGGGCTCATCTTTTCTTTCATTACCTTCCTCCCCTTCCCCAGCGCTGGCAATCTCCTTCATGTCTCTTCTTTGTCCTGTTTGGTTAAGCTCCTATTTCCATAGCCAGGTGTGCAGGTTACAGACAGCAACCAGTTAGGGGTGGATCCACACTGCCCTGAGTGGGCCAGACAGGGCCCTGTATCTATGGGCTGAAGAGACTGTTGTTACCGAAATCCTCCCTCCCACTGTCCTGGATCCCTTCCAGATATGTTTGCAGACCTGGTGTCCTTCAAGCAGAGGGCGGGATCCTACTCATGCAGCTAGTTTGGATTGCACTGGAAGGCACCCTCCTTCCGCAGGGAACACCTGCAGAAAAGTGGCCCCAGCTGCCTGGAGCCACAGTGTGAAGGTGGAGAAGCTGCTTTTCTGCCCCCTCAGCTGCTCCGCTTCTGCTTCTGGCTGTTCTCACCTTCACCCCTCCAACCCCACTCCCATCCATTCTACTCTGGAGGAAATGACCGGAAAGGCCTGAAGCAGGGCCCTTCCTCACCTGCCTCCTGCCTGTTACTGAGGAGGGCTCAAGTTTTCCAAGAATGATTGTCAAGAGTCTGGGCTAGCGAATGGGTCTCAGGCTTCAAGGTTGCATCAGAATCACCAGAGGGCTTGTTAAACACAGGTCATTAGGCCCTAACCCCAGAGGTTCTGACTCAGTAGTTCTGAGATGGGACCCATGAATGCCAATGCCATGGGCCCTGGGACCACACTTTGAAAACCAGTGCTCTAGATGTCGTGCTCCAGGCATCAGCCACCACCTGAGGTGGCCATGACCCCAGCCACCTCTCCTGAAACTCAGGCATCCTGGTTCTGCAAAGCATGGCACTGAGCTTTCTGGGGCGAGAGTCTGTCCTGATGTGAGCCACTTTGTTTCCCCTCAGCGAGTCTGAGATATCCTCTCTGTGAAAGCTTCCTGGCCAGGAGCAGGTATCCGATACTGTTTCACACACACTGTGTGCATTTGACAACCAAGCTATGATGGTAATTTCCAAAGCTCCACAGAACAGTTACATTAAATTTCTCCTCTCTCTTTCCCTCAGCTGAGTGACACCAGGGTTCTGATACCAGAACAAATAAGGATTTTCTGGGCTCGTTGCTATGAGCTGTATCACAGGGAGAAAAATCAAGAAGGGTCTGGTTTTAGAGAAACCTCTTTCTCCCTGGCTCTTTGTCCTTTGCCAGTTGATAAAGATGTTGTCTTTCAGGAATCCCAGCTCAGCTTCTGAAAGCCACAGCACACTAGTGGAATACTGAAAAGAAAAGCTGGGCCCCTCCCCCACTAGGTACCGGCTTTCCTTGGAGAGGTGGGGAAGCCTCATTAAATGACAGCCAGTTGAAAATTGTCAATTTGCATGCAACATTGAAACCCCGATGCAGTCGTCATTTCCGAGTTGTGACTGCCTGTCTGCAAGGACACATTGGATGGTTCCCCAGACTGCTGCAGCCTTCCAAATTGGACCTGGTTTTGTGCACTGGTGTCTGAATATGCTGCCTCCTGGGAAGGAGGGGGTGGAGGAGAGAACAGATTTTAAAGAGCTCCTTAAATTAAAACCCAAATCATCTGCAGTCTGCACAGCAAAAACTGCCTCAGTCGGGCATGCATACTCTTCACGCAGCCTGTAAATGAAGCAAGAGAGATGGCTCCCCACGACAGTCTGTCACTTAACTCTTTCTGCACTGGCGGGCAGGGCAATCTTCAGTAGCAGCAGGAAACAGAACACATTTTGAGTCAGAGATTCTGAATAGTAGAATCCCTGGGGAAGCATTTTTAAAAACCCATGTCTGAACTTCTTCCCACACCAAATAATTCAAAATCCCCGAGTCTGGCCTGGGGCACTGGCATCGCCTTCACCCAGTGACTCAAATGTGCAGCCGGCATTGAACGCCATTGCTCTGAGGCCTCCCTGCTACTTACTTACTGGCTTGGTGATGTTGGAAGGCTATTCAACTTCAGTTTCCCCAGCGATTCAATGTCGTGGACGTTATTTGCCTCCCAGAATTGTGGCGGGTAGGAGGGGAAGTCAGTGGGTACAGAGAGCTCAGCAGAGTAAAGTGCTCAATAAAGAGTACATCCTATTTTGACCTTGGGTGAGCAATTGAGGAAAGATCCTGGGGCGTAGAAATGAAGTGAAAAATACAATTAAAAACAAAATCTAAGGAAATGAGATGGCAAGCCAGTGACTAGGAGAAAATATTTGTAATACATATATCCAGTAGGGGAGGCCCAGAATATAGAAAGAATTTCCACAGATCAGTGATAAAAAGATAAACAACCCCATAACAAAGGATCAAAAGACTTGAACACACACTTCACAAAAGGAGACATAGGATCAACCAGTAAGTACATGAAAATATTCAATGTCATGAAGTCATTAGGGAAATGCGGATTACAATTGCAATGAGAGATCACACCATGGCAATAGCAGGAATTGTAGGTGGTATTACCAAGTGTATTACCAAGTGTTGCTGAGGCTGTGGAGCAATTGGAACATGGTGGGTAGGCATGTAAAATGGTACAATCACTTTGTACATCTGTTTGGTAGTTTTTCCTAAACTTAAGCATATACTTACAATATAACTCCAATCAAACCCAGAAGGAATGAAAACATATGGCTCCAGAAAGACTTGTACATGACTGTTTACAGTTGCTTCATTTATAGGCAAACATGGGAAACAACCCAAATGTCTACCAACTGGTGAAAGGATTAACAAACCGTGGCATGCTACTCAGCCTTAAAAATGAATGAACTACTGATACAACTCAGATAAGTTTCAAAGTCATTGTGTTGTGAAAAAGAAACCTGACACTGAAGGGTTTCTTCTGTTTGATTCCATTCATGTGAAATCTGAACCAAACAACTCCAATCTATGGTGATAGAAAACAAATCAGGGGTAATGTCTGGGTGGGTGGGTGGGATTGCCTAGAAAGAGGTATGAGAACCTTTCTTTGGGATGGAAATGTTCTGTTTCTTGTTGGGGTGACAGATACATGAGATGTGCATTTGTCAAAACCCATCAGCTTGTGCAATTAGACCTGTGCATTTTAATGTATGTAAATTATATATACATCGATAAGAAGTAGTTGGAGAAAAATAAATAATAAAATCTCACACCAGGGATCCTGGGTGGTTGGGCGCAAAGAATGGATACTGGAAGGTGGATGAATGTGTGACCAAGCTCAGCACCAGCTGTTCTGCTGGAATCCGAGAAGGTGCCTGTGCCTGAGAGAAGGTGTAAAGCACGTTTATTTGTAATAGTAATCAAGGGTGTGTGTCCTCCACAGGGGACTGTGATCTGCTTTCTACGCTTTCCATTCTCCAAGGCTTGTGCAAATAGAATCTTTGACAGGGCAAAAAACTCCATGTGGATTTTGAACTTGTATATTTACCAGAGGCTAACCATTAAAACATGATGTTGTCTTCACCCAGCCAGTACTGTCTAGCAAACTTGAAGAGGTTCCACCTGGTCAAAGATCGGACAGTTTGAGGATGATGACCACAGCAGATTGAAGCACATCAGTTACTGGTATGTGTAAGTATATGAGCATATGATAATATTAACCCAGCAATATAACAAAAGGAAACCCAATTGGTCACCATCGGAAGATGCTGGGAAACCAAGCCATTATTTTGAAAAGTGTAAGTAAAACAAAAGAACTAAGCCTTTATTCTGCCTTCTCTTTACTCATTCTACCACCAGGTAACGCAAAGACGAGGAGAAGTTTACTTTTATAGAAGTATTTTGGCTAATAAATAAAGAAAGACTAGTGGCTTAGTGGATTTTGAATATCACAATTTTGGATCTGGGAGCATTGTTAGTTATTAACATAACAAAAAGAAAAACAACCAGACAATTACGTTCCTCTGGAGGGAAGCACACACTGCCATCTCTTCTTGCCCAAAATACCTAGCCTGAATCTGATCAAGCCTGTAGACCGACTTACCCATGCAGAAAAAGGAAGAACTTGTTACACAGCACTCATGGAATGCCTTCAGCAAAATCCACTTGGAAAGCTACAGGAAAATCTGTTTTTCTTAACAAATGAATTGTAAGGAAAAAAATGGAAGGCAATTTATAGACTAAAAGAGATTATAGCCCTGACCAATGTGGCTCAATTGTTTGGGTGTTGTCCCACAAAATGAAAGGTCACCAGTTCCAGTCAGGGCGCATGCCTGGGTTGTGGGTTCAGTCCCTGGTTGGGGCATGTGCAAGAGGCAACCAATAGATGTTTGTCTCACATCAATATTTCTCTCCCTCTCTTTCTCCTTCCCTTCCCCTCTCTCTAAAAATCAATGAATAAAATCTTTCTTAAAATGCTAAAAAATATTTTAAGAAATGAGATTATAAACACACATCAACCAATTGCAATATTTAAACTGTGGACTGTATTTGAATTCCAATTCAAACAAGCTGAAGAAAAAAAATAATGACATTTATAAGACAATTGGAATTCTGGATATCTATGAGACATTTGGTAATATTATTAACCTATTTTAGGTGTGATATTGATATTGCAGTTATATATAAAAAAGGAGTCCTTATACTTTTTGAGATAGATATAGAAAAATTTGCAGAGGAGATAATATGATATGTGGGATATACCGCAACATAATATGGGAGCAGCAAGGAGATGGGAATATAGGTGAGAGAAGATTGGCCATGAGCTGGTACATACTCCTCATGTTTAAGCTGATGAGCTGTACAGAGGAATTCATTCTACCATCTGGCCCACTCTTGTCTGTATTAGGAAATCTCCATAATAAACATTTTAAAAGGGGTATGAGACAAAGTTTTAATAACAGTATTACCTTGTTTGAGTATAGATGTTATGGATGCTGATTAATTCTCAACATCGACAGGAAAAAATATGCGTACATATATCTGTCAAAATTTAAGTGTAACATAAATAGAAATAAAATTGTATAATTTTCAAATAATTAAGAGAGGGAAAAGATAGAGGTACCTTGAAAATTCAGTAAAAGGCAGAGGGGAATAAAGGAACAACTCGGTTAAATAGCTTTCTTGTGCTTAGTTAATTCCTTTCTTGTGCCCGTAATTTAGTTAATGATTATTTGTATAAAGAAGACCCTGTGTGTTTGTACATGGAAAAAAAAAAAAAAAGGAAAGAAAAAGAACAAGAGAAGCCCAGACTGTTTACTCTGAGCAGGATTTCAGTGGGAAATAAAGGCTGACATTCATCTTATTTTATATACTTGATATTATTTGAATTTTTAATATAAAATATTAGTTTATGGAACTTTATTAAAATATTAAAAAGAGAAGAGAAGTTTCAGCCACATGTAAGCACTAGTTGGCTTTGAATTTCTAACTCAGTTTCCTGGGGCAGGAGACATGGGTCACTTTTTACTGCCACCCCAGGTAATTCCACATAGAGCAGGGGTCACACTTGGGGAAACTGAGTCTCCGGGGCTGGAGGGTGAGGGTGAGGAGAGGGCTTAGTGGGAATGAAGGAGCCACGAAGGTGGCTGCAGGAAAGGCTATTGCCACAGGTGGAGAGAAGGGTCCCCAACCCCTCTGTCCTGCGTGGCCCCTGCATCTCCTGCCCTAGCCTGGAACTTCGTAGGTGTTCAGCAGATGTTCACTGAACGCACACAAATAAAGGAGAATTGGAGCGACTGGAAGCGGTTACAAGTGCCAGGATAAGGACAAGGACACAGTGGGCCCCGCTGAAGTGGAGCGGAGGCGAGGGGGTTAGAGAGAAACAGATTACCATGGTGTAGAAGTCACCGATAGGACACCCAATAGCCAGAACGACGGTGCGAAGCTTCCATTCACCATCTCTGAAGCAAAGACCATGGTAGTGTCCACATCACGGGTTGTGTAAGGATAACACATATGCTTCATACAGGGTCATTTGTGTACTGCTCAGCAATGTGGCTGGTGCCCATTAACTGTGTCATTCATACCATCATTTTCATTGTTAGTACAATGCTGAATTGAGTGTCCAGGCCCTCGTTAAATGTGTGGGAGCTCTGTAGACGGTCACAGTCAAGGCAGGAAGAGGTGGCATAGCTGAATGACAACAGCTCAAAGATGAGGGATTTTAAATAAAGCCAGTAGACAGTGAGGGTCTGGAAAGCCTCAGAGCAAAGTCGGGAGAAGGCCACCCACCACCCAGCCCCAGGAAGTCCCCGTGGGAGAACGCCCCCTTTAGAGCATCTGGGCCAAGTCAGAGGCTGGTGAGGCTGTGGAGACGGAGTCAGCGCTTTGGGAGAACAGAGACCTGACTCCCTCCTCCTGCACTTCTTTATCGCCAGTCCCCGACTCTCAGTGGCACAGAGAGTTAAACTTCTTCTCACACCAGACTGTTCTTCCAATGGTGGAACATTCACATTATGGAGGTTTGCTGAAACTTCTAATTTGGAATTTGAGGCTCATACTCTTACATGGCTAATTCGATTTTTGTGGAAAAGACCCATGAGATGCTAAGGTTTGTTTGTTTGATTTTTTCTTCAAAAAATACTCTGAGGTCATAAGTAATTTAGTTTACTTATTTTGGCATCAAAATTTAGATTGGACTAATATTTTTTAGCTTTACGAAGATGTAATGGACGACAGTAAACTGAACACGTTCACAGTGTACGACCTGGTACATTCTGATGTATGTACACACTTGTGCGGCCATGCCATGGCTAGGCTGACTTTCAGAAAGTCCGAGTGTAGGAATCGCCCTTTAAACATATGCACACACGCACACCCCTATGTTTTAGATGGCAGGAAGGACGGACCCAAACAGCATGCACTTTTGGGGAAATTGTACATAGAACATGCAACACTGAAAGTTTATTGGTTTGTCAGCATTATTATAATAACTTTTAGTGTTACAATAGTTTTAGGTTTACAGAAAAGTTGCAAAGACAGTGCAGAGAGTTCCTGTGTCCCCTGCTGGTAACACACCACTATGGTGTACTCGTCACAGTTAATGAACCATATTTGACACGTTATTATTAGCTAAAGTCTGTACTTTATTCAGATTTACTTAAAGTTTACTAATGTTCTTCTTCTGTTCCAGGATCCCACCCAGGACACTTCATGACACTTAGTCATCATAGTCCTCTAGACCCCTCCCACCTGTGACAGTTTCTTTGACTTTCCTTGTGTTGACCTTGACAGAACTATTTGAGAACTATTGATTATATATTTTGTAAAATGCCTCTCTATCTGGGCTTGTTTGATGCCATTTTCATGATTAGATGGGATTACGGCTCTTTGAAAGGCAGCCTGTGGATGTGAACTGCTGTTTTTTTTTAAAAAAAATATATTTTATTGATTATGTTATTACAGTTTTCCCATTCCCCCCTTTATTCCCCTCTACCCTGTACATCCCCTCCCACCCACATACCCCCTGTTTAGTTCATGTCCATGGGTCATACATATAATTTCTTTGGCTTCTACATTTCCTATACTATTCATTCTTAACCTCCCCCTCTCTATTTTCTACCTACCATTTATGCTACTTATTCTCTGTACCTTCTCCCCCTCTATCCCCCTCCTACTCCCCCACTGATAACCCTCCATGTGATCTCCATTTCTGTGATTCTGTTCCTGTTCTAGTTGTTTGCTTAGTTTGTTTTCTTTTCTTTTTTTTTTAGGTTCAGTTGTTAATAGCTGTTTGTTCTCATTTTACTGTTCATATTTTTGATCTTCTTTTTCTTAGATAAGTCCCTTTAACATTTCATTTAATAAGGGCTGGGTGATGATGAACTCCTTTAACTTGACCTTATCTGGGAAGCACTTTATCTGCCTTTCTGTTATAAACTATAGCTTTGCTGGATAGAGTAATCTTGGATGTAGATCCTTGCCTTTCATGACTTTGAATACTTCTTTCCAGCCCCTTCTTGCCTGCAAGGTTTCTCTTGAGAAATCAGCTGATAGTCAAATGGGCACTCCTCTGTAGGTAACTGTCTCCTTTTCTCGCTGCTTTTAAGATTCTCTCCTTCTGTTTAATCTTGGGTAATGTAATTATGATGTGCCTGGGTGTGTTCCTCATTGGGCCCAACTTCTTTGGGACTCTCTGAGCTTCCTGGACTTCCTAGAAGTCTATTTCCTTTGCCAGATTGGGGAAGTTCTCCTTCATTATTTTTTCAAATAAATGTTCAATTTCTTGCTCTTCCCCTTCTCCTTCTGGCACCCCTATGATTCAGATGTTGGAATGCTTAAAGATGTCCTGGAGGTTCCTAAGCCTCTCCTCATTTTTCTGAATTCTTGTTTCTTCATTCTGTTCTGGTTGATTGTTTGTTTCTTCGTTCTGCTCCAAACCATTTATTTGAGCCCTGGTTTCCTTCATGTCCCTGTAGATTTTTCTTTATTTCACATAATGCAACCTTCATTGCTGCCTGGGTCTTTTTTATGCTGCTGAAGTACCCAGTGAGTTCCTGGAGCATCCTAACAACCAGTGTTTTGAACTGTGCATCTGATAGGTTGGCTATCTCTTTGTCACTTAGTTGTATTTTTTCTGGAGCTTTGAACTGTTCTTTCATCCTCACGGCACCTGTTACATATAAGGGGTGGATCCTTAGGTGTTCACCAGGGCAGGGCAATCCACGTCACTGTGTTGTGACGCCGTACATGGAGGGGAGGGGTCCGAGAGGGAACAATGCCACTTGCTCCACTCTCTGACGGTTTTCAGTAGCTTCCCAGCTACCCACAAGCAAATTGGACCCTTCTGGTGCTGATTCCTGGGTAGGTGGGTTTGCGTACATTCTAGGCCCCTGTGGGTCTCTCTAGCAACTCTCCTGTGAGGCTGGGAGTTTCTCCTGCTGCCTCCTCAACCCCCACAGGTGTTTTCAGTCAGAGGTTTGAGGCTTTATTTCCCCGCACTGGAACCCTGGTTTGCATGGTCTGTCTTGCTCCCTGGTTGTTCCTCCCTGTTTTTCTGCACACAAATGTGAGACCGCCAGTCTGCATGCCACCGCCTTGCCCACCCTGGTCCTCCAGCTGCTGCCTTGCCGCAAGTCCTCTCTGCCCAGCTGTCCATCTCCACCCCTCCTACCGGTCTGGGTGAATGTTTTTTCTTTAACTCCTTGGTTGTTGGACTTCCATACAGTTCGATTTCTGTTAGTTCTGGTTGTTTTTTGTTGTTCAATTTGTTGTCCTTCTTTTGGTTGTGGGAGGAAGCACAACCCATGACTTCACCTTGAGAACTGCCGTTCTTACCACAGCACCTCAAGGATATGAACTAATATGACTTATCACTGAGGGTGTTAAACTTGATCATCAGAGAAGTTCTATATCCTAGGAGATGTCCAGAATATGTTTCCAAAAGAGATTCTTAAAAATGTTTACTGGTAGAGTTTTGTGTCTTTTTTTAAAAAAAAAGACAATGCCACACAGGCTCTGTGGCTTCCCTGGGCCTAGTATAAAGATGCATAATGGCAAAGGGTGGGAAACTGAGTTCCTCAAATACCCACACTGAGCTACACTACTCCCTGCAAGTGTTCGTTCTCTTCTCCATTATGTCATAAAAACCTCCAGGGTGAGGACTGTGTCTTTGGATTGGTTTGTCTGCACTCAGCACCAGCCCTGAGCTGCTCAACACTCCACACAAAAGGTGCCAATATATGCTTGCTAAATAGCTGAGCAGGCGTGAAACAGTCTGGGGTGAGGGAGGACCTGTCTTCTGGCCTCACCTCCTCTTGGCCTTTCTTTCTTTCCTGGGCTTCAGGCACATCTCTGCTGGCAGGGGTGTCACAGGAAGAGGGCGAGAAAGAACTGGGATAGGATGCAGACTTTGCTTGGGTTATGTGGGGGAGGGTCAAGGATTTGCTTTGAATTGGATGTTGTCAGGAAGTGGGGCAATTCTATGATTGGAAGTACAAGGAAGTCAATCTTATCTAGAGAGAGGGCAGAGCAGAGTGAAGTGAAAGCCATAATTGTAAAGAAGCACTAGTGGAGGGAGGGAGAGAGGGGGAGGTACAGAGGAAAGTGTTTGGTATTTTGTGGGTTGTACCATGACCTTGTTTTTATCTCACTTTATAATAGCATCATAGTGGCAGCATCTGACATTGGTGCTCCCTGAGACCCTCTACGTGCCAGTGCTGGTGCTCCATGAGATGGTGCCTGTTCCTCAGGAGAATGACATGCCCCAGCTGTGGCCATCGGAAGAGCTCTGAGATCACTGAGGCTGGCCTTGAGAGTCAGACCACATCACAGGAGACAGGTGCTGCTTTTTCCTTTCTCACTGCTTGGGTCCTTTTGTTTTCTCTTCCAAGAGCTTTACATAGACTCTCCTTTTGCCCTTATGGCCACCTCAGGAGGAAGGTATTTGTCTTAGTTTGGAATCTCCAAAATGTAGAGCCTGAGACAAGGATGTTGTGGAGCTTGTCTATGGGAAAGTCATCCCAGGAAGCAGGAGGGAGAAGGCGGGGACAGTGAGGAAGAGAAGGAGGGGAAGTCACTCCAGAGAATTTATGGAGATTGCTGCTATAGGCAAGAGAGGCTTGATTCCCCAGGATCACTAAGAAACCCACTGAACACTCCCCACCCCCCACCCATATCTTCTGTCCCAAGCAGGGAAGACTAATTGTCCCCCAACTAGGCCATTGGCCCATGGGCTCCCATCTGCCTTTGACCGAGGGTGCTGATGAGGATGTTGACTTCCCTGCACTTCTAAAGCAGGATCCTGCTTCTTCAGAGGAGGGCCTGAGGCACAGAGACTTAGGCCAACAGGCTGAGGAGCACCTGATCTGCTCCTTGCCTGCAAAGCTGTTAGCTGGAGAGTGAGCCCCCAGAGAACCTTCCACACTAGCTGTGGCTGAAAGCACAGGCACTGAAAGCATGTGTGACAGATGTCAGCATCATTCCTAGTTTACAGATGAGGGAAGCGAGGCTCAGAGAAGTGAGTTAACAAAGCCAAGATCACATAGCTAAGATTATATAGCCAAGATTGCCACTCAGGGAGTGTCTTTACTCCATCTCGTATCTTTTAACCACTAGGCTTCTCTGTCCACTACTTTGGCTGCATCTTGCTCATGACTTATGCATTCCATTCAATACTCTCATCCTGATGCACTTTGTCCTGGCCCTGTGCCCCAGCTCATCATTTCTCGCTTGGCCAGGCCCTCCCAGTTCACTTGTCTCCCTTTCCCACTTCCCTCTGAGCCTCGTCATGATAGGCCAATGTCCTAAAGTGCTCCTTTCCACCCGCTTCTCCTCAGCCAGTTCTGTCTCCCAGCAAGTGAGCCATGGCTGATATTCCCACCTGATTTGAAGTTTGCCTAGACTGGGGGGTTGGGTGGCGTGTTGAATCTCTGGTCAAGAGGAGCTTGTAGCTTTCCTTCACCCATGTCAGGTTGCATGTGGCACTCCCATGGCCTCACTTGTCAATGGCCAGGGACTGGTTCACATTGTCCCCACACATACCTGCTGACCAGTCTGTGGTGTCAGACATCTTAGCCACTCATCTTTGGCCTAATGGTTTTTATTTAACTGGCCTTCATTAATCTATTTTAGGTCTAAAATCACTAGAGATCATGGACCATCTCTGTGCATCTTAAGAATAAAGTGAAAAGAGGCTTGCTGACTCCCCCTGCAGCTGAGTCAGGTTTCCTGGGTTGGGTCAAAAATGAGTGGACAGAAGCGCAACAGCAGGGGCTGTGTTATCGTTTTGTGTACATGGCTGTGCCTTGTCAAGTTTTTCAAGGCATGTCTATTTTATTAGCTCCTCAAGTTGAATGACCATGTATCTGTTCTTTCTTTTCTGTCCCCCAAAGTATGACTGTTAGTGATGTGAGTACACATGCCTCTGGGGATGCGTGGCAGCCTCCTGCGTTACAATCACTGGCCAAGAAGTTGAATGGGGACGGATTATACAACCCACTGGGCTTGAACCTGGGAAGTTAGTTGGTAAGGGGGAGAACTGGCCAGAGTAATAAGGTTGCTGTAGGAAAGCCCGGAAACTTAGGCAATGATGTAGAAGTTCTGTAAGTCCAAGGAGCTGAGTCCAGAATCTGAGATCAGAAAGGAGGCAAGAGAAAAAAAAACCAGGGTTCCAGCCAGCAGCGGGAGTCAGCATCCAGAACACTCTAGAGACAGCCAACAAGAGCAGCAACAAGAAATGGGGCTGGACACACAGGCAGAGGGCTTAAGCCCTCATCATGGCTCCCTGTGTGCAGGCTCACGTATGGGTGCAGGCACATAACATGCCTGCAGCCAGAGGTAGAGCCTGGGGTCATCCTTGACTCCAGCAGGGTAGAGGGCGGCTGGGTCTGTGGCTCTCCAGGCCTTTTGGTACTCTTGGCTTTGTCATCTCCTTGGTCATCCTGGTCTGGCCTTCACTCCACAGAGACCTCACGGAGGTGGAAGCTCCTCCTGGGTAGTTCACTGCCTGCTGGTCATGCTGTTTGTGGTCTGGAAGTGGGCAGAGTTTGCAAGGAGGCAGTGGGTAGGGGCCAGCAGCAGGTGAAAGCAGAGCCTGAGGGTTAGGGGATGGAGCAGGCTGGGCACCGGTGTCCAGCTGTGTCCAGAAAGGATTTTTGCTGATCCTCTAGGGCTCAGCTGCCCAATGTCCATTAGACTTGAGAGCCAAAGTGCCTTGGCAGTTTCAGTAGTAATAATGGTATTGAAGAGAAAATGGGTTTTCAATGCAAGAGAGTAAAGTACTGGCACACTTGCTAGCACTCCTGTTAAAGAATGTGGAAAAGCCCAAGAGTTGCTGAGGCAGTTTAATGCTTTGTAAAGAAATCTTGAAGGAAGGTGAATGGGAGAGTGAAGACTGGGGGAGCTGCCCGCAGGCAACTCTGCAGGCTTTGTGTACACTTCACCACTTCTCATCGGAGCCTCATTCCTTGGGTATATCAGCAACATCAGCAAATATGAGTACCCACTGTGTGCACAGCCTATATGCAGGTATTTAAGATGCAAAGAAAGAAGTGAGAACATCCCTGCTCTCAAGGGGCTCACAGTTGGGATGTGGAAGAGTCAGTATAACTCTTACAAGGGACTCTAGAGCAGGTCTAGGTGAGGGACTGGGAAGCTGCAGCTGCCCTTCTGCTGTGCTGTGTAGACAGTGTTTTCCCTTTAATTTCAATGTTGTTCTTGGTTGACAGCTCCCATCATCCGACTGTCTTCTCAGCACCGTGTTGGCCAGGGTCCTCAGGAATGGTTCACACTGTTGCTAGAAGCATCAAGTCAGGAACATTGGGTAACTCACTCGTCCTCTCTGACCCTCAGCTTCCTCATGCATAAAGCAGGGCAGTTGAACTCTTGAGGGGACACTTATCAAAGGCCTTTTAAAAGCCAAGCAGAGTGGTGCTTCTCATACTCTAACATGAGTTGACTCCCCTGGGGATCATGTCAAAATACAGGTTCTGGTTCAGTAGGTCTGGCTGGGACCTGTGAGTCTGCAGTCTGGACAAGCTTCCAGGTGAGGCTGATGCTGCTGGTCCATGGGCTGCACTTTGACTAGCAAGAAAGACCTCATTACACAACCTAATGGGAAGATCCGAGGCTTTCTGCCAAATAGCCCTGAGTCTGAAGTCCAGGGCTACTACTGTGTAGTCTTGGACACGTTTCTAAACTTCTCTGAGCTCCAGTTTCCTCATCTGTTAAATGGGGACAATACTATGCTTCTTCCAGGCGATAGTTTACCCTCATTGTTGGGGCCTCAGTCCTTGTGCAAATCTCTGGCCCTCAGCATCCTGTGGTGGGGATAAATTAGATCATACTTGTAAGATGAGTAGCAAAATGCTGGCATGTAGAGACTACCCGACAATGGACAGGCTCTGCCTGGTCCTCCTTCCCAGAAACCTTTCCGCATGTACACCACCACCACTGTCACTGAACACACACAAAAACTCTATCAATTTCGCAGGCCTCCCAGGGGTCTTGATGCATGGGTGTTGGCTTTGATTGTGTTTGGCTGCTACAGAGAAGCAGGATCTGCCTGGAGCTCCTTTGAATTAAACACCCATCATAGCCAGGGGTGGCCTTCAGGTGAATAAAATGTGGCACCCCTGCACACCCAGGAGCCCTCTCACACACCCTCACTTACTCCCTGGCCCAATGGTTTCCAGTGTGACACCTGAGTGTCTTCAAGACACAGTGATGTACCCGAGGCTGGTTCAGTTTGGTCTAACTGTAGTCTAGCCTAGCCAGTTTCATAAAGCTGTTTCACAGAGACAGGGGCAAAGCAGCCTCTGTCTTGAGTTTACCCCCCAGACCCTATCACCATCGAGGAATTCTAAACACTTACTGGTCTTAGAGATCCTTGAAAAGGGTTCCTCTGGCCAACTAATTCCTCTCTTTTGCAACCCAATGATGTATCAGCAAATTCCTGTCAGATCTGCTTCCAAAATACGTGGATGTCAGGAATCAGATTTTTTCTCACCCCTCCCTGTCCAAGAGCCTGCTTCTCTCATTCAGACATCTGCAAGAACCACCCGATTGTTCCCTGAACATCCATTTGCTAGGACTGCTGTAATAAAGCACCACAAACAAGGGACTTAACCAACACAAGTGTATGCTCTCACAGCTCTGGAGCCAAAAGGTCCAAAATCAAAGCGTCGGCCACGGTCCTTCTGAAAGCTATAGGGGAAGATCCTTCTTTGCCAATTCCAGCTTCTGAAAACCCCAGGTGTGGACTTCGGCTTGGCAGCACAGCCATCTCTGCCTCCATCTCCACGCCCCACTTCGCCCCACTGCCCCTGTGTTTTCACATGGCATTCTCTCTGTGTATCATGTAAAATTTTCTTTCTTTTTCTAAGGACACATTGGATTAAGGCTTACTCTAGTGACCTCATCATAACTTCATTATATTTACAAAGATGCTCTTTTTAAATATAGTGACAGATACTATTGCTGGGGGTTAGGACTTCTGCACATCTTTTTGGGGGGACACAATTCAACTCACAACAACCTTCTTCCACACATACCTCATACCCCTCATTTTCACACATCTTGTTATAATGCAAATCCAATCATGTCACTCACATGGTTAAAACCTTCCATGGCTTCCCATTACATGTAAAATAAACTCAAAACTCCCCCTGAATATTTGTTACTATGGCCTATGATGCTAGCGACTTACCTGGGACCCTCTGACCCCTTCAACTGTAGCTCCCATGGCTCTTGGCCTGCTGTTGCTCCCTACCTTGCTTACTGTGCTCCAGCCACTGGCCTTGCTTTTCCTCACACTATCCCAGTTGTTCTGGCCTCTAACAGCCTCTGTGATTGAGATGTTCTCCCTCCCCATTGCCACAGGGCTCACGCCTTTGTATCATTGAAGTCTCAGCTCCTGAAGTGCCACCTCCTCAGAGTCATCAGCTTCATTTACACCATCACTTGAATTTATTTTCTTAACTGGCTTAATTTTCTACATAGCACTCATCACTATATGATGTTTCCTGAGGACAGAGTCTTAAGCAATGCTTTATCCACAAAGCATGGATCATGGCAGATGCTCCATCAGTATTTGGTGGATGACTTAATGAGCACATGCCTCAACTGGCGATCTTTTCTGTTTTCTTCACCAGAGCCATCTTTTCCTTTTCTTCATAAGGCACACTGTCCCCATGCCCCCCCCAGTATACTTCCAGTGTTGCCATTTGCCATGCAGTGAATTATTTTAAATGTATGGTTTGTGAGTGTGTGTGGATCCTTGACATTTTCTTGTATTTCCAGCAAGATTTTTTTTAAGCAGTCTCTGAGATTCTTGTAGTTTTTTGACCTTTAAAATACTGCCAGAGATGGATTTTTAAATTCTGTCATCACTAGTACACAGTAGTTCCTCTTCTGTTACCCCAGGACCAGCATTTGTTCCCTCCTCTAGGTGCCCATTCTCATTCTGCCCTCCAGTTCAGGTGTTCAGTCTTTGATCTGGACAATTTCAATAGCCTCCCCTCCTTCAGGTTCTCCCCATCCCATCAATTTTTTAAGAAACAGCTCCAGGAACTAACCGGGTACTTCAACAGCATAAAAAAGACCCAGGCAGAAATGAAGGTTACACTAAGTGAGATAAAGAAAAATTTATAGGGAATCAACAGTAGAATGGATGAAGCCGAGAGTCAAATCAATGATTTGGAACATAAGGAAGAAAAAAACGCTCAATCAGAACAGCAAGAATAAAAAAAATCCCCCGAAAAATGAGGATAGTGTAAGGTGCCTCTGAGACAACTTCAAACATACCAACATTTGAATCATAGGGGTGCTGGAAGGAGAAGAGAAGGAACAAGAAATTGAAAACATATTTGAAAAAATAATGAAAGAGAACTTCCCTAGTTTGGTGAAAGAAATAGACATATAAGTCCAGGAATCACAGAGTCCCAAACAGGATGGATGCAAAGAGGATCACATAAAGACACATCATATTTAAAGTGTTAAAGCTTAAAGATAAAGAGAGAATATTAAAAACATCAAGAGAAAAGCAGAGAGTTATCTACAAAGAAGTTCCCATAAGACCGTCAGCTGATTTCTCAAAAGAAACTTTGCAGGCTAGAAGGGACTGGCAAGAAGTATTCAAAGTGATGAAAAGCAAGGACCTAAAACCTAGATTACTGTAGCCAGCAAAGCTATCATTTAGAATGAAAGGGTAGATAAAGTGCTTCCCAGATAAGGTAAAGCTAAAAGAGTTCATCATCACCAAGCCTTTATTATATGAAATGTTAAAGGGGCTTATTTAAGAAAAAAAAATCAAAACTACGAATATCAAAATGGAAATACATTCACAACTATCAACAATTGAGTCTAAAAACCTAACAAAACAAACAATTCGAACAGAAACAGAATCATAGACATGGAGATCATTTGGAGCGTTATCAGTTGGGGGGGAAGGGGGACAATTGGGGAGAAGTTGTAGGGATTAAGAACTACAAATTGGTAGTTACAGAATAAGCAGGAGAATACTGTTAAGAACAGTATAGGAAATGGAGAAGCCAAAGAACTTATATGCATGACCCATGGATTGAATTAAAGTGGGTATTGCCTGAGGGAATGGGGGGAGTACCAGGTAGAAGGGGGCAAAGGGGGAAAAACTGGGACAACTGTAATAGTTGTCAATAGTTTAATCAACAAAATATGTTAAAAAATAAAATAGAATGTATTAGTCTCTTAAATCATGTGGAAAACAAAAAATAGAGTTATACACCATTGTTACAATAACGCTAACTTTTATAATTGCCCATGTATTTACTTTTACCGAGATCCTTATTTTTTTTATATGGCTTCAAGTTCCCATCTAATGTCCTTTTACTGAAACCCACAGGGCTGCTTTTAGAATTTCTAGCAGGGCAGTTCTATTGGCAATGAACTCCACCGGCTTTTGTTTATCTGGAAATAGCTAATTTCTGCCTTACTTGCGGAAGGACAATTTTGCTGGCATAGGATTCTTTATTGAGTTTTTTTTTTTTAGGATATATCCACCCAGTGCCTTCTGGCATCCAATGTTTCTATTGAGAAATCTGTTAGTGGTCTTATTGAGAATTCCTTGTATGTGACAAATCATTCTCTCTTGCTGCTTTCAAAACACTCTCTTTGGCAGTTTGATTATAATGTGTCTCAGTGTGAGTCCCTTTCACTTTATGCTACTTGGAATTCATTGAGCTTCTTGGATGTTTATATTCACACCTTTTATCAAATTTGGGGATTTTCAGCCATTATTTCTTTAGATACTCTCCTTACTCTTTACGCTCTTTTCTCATTTTGGAACTTCCACAATGTATGTTGGTCAGCTTGAGGGTGTCCCACATGTCCCCTAGGCTCTGTTTACTATCTTCAATCATTTTTCTTTCTGCCCCTCAAACTCTGTAATTTTTATTCTCCTATCTTAAAGTTTTCTTGTCTTTTCTTCTGCTTGCTCTAATCTGCCTTTAAATTCCTCTGATTAATTTTTCACTTCAGTTATACTTTTCAGCTACAGAATTTCTTTTTGGTCTCTTTTTTAGGTTTTGTATTTCTTTTATTTCATTTCATTTATTTATTTGTTTTTTATCTTCATCTGAGGACAGGCTCACTGATTTTAGAGAGAGGGGAAGGGAGGGTGAACAAGAGAAAGAGAACCATCAATGCTAGAGAGAGAGAGAGAGAGACATCAATTGGTTGCCTCTTGCATGTGCCCCTCCCGGGGACAAAACCAGCAGCCTAGGCATGTGCCCTGCCTGGAAATTGAAGCTGTGACTTTTGGTGTATGGGACAATGCTCCAACCAACTGAGTCACACTGTCAGGGCTAGGGCTTGTATCTCTTAGCTGATACTTCCATTTTGCTCATACATGGGTTTTTTTACTTCTTCCACGTTTGTTTTTGATTATTTGAGCATCTTTAACCCTGAGGAGGTCGTGGCTGATCTGAGAGATACAAACAAATTCTTTTCTTAAAAACTGTTACATATATCAGGCACAAAAGTTCAAGGTCATGACTGATGTTATAGCTTAATATTAGTCACGTACAAATGCATATGCACCTGATATATGTAACAATATTTACAAAAAGAGTTTGTGTCTCTCAGATTAGCTGTGACCTCCACTGGGCTAAGGTAGCTGTTTTAAAGTCTTTTTCTAGTAGATCTGCCATCAGGTTCTTTTTAAGGACAGTTTCTATTGGTTTATATTTTCCCTTTGCAGGGACCATACTTTCTTACTTCTTTGTAACAGACTAGAGAAATGATCCCTGAAAGTATAGCCTTACTTCAGTGTATGTATTGTGACTTTTTTGTTGCTGTTTTTGGAAGTGGACATTTAAATCAAATAATATATGGTAAGTCTGAAAATCAGATTTTCTCCCTTCCCCAGTGTTTGCTAAGTTTTCTTTTTGTTTTTGTGATTGTTGTAGGCTATCTCTGTGTTCAAGGTCAGGCTGAGGCATAAACTTACGGTCTTTTCATGTGTTTTCTGAGCCTATGCTTTTCTCTGGGCATGTGCCATGACTTTCTAATGTTCCTTGAATATGACTTTGTCTTAAAATATTCTAGTCTTCAATGTCTGGCTCAAAAACTGGGAAAAAGAGAAAAATGAAGATAGAGGAAAAGCACTGGTCCTTTAAATCATCTGGAAGTCATGTCAGCCAGAGGCGGGTTGCTTGCAACAATGGGGAGAGATGCAACAATGGTCACAGCCTCTCTGTCTGCACCTCTGTGATCAGAAGCAGCAATCAGTGTTCAGAGCACAGATCCCTGATATTCGAGGTACATCATCCTCTTTGTCCACCCTAGCTGCCGAAAGCTGTATGCAAGCTCCTCCAGGAGCATGCGCACAACAGCCTGCCTTTGGGGTGATGGATAGCTGCCGTTGTGCTAAGAGATGAAGTTGACTGAAATTAACTGTAATTTACCATCCAAGCCTTCCCCTGAAAGTCACAGGCCTTCAGTAGTCTCCAAAGTTCCAAAATAGCTGCATCAGAAAGCTTCTGCCAGTGCAATTATTGTCCTGGTTGGGAGACAGATTTCTGGTGCTTCCTAGTCTCCCATCTTCGCAGAATCCTTCCAGGGCTAGTCTTTCAGCCAGTCTTTGAGGTTTGGTCTGACTCCAGAAGGGCTCTTTTTTAACTGTCCCTTTCTTCAGTCCTCTCTGGCGAACTAGCTAACCTATGGGCTAGCTTATTGCTCTTAATTAAAAGGGGCTCTTTTTTCCCAGAACATCTTAGGCTTGAACTATTACACGGTTTCAAATAAAGTCAGTTCTTTCAAAAAAAAAAACACAGACAGAGAGAGAGTGTGCATGCCTTGGAGCTTTCCTTTTGTATGGGCTGCCTCTTCCCTTGGGCAAAATCTCCAAGTTACCGCTCTGAGCATGGATTGGTATGGCAGCCTCTGGCCTTCTTGGCTTGCTTCCACCTTACAAGTGGACAAGCCTGGATGAAGGTAATTGAGGCTTCAGCGTTCTTGGTTTGTCATGCTGTGGATATAACCTCTGTCCTGTGGGTTAGGCTGGATGAAAGAAGAGCACTCACCAGAAATTTCACCTCTTTAACTTGGAGATGGAGGGGATGAGAAATGCTGGTGGCCTGCCTCTCTTAGTGAGATATAGGAACCATTGTTTGGGAGGTGAGGGGAGAGGGGAGATGTGTCTTCTTGATCACACCTGCTTGGAGGAGAGCTTCCATCAAGCTGAGATGGGGTAGGGAGGGGGAGAGAGTAGGTCGTGGCTCAAATGCCACAGATGCTTGCTGTTCTTATCACATAGGTTTCCTTTATTAAATATTTCTTCATTTGCTGTATGCCCTTAGGAGAATTTCCAAAGACGTCAAATGGCTGTTTTTAACGTGGTGTTCACTAGCTTTGCTTGTTTTACTGGTGAAGGGACTGCAGACTGCCCATGCCACCATCTTGGAAGTGGACTCCGGTCCAATCCATTTTACACCCCTGATCAGGTCATTCTCTTTGGGACATTTTAGTTGATGTCGTTCCTTTGTTTAGAAACTTTCAAAATTCCTGTTTAGGAACTTTCAAAAATTTCAAAACTTTAGTTGAGTGTTAATATCCATTTCCCCTTCTTCCTCAGGCACAGAACCCCAGTGTTATTTTAGGCAGCAGTCTGCCCAGCTCAGAGGCTATTGCAGCGAGGTGTGGTTGTGTGCATGAGTTCTGGTTGATGAGTTGTAAGTGGAAGTACTGTCTGCATCTTAGTGACATGAAGGGAAATGTTTAGTCAGGACTGTGATCCTGTACATTTCTCGTGGCCTGGAATACAGTCTTGATGGCTGGTGCGCTAGCAGTGGTCTTGGACAATGAGTCAATCCTGAGGACAGAAGACACACAGTGAGAATGGCAGAATAGAAACAGAAAACATTTTGCTTTGAATACTGGGTCTTTTGTCACCTCCTGGAGCTGCTGTATCACTCCTGAATTACCTTCTTATAAAGACTATACATCCTTGTGTGTTTAAGTCACCATTTTTTCCCTCAAATGTCACCTCCCTTAGGAAGTCTCACATGACCTTTTGAAAGCTAGAAATGGCTTCTCTTGCCTTTGAATTCTTATAATACTTGCCTCGAACTCCCTGTGGCCGTGATAAATGATATAACATCCCCCTTTGTATTAAAGCTACTTGGGTTTATACTGAAAGGAACCAGATGGCTAGCCTAATAAAATCTAGCCCAGATCCTCCAAGGCTGGTGATGAGGGAGGAATCACCAAGTGACAAGTGCTGGATGGACCTCAAAGCTTTCATTCCGGCTCTGAGATTCACTGCTCTCCTGGGGACCTCTTGCTAATTGCTCCTCTTGCCTCTAGGCTGGCCTCAGGAACCGCTGCTTTACTTTTGAGGGTTCAGCCCAAGTATGAGAACATACAGCATAAAACTCTTCCCTTAATTCCATTTGGCACAGCTAAGAACAGGCTAGAAGATTTTTTTTAACAGTTCTTGAAAGCTAGGGGTAACTGAGGGGAAATAAATAAAGAGAGTAACATAACCTTAGGTAATCTATCTCACTCAACTTTAGCCTGGAGTCCCTGCTGCCTGCTTTGCTGCCTCCAGCTAACAGATACTTTCAATGACTCTTCATCTTTAGATTCCAATGGCAACACTATCCAACTACATCCATTACATTATTTTAAAACCTTTGGAATAAGGAGGGACAACAGACATTGTACCCGGCATGCCCAAACTGAGACCTGAATCCAAATATTTTTGAAACTTTGATAATTAAGAGAATAAAAATAAACAGCTCTTGTTATTTATAAGCTGTTTTTAGAGGCATTTCTTTTGTTCCTAGAATTACGTGCAAGTAGAAATTTCAATAATGCAAAAATAAAGTATCCCTGGCCAGAGTAGCTCAGTGGGTTGAGTGCCGTCCCGTGAACCAAAATGTCAACCATTCAATTCCCAGTCAGGGCACATGCTGGGTTGTGGGCCAGGCCCCCAGTTAGGGGGAGTGTGAGAGGCAACCAATGGATGTTTCTCTCACCCATCGATGTTTCTCTTCCCCTCTTTCTCCCTCCCTTCCCTCCTCTCTAAAAAGCAAATAAATAAAATCTTTAAAAGGAATGTAAAGCGAAGATCCTCTTCTAAATGAAGGTGCTAGAGACAAGTTCCAAGGAACTAAACAGTTTTAGAATTTAAGATAGTAAAAATGTTGTCCTTGCTGCATATTGTATTGCCGCAGATTTTGATGGCTTTCAGAGAAAATGCCCTCAGCTAAGGAAGGGTCAATAGTAATGGAGGAGCTAGCACAGTGTTTGGGCCTTGGACTTGCACCAAACCCCTATATTAATCAAAGAATGAAGGTTAGGAGATAATGGAATTGTTTTCATGAAAGAATTTATGAGACTTGGGGCTTAGGGTAAATTTTCAGGGCAGGTGACAAAGTGTGACTGAGGGTTAATAATGATAAAATATATAGATTATAATAGCAAACCCTCTATAGTGCTTATTCTATGCCAGGCACTGCTCTAACACTGTGTTATCTCATGAATCCACATATACCTTCGAGATGGTACAATTCTCATGCCCATTTTACAGATGAGGAATTGAGGCTCAGAAAGGTTAGGAATCTTGCCCAGTTGCTCAAGAATGAAAAAGTGGAATTGGGATTAAAACCCACGCAGTCCAGCTCCAGAACCTGGGCCCTTCCCCTCCTTACCGTCTGCCCAAGGAAAGGCTCCATTGCTCTCCACCTCCGTGTGACATCCCGAGCTCTCTTTCGTGGCATTTCATCTCCCTTACAAAGCTGAATGCTCCTGATGGACAGAAAAATGGGCGACTTCATCTATTTATTTTTCATCAGGTCACTTTATTGGACTCTATTTGCTTTTTAGCTAACACTTATGAGTTAGGGGATGTTAATCACCTTTTCTGTAATTACGTATAATTTCGTTCCCAATTTTTTTTCTACAGCTATGCCTCCCATTTCTGTTTGTTGCCTACCACATTGGCTATAGTTAATGGAATGATAAATAGAATTAAGTTTTACAGTGCCCGTTGGAAGGACAAGCTGCGATCAGTGCACAGGGGCAGAGCGAGCAGTTAAGAAGCTACTGCAGTAGTCTAGGTGTGATGTTATAAAGGCTTGGGCTTGAATGATGTTAAAAGACATTTTTTTTTAAAGGATACACAGGAAAGATATTTTAGGCAAAGAATTCACTGGACTTAGTGATGTGTGTGAGCAATAAAATAAATACATCCTACCTGAAATCCAATATTCTGCCTGCTGGTGACAGGTGTTAGTATCTGTTGAAAACATGTCTGGTCACCTAAAAGGCGGTAAGAGGAAGGAAATGAGTCACAAGTCTGCATTTACGAAGATACCTCAAGCTCGCCTGACGTTTGCAGGTAGGGAGTCGGCTACACTGAGAGTCCTCCAGGCAGAGCCAGAACCTTTCACGCAACAATGTGTTTTGTCCCGAGCATGAAAAATCTCCAAAGCATTTCTATTTGATTTTGGAATAAAGTGAGCGGGTCCCAGCGTCTTTCCATCTCCAGGTCCCAAACCTCTTCACCTTCTGACTGCCTTCCGCTCTCCAGGAGGCTGCCGATGGTCACAAAGCACAACCCACCTTTTGGTGAAGGAAAGTGGAGTTTACTCATTTTTTCTACTACATACATTTTTTTAAAATAGATAAACCGTTCTCCCTTCCTCCTTCCCTTCCTTCTAGATTCCCTGCTTCTCCAGCCCTTTCTTGTGGTAGAAACTGGCCTCCATGCCTGCCTTAGCTTGGGCTTCCCTAACACAATACCACAGATTGGGAGCTCAAACAATGCAAATGTATTTCTCAGACTTCCACGGCTGACAAGTCCAAGATCAAGGTGCCACAGGGTCAGGTTCTGATTAGAGCTCCTTTCTTGGCTGCAGATACCTGCCTTCTTACTGTGTCCTCACGTGGTGGGGAAAGAGACAGGGATCTCTCTTCATTTTCTTTCAAAGATTTATTTATTTATTTTTAGAGAAAGAGGAAGGATGGAAGAAAGAGAGGGAGGGAAACATCAGTGTTTGGTTTCTTCTCATGTGCTCCCTACTGGGGACCTGGCCTACAACACAGGCATGTGCCCTGACTGAGAACTGAACTGGCAACCCTTTGCTTTGCAGTCCAACGCTCAATCCACTGAGCCAGACCAGCCAGGGTTCTCTTCCTCTTCTTATAAGGCCACAATGTGTTGGATTAGGGCCTCACATTTACTACCTCATTTGATCTTAATTACTTCCAAAGACCCAACCCCAGATAGAAGTCATAGCGGGGGGGGGGGGGTAAAAACTTCAACACATGAATTTGAGGGGAATGCAGTTCTGTCCTTATTTACACCCTTCGCTGTGTAACACTGCAGTCCATTCTCACTTTGTCTCCGGTCTCAGCCGAGTGGCTTGATTTGACCAGCATTAGTGAAAGACTGCAAGTGGAGGCTTGAAAATCACACACACATTTTTGCTTAATCTCTTGCACAGTTGCACTTGCTCACTCTTAGACCTTTACCTTGCCTTGAGAACATTCCTGGGCTACCCCCTGGAGTGACGCAAGAGTCCCACAGAGAAGAGCGAAGACCATCTTAGAACCAGCTGACAATCAGTCGAGCCCCTGAAATAGGAGAGAGCCCATCTGGGGCCACTGAGCCTGGCCTCGTTCAGCAGAGCTGCCCAGGGCCCCATAGACCCGGTGAGAAATAGTAAATGGCTGTTGTTTCAGGCCACTGCATTTTGCAGTGGTTTGTTAAATGGCAGTGGCTACCTAACATCCTTTCTCCATTTCTTCCTCCTTCCATTCTTTCTCTTCAATTTTTTTTCTTTTTTTTTAGAGAGAGGGGAAGGGAGGGAGAGAAATGTTGATCCATTGCCCCTCACATGTGCCCCGACCGGGGATGGAACTGCAGCCTAGGTGTGCGCCGTGACCAGGAATCAAACCCACAACCCTTCAGTTTACGGGATGACGCTCCAAACAACTGAGCCACACGGGCCGGGGCTTTCTTTAATCTTTTGATGTGTGTATGTGTGTGTGTTTTCCCACACTGCTTCTCTGTTAGAGCTTAAGGATTGAAGCATACCAATATCTCCAAACTTCTTTCAATTCCTGGTCACCTGAACTAGAATAGTAGCCACCATCCCTCTTACCCTTCTTTACTTTCCTTCATTTTACTTATTACTGTGTGACATACCATGTCATATACTTACTTACTTATTGTCTACCTCCTCCTGTACACAGGGCTGACACCACATCTATCTTGTCACTATTGTATCCTCAGCACCCAGAACAGTGCCTGGCACTTAGTAGGCATTATATATATATCTGTGAGATAAATGAATGCATTTTTCAAAACACTAGAACAAAGATATCTATCACATGTGTATCACATATATGTGATATGTGATATGTACACTTGCATACCATATGTGTGTGTGTGTGTGTGTGTTCATGTGTGTGTGTGTATGTTCATGTGTGTGTGCGTATATATATCCCTGAGTGCTTATAGTATGGACTAAATAGAGAAAAGTGGGTCCTGGGCTTTAAGTTTTGAGACTGGTGCTAGTATTCTGCTGAGATAGCCAGATGACTATCAGTAAAAGCAGACAAAGACACGTCAACAGTTAGTTTTATTAATTAGAATCAAAAGGCTGGATGTTGCCCACATAGGTATTGTAGGAGTAAGAAGTCCTCCAAACAGGGCTGGAGGATCATTTGTCAAAAGGGTTCTGGCTGTGGCCCTGCTCACACTACCAGAGCCTGCAAGCTTCGCTAGTGCCGACAGTGTTGGGCTCCTTAAGGGCTACCACAGATTCATCTCTTTTCTGGGTACTTAGAGAGTCTTATCCAGTCAATTCCTTGCATTCAATTACTCTCTCTCCTCTCAAAAGGAAATGGGTCATTTAAGGAAAAAAATAAAGCCACCTTCAGAGTCTTCAGCTATGCACAAGCCCACTGGACCCATGTATCAGCTGGCTTTCCAGAGCAGAGACTGTTGGTGGCAGGCTGGCCAATGGCCATACAAGGGCTCTGCTAGACCTGGATTTTCCTGACTGTCGTTAGGCAATTTATGTGTGTGTGGTGCGGGGTGCCCCTGGGGGAGAGGGTGGCAGGGAGGGGCATTCGACTCCAGTAGCATCTGAGATGAGCGATATTACAGAGGGCACACAGATTTGATATTGCTGCATCAGCATCCATTTGGGAAGAATTCTGCAGGGAAAGGAGGTGGCCTCCTTTACTCCCCAAGCTTCGTTGGTATCAACACCATGGTAGTTTTTCCAGGGCGTTCCCTTTCCTGGGACCTGTGCAGCCAGCCACCCTCCACCCCAAAACCCACTTAGTTAAGGGGTTACATCTGACGACCGTGACTGTTGATCATGATGTTGTCCTTGGTCAGAGCCGATTGGTCCAGCAGAGGTGCCTTAGCTGAGCTGAGCCCATCAGGGTCCTTCCCAGAAACTGGGATCAGGGCTGAGACAGACAGAGCTTTCATAATTCTCTGCCTTGCTGGACACAAATTTTGAGCTGGCAGAGTTGAATATTCCGTGATAGAGCCTGGAAAAACCAAGGATCACATTGTGCAGAGAGAAAAAGAAGAAAGCGTGTGCCCAGAAAGGAGCAAAGACGAGACAGAGAAATTTTACAGCGTTCAAGTCCCTGATTCCAGTTCAGTTCTGAGCCCAGTTGCAGTCCAGACTTATTTCTTCAAGAATTATAATTAACTCCCCTTCTGCTTTTTGCTTGAGCTAGTTCAAGTAGTTTCTGTTGCTTGCAACCCAAAGAATCCTAAGTAAAACACCATGGATTATGCAACCCCTTAGTATGTTCAGTTCCATGTGCTGTGGGAGGTGATATCAGATTCATAGGCCAACAGGCCTCAAATGTAAAAGATCAAAGGAGCCCGAAGGCTGATTTATGCATAAGTCTCCGTTCAGTAAGGGGGACCATCTGTTTGGCTCTGGTGGAGAGTGAAGCCAGAGGGGGAGGGTCAGAGTCCCCATGGAAAGACTGGTGGGTCCCCCAGTTCTGTCCCTGGATTCATATTGGGTTGGCCAAAAAGTCCATAAGGGATTAAGGAGCATAACTGGTATGTACATGATAGACAGGGGGATGTTAAGAACAGTATAGGAAATGGAGAAGTCAAAGAACTTACAGGTATGACCCACGGACATGAATAAGGGGGAGATTATTGGAGGAAATGGGAGTACCGGGTGGAGGGCGCAAAAGTGGGAAAATTGGGACAACTGTAATAACATAATCAGTAAAATATACTTAAGCAAACAAAAATTCTGTATTTTTTTCCATAAAATAGAAGACGCACTTTTCATTTTTACCAATAATTTTATTGATTTGGTTATTTTGAGTATGTCGGCCATCTTCTGCGTGGCAGAACATTAATTGTTCTCAATTAATGTCTCAATTTGATCGCTATCAACTTCAACTGGTCTACCCCATGTGGAGCATCATCCAGTGAGAAATCTCTAGCACGAAACTTCACCAATCACTTTTGACACATTCGATCAGTCACAGCACCTTCTCCCTACAATGCACAAATCTTTTTTTGCATTGCAGTTGCGTTTTTACTTTTCTTGAAATAATGAAGCATAATATGCCAAAAAGTTTTTCCATCTTCAGTATTAAAATGGCTACACAAAAATTCACCAATTTTGGCAAGTATTTTTTTAAATGCATGCTGATATGACAGCTGTCACAATACAATCTAACAAAATTGTTTTGAATGGAGTTAAAGATTATTAAGTACTACTAGAGTCATTTTAGGAAAAAAACCAAACTAACATTTTGACCAACCCAATAGCTCATTCAAGGTGTTTCTAACTGGGCTGAGAACTCTTCTTTCAACTGATTACTCCCCTATTTAAAAATTTCCAGTGACTTCCCACTGCCATTTCCATGTCACCCAGACACTATGACCCATTTTCCCAGGCTCTCAATGGCTTGACATTTTAGTCCCCAGATGCCTCCATACACAACTTTGCACTTTTTTCCCCGGAGGATACAAGTACTTGCATGCCTGGTACCTCTGTCACTTCCAGTGGGATGTCTGCACCTGTACCCTTTTCAGGGTTCGATTTCAGGGTTCCCTCCCAGGAAAACTATACAAATCTACCCTCCTCTCAGCAGGGTAAGAGAAGACTGTCTTCTTAGTATACATTACAGTACTGGACATTATTATTGTAATCTTTGCCAATTGAAGAGGTGTTTCTTTGGTTATGGATGAGGCTGAAGAGTTTTTCATGCATTTAAGGGTAATTTGTAATTCTTTTGTGTTTGAGTTTTTATGTTCTTGGTTAGTTTTTCTACTGTGAATTTACAGCTGTCATGTTGAGTGATAAGAATTCTTTTTATTAAAAGATTTTATTTATTTAGTTTTAGAGAGAGGAAGGAAGGGAGAAAGAGAAGGAAACATCAATGTGTGGTTGCCTCCCATGCATCCCCTCCTGGGCACCTGGCCTGCAGCCTAGGCATGTGCCCTGACTGGGATTTGAACAGGTGACCCCTTGGTCTGCAGACCCGTGCCCAATCCACTGAGCCACACCAGCCAGGGCTGAGTTGTAAGAATTCTCTATTAAAGATATCTACTCTGCTATATATGACACCAAAACCTTCCTTAGCTGATTGTTTCATTTTATTGTGTATGATGTTTAATGTATAGATTATTTTTGTGAAGTTTAATGTCACTTTTCATTCCTTTGATGATTGCTGACTTATTTTTTCCCTTAGCATGGCTGTTATTTGTCTTATAATTTCTGTTTATCTTATCTCCCAGCGAGAGAGAAGCTCTTTGAGAGAAGGGTCTGTTTCCAAAGTTGTACTCCTTTACTCTGCCCCATTTCAACGTAAGTGATTCGTAAATGGCGATTACTCGTTTGCTGGTTGTTGTGACCAACAGCTTTCTAAGATGGCCCCCAGTGATCCTTGCCTCCTGATATTTATACCCAAATGCAGTCCAGTCCTTTTGAATGTGTGCCAGACTTAGTGACTTGCCTCTAATTGATGGAGCATAGCAAAATGGATTGGACGAGATTAAGCTATACAAGACTGTGATTTCTGTTTTGTTTTCTGTCTCCTTTGTTCTAATGATGCCTGTGGCTCTTGTGAGGCTCACGTGACAGGGAGCTTAGGCTAGCCTCTCACCGACAATCAGTGAGAAAGGGAATCCTGACAACAGCTACATGGGCGAGCTTGAAAGTGGATCCCCCCCACCACCACCCCGGCGAGCCCTGAGACGGAGGCAGCACTGGCTGCACTAGAGAGCCTGTGCTGTGTGGGTCCAGCTAAGCAGTGCCTGGATCCCTGACCCACGGTAAAATAGCACATGTTGTTTTAAGCCACTAGGTGTTGGGGTAATTTGTTACACAGCAATTGATAACTAACACAATTGTTGAAAAAAAGGCTCCCAGTCTTTGGGTGCTTTCTTCGGCCTCTGTTGCAGAAAACCTCATCTCATTTACTGCCTTGAAAAGTAAAGGGGAATCTCTATAGGAAACCGCATCAACCTTGGAAGTCTCAGTGTCTTTATTTAACGTGTTTACAAGAAATTGATTTGCTGAGGATGCAGCTATATTTCTCCGTGTGGGTAATAGAAAATATGTTTCTATTTATCCTACTTTCTCACAGTGTCTGGAGGATGGAGCTGCTTGCTAGAGGAGACTCTGTGTTTGCTGAGCACAGAAATGGATGAGTCTGGGGCTATGGCCCTGGGACCAGGCTGGGGCACTGCCAATTGGATCTACATCAGGGAGGGAGAGTGCAGGGGAACTCAGGACCTGGAGAGAGGAGTATATGGGGTATCAGGAAGCAGAGGGACCCTCTGTGGCTGCATGATGGATATGGGACTTTGAAGACAGGAAGTGTATTTTAAGATATAATTTTTAAGTAGGCCACTGTGATTCCTGGTACATTTTTGGTAAAGTTTCCATTACTTCTTAATGATTACCTGGGAGTAGATGATGATGATGATGATGATGATGATGATATTTTACCAATGTTGAATTCTATCTCCCAATGGGGCCTGAATGGACTTAGACACAGTTGCTGGAAGGTGAGGGAATCACTGGCATCCAGGTCACACTGGGATTGTGCTGAGCCAGCCCTGAGAAGGGCAGGGGGCCTCTGTGCCTGTCACCTCCTGCTCCCGCCCAGGCCGGCTGCCTGGTACACACGTGCTGCCCCACGACTGCCAGTGCTCATTCACAGGTGCCCCTCCCCACCCCCAGGACAAAGAGTTTGGCTTTTCTCCACGCCCCCTCCTCAAACTCAGTGGTTCTCGGTCTTATTTGCCTAGAGTCTGAATATTTTTCTGCATTACCACTCAAGGTCTAATCTAATAAAATGAATCTCAGTGCGTGGGTGAGCTCTCCCAGAGAAGAAAGGGCCCTCTCCGTCAGCTCAGCTGCTGTCGTCTTACAGGAGGATGATGGTCTCTGCCTTTTCCCTGCTGGGCTGGGTTATCTGGACATATTGAACTAAGGAGATACATTTTAAAGAACATTCAGATTTTCTATTCCATGGCAATAGATTATTTCTGCATTTTAAAGGGAGTTTTCAGCATCTTTAAAAACATTTCATCTGTTCATTTGGTTTTTAATCTTCACTAGAGCCAGTTATTTTTGGTGTGTGTGGAAATGGAGCTGGGCCCGGGCAGTCAGGAGTGATTAAACCCACACTGCCCGCAGACCCCGCGTTGGAGTTAAATGGCTATCCCAGCGACTGCTGAAGACAGGAGCTGATGTGAAAATTGAAGCAATTACCTAGATCACTCAGGCAGAAGAATTTCTAAGGCTTTTTTTCCTTGAACAATCCAGATAATTGCATCAATTTACACTTTTTACTGGCAGTAGAGACTGTGACAGAAACTCTCTCCAGGAGTGGGCTGAAGAGAGAGAAGCAGAGTGTTCAGAAAATGATTCTGATCACTCAGGAGAGAAAATGGGATTATGGGGTAATTCACGTGCTTTGGCCTTGATTTCTATCAGGCTCAAGCAAGTCAAAGTGAGACTGTTCATTGTTGCCTGAATGGACCAGATCCTTCTCCACTTTCTCTATTCTCTCTGCTGTGCCGTAGGGGCCACTTAGGTGTGGCTCCCTGAAGCGTCCGAAGAAACTGTGGCCAAGGAACTCTGAGTCTGTTTGAGGCCCTCC
Organism: Desmodus rotundus; assembly: GCF_022682495.2. NCBI lineage: Eukaryota > Metazoa > Chordata > Mammalia > Chiroptera > Phyllostomidae > Desmodus > Desmodus rotundus. The sequence continues at coordinate 139,178,664 of NC_071388.1, forward strand.
CCCTGTGCTGGGGGAGAGCTTCCTCAGCTCACTACTGCCCTCAGAGGACCGTAAGTTTCTGTTTGAAGAAGACTTTGTGAGGTCAGGAAGAGCAGAGCGGAATGGGCGCTGTCCTGGTAGAGCCCGCCACACCTGTTCACTTAACCAGGAGCACAATTCAGGGCAGTGGGACTGGATCGTTCCCTGAAGCAGATGATTCGTTTCTTGTGGGGGATACATGTCGGTGACTAAAAATCCACATTGTCGAATGAATGATGCGTGAGTGCATGGAAGACATTTATTGAGTTACCACTTCGTGTCTGTCATTACACTGGGCTTTGGGATAATTAACCCTGTATTAATTCTTTTTCTCATGCTTTCTTAGGAGGGGTGATTCCCTCAGTCTCTTCACAGCTTCTTCTAGACTTTATTTCCATAGTATTTTCTCACATATTTCTCTTCCAACTCTCACTTATCCAGAATAGGTAATATTTTTAGCACCATTTCACCAGATGAGGTAAAAAAAGTAATTCAGAGAAGTCAAATACATTTTCCAAAGTCAGGGAACTCGTTAGCAGCATGAAATATGCAGGATTCTGAGCCCAGAGCTCCGTCGACAATGCAATGTCATTATTTTCAGGTTCACGTGTTCATTGATTTGTCCTTGCCACTATTGTGATCATCATGGACACAGATCGATCATTCAGAAAATATTTATCAAGCATGTAGATAACACATGACCCCACAGGAGCAAGACACACACACGAGGCATTTAACAGGAAGAAGAACACTGTGGCACAGACGAACCGGAGTGCTGTTGCGAGGCGGCGGGTGCTCAGGGTCCGAGTCTGGGGGACTGGTGGCCCAAGGAAGCAGAGAGCCCCATGCACCAGAGGTGTTCTCTTTAAAATTCAATTTCTCTTTCTTTCAACATTATTCATTTTTAAAACTTGAGAAGTCATTGACATATAACCTTGTGTTAGTGCAGGTGTGCAACATGGTGATTTGATATGTGTGTGTGCTGTGACACGATGACCATGATAAGTCCACCCATCAATACACACGGCCACAGGATTCCCTCCTTCTGATGAGAACTTGCAAGATCCACTCTCCCTGCTGCTCTCAAATACACAGTACAGTATTGGTGACTACAGTCGCCGTGTTGTCCACTATAGCCCATGGCCTTTTCTCTTATACCTGGAAATTTTCACCTTTTAACCACCTCTACCCATTTTTGCCCTCACTCCTCTCCTGCCTCTGCCAAATACCACTATGTTCTCTGTATCTATAAGTTTGGGTTGGATTTTTTAGATTGCACCTATGGGAGATCATATGGTATGTGTCTTTTTCTGTTTGACTTGTTTCACTTAGCACAATGCCCTTAAGGGCCACCCATGGTGCGAATGATAGGATTTCATTTTCTTTATGGCTGGATAATACTCATATATATGAATCCTATCACTTATACATATATACGAGTATACTTTATATAGACTTTTTTTATGCACTCATCTGTCAGTGAACATTTAGGTTGTTTCCATGTCTTGGCCTTGGTAAATAATGATGCAATGAACAATGAGCATGTAATAGAAGAAATTCTATTTCTTTATTGTAGTAAAATACACACAACATACACTATACCACTTTAACCACCTTAAAGTGTGCAACTCAGTGGCATGAAGTACATTCACAATGTTGTGCAACCATCACACTACCTAGTTCCAGAAGTTTTCATCACCCCGATGGAAGCCCTGTATCAGGTGGTTTTACAGAAAGCCTTATAGGCTCTTGAGGAATAGCTAGGATTTAAAAAGGCAGACAGGTGAGAGGAACCCACTGGGCCTGTATAAAGGGTCAGAGCTGACACCATATGTCCAACGCTTGGAGAATGGCGAGGAGTGAAGGTTTGTGAAGGAAAGTACTGAGCAGAAAGTTTGGGGTGATTTATGTGGATCTTCCTTGTAAAACAGAAGGATTTGTCCTTCGCTTTCCCTTTCAGGGTCACCCTTCTCTAATATCTCCTCTCCTCAGTGGTTTTGCTCCATAACCCCCCGTCAGCTCTGCTGTGTCTCTACTCTCTCCGCTCTGGTCACCGCCTGCATCTCCAGGATTCTGGTCTGCCTGCAGCGCGCTGCTGCTGCTCCGGCCATGCGGCCTCCGCCAGTAGCTGGTGGGGCAGGCGACCCTTTTTGTACTCATGCTGGGATTAATTCCTCCAAGCACTACTGACATAAGACTGTGGGGTGCAAAAACTTCACTGATGGAGATTGCTGGAGGGAACGATGTCCGCTTCTTTTGGGAACCTTCCAAACATGGGATTCCCCCATGATCTTACAGAGTCCCTGCCAGTGGGTGAGTGGTCTAGCAGGAGACACCAACCTAAGCCTAGGCCAATCAAAGACTTTCCCTAGGATTTTTCAGACTAAAACTCTGAAACAATATCTATCCTTATCTAGTGGTAGAAACTGAAGAATGAAACCCAGGGGTGGTTAGCAGCTGGTCTTCCTGACATTGGAAGGATGATCCAGAGAGAGAATAAGTGAGGCCAACACAAAGAGAGAACAGGGACTAGAGGCGGGAGAGAGAGAGTGAGTCTTGGTAGCCTGCCCAAGCTCTGGCCTGGTTGTTTAATCATTTCTTGAATAAGCAAGATAAATCTGTATTCATCTGATAAATATTCCTTTTGCCTCAGTTGCTACAGTCTGGTTTCTATCACTTGCCACTGTAAGAGCCCTAATACTTAGTAACAGGCATGAATGGGTGACTTGAGGAGACCAAATGGCTTAAACAAGAGAGCAGAAGCAAGCAGAGTGAGAGGTGAATGGAGGAAGAAGCCACAAGTAGTTTGGGATTTCTCCGAGTGTAAACATCCAGACAACAAGTGGCAAGAGATGAGGCTAGTAAGTAGGAAGAAACCTGATTGTGGGGCCTGGGTGTATTTTGTGAAGGATTTGGGACTTGATCCTGTATACATTCTGTACATATTACAGGATTCTAACTAGGCATTAGGTAGGGGTTCTGTAAACTGTACTATAACTAGGTTACTAAGTGGTTCTTAACCTGGGAATCATTGGCAGGCTTCACGTTGTTCTGAAACCCTATTAAATAGTATGAAAAAAATCTGTGGCTGTGTATGAGGTTGTCTTTGTTTTTTGAAGTTTGAATAGATACCTAACTTCATCAGACGTTAAAGGAATCCCTGACCTGTGCTATGAGCCCTGACCGGTGTGGCTCAGTTGGTTGCGTGTCATCCCTCACAGCAAAAGGTCACCAGGTTGGATTCCTAGTCAGGGCACATGCTTGAGTTTCCAAGTAGGTCCCTAGAGAAAATGCTCTATAACTGGTCTGTTGAGATGTGGAGATAATATAGGTCTGGTTATTTATAGGTATTTTAACCGGGAGTGTTGAATATGAACTCCATCCTGTTCTTGCCTTGAGCAGACAGACCAGATCTGCAGGGTCCAGAAAGTTGCACCCGGGTACCACCGCTGTCCCAGAAAACCAACTCCAAGCATCTTTGTCCTTTCACCTGCAGATGAAGGGACTACAAGTCCCAGGATGCTCCGCCTCGCAGCCAGGCGGATCTCTGCAGTGACGCTAATGCCACGGGCGGGCCTGGGGAGGGCGGGACCTTGGGGCTGAGGGGCGGGCCGGAGAGCTAGCTGGTGCTGATGCAGGATGGCTGAGAGCGCAGGAGCCGAGGAGGTCTGAAGCGGGCGAGGCTCGGTCCCTGCTCGTCGCCTCGTCCGGCCGTGTGGTCGCCGGCAGTGGGTCTGGGGCGCAGCGCAGGGCCAGGGCGGGGCCAGGGAAAGTAGATCTGCAGTCGGTGGGGCCCGAGGCTGATAGACTGCCCACCTACCCGGTCTCCAAGCTGTTGGAGCTGCCCATCCTCCGAATTCACGATGACCTGCTGAGAAGCTTCGTAGAGGCTGCTGGAAGCGGCCTCCCTGTGGGCGGTGCGGTTCGCGGCCTCCTTTTTGGTAGCGTCGAGCCCCGGCCCCCCGCCCCTGCCCGCGCCCCCTCCCTGCCGCTGGCCGAGATGGCGGATCCAGCTGAATGCAGCATCAAAGTGATGTGCCGGTTCCGGCCACTCAACGAAGCGGAGATCCTCCGCGGGGACAAATTCATCCCCAAATTTAAAGGCGATGATACCGTGGTAATCGGGGTAAGTGTCCGGGGCACCCGGCCTCCCCTCTGCTTCGCGCTGCAGCCTGGCGCCCCGATGCCCCAGACCGAGCAGAGATGCTCGGGCCACCCCTTTGGACATCCCTGCGAGGCTGCTTTCTCGGGTGGACTTGACGAGAGGCCCCCTGCCAACGCATCATAGTTCCCTCCCTGGCGAGTGGAGGGGAGACAGGGGCCCCAGGTGGTGAGGGTGGGGGTGGGGGGCGAGGAAGGGTTCTGCGCCGCCATTGTTCGGGGGTGGGGGCCCGGGTGGGCCTTTTGTTCCCCACCCTCATCATGCCGCGTGGGTAGTGTGTTCAGGTTACCCTCAAGTCGGGGAGCCCAGGCTCCCCCTTTAAAGTGTGAGCTCTGCAAACCCACATATGATTCCAGGGATCAGTTCAATTTATTGAACACTGCCTTTCCTCATGATCTTAGCAAAAGGAGGAGAAAAGGTACTGGAAAAATCCCAGTCTTGTCTCCTACGGCTATGTAGACGCGGCTGCCCCCGGCGTTTCACCTTGCTTTGCGAGCTGAAGGCGGGGGATGCAGGGAACGCTGGTGGCCTTGGTGTCCCCGGGAGGCCTCATGTGTCTCCAGCTTCTTCTCAGCCCCAGATTGCCTCTGACGTGGAGCCTGGGTCTGACCCCTCCCGAATGGGGACTCCCCAACCTGGTGTCCGCAGACCCTCGATATGTTTCGTACTGAGTAGAGAGGAGGCTGTGTGCCCACATCTGTGCGGCTGGAGGTCTCCGAGCGCAGCCCAATAGGCCCACTGTACAAAGAGCAGAAGTTACTTTGTGTGGCTAAGGCCCCCCTCCCTCTCCATCTACCGTCTCACCTTTCCCCTCCCCCCCCCCCAACCTCTGCAGCTGGGGCTGCTGGTGGAGGAGAGAATACTATGAGTTTTTAGTTCTTAAAGGAATATATCAACTGAAATAAGTCAGCCTTGACCTCCGCCCCTCCCCCTCCCCTCCGCTGTCTCCAGCGTGTGTAACTGATGGTGCCCTCTTTGTATGCGAGCGGTGTGGGGAGGGACCAAGTTAATGGGAACCTCCCGATCCCCGCCGACACGTTCCTGGCAGTCCGCTTGGAGGCTGCTGATGCAGCCTTCCCGTCCCCAGCATTGATTAAGTGATGTCATCCTGATCACTGAGCATGCTCAGAGTAACCCCCTCCCTCCCATTCCCGGGAGTGGCTGGTGTATTTAGGTTAAGTGATCGGCAGGTGACATTTTACCGAGGGTCTCTGCTAGAGTCTGCCAGGCCTTACTTAAACTAGAGGCTGACGTTTGCCAGCCCAGGCATCCCCCAGTATCTTCACCAAGATTGTGCCACAGAGAAGGGCCCAGGGACTAGCAGGTGCTAAATGTCCCAGTAAGCTGGACACTCTCCTCCCGGCCCCGCCCTTAGGCCTTGGAATCTGGGCTTCTTCGGGTTCCTCCCTTAGGAAGGCAGCTCCCCCTGTCGACCTTTTCTCCCCTCCCCATTTTCAGTCATCAGGATACTGTGACTTCTAAATGCTGTGTGGATCGGCCTTCATTCTGAGGGCTGACCTACGAGGGTCGGAAAGAGTTTTCTCTCTGCTTAGTGTTAAACTGAAGAGATGTATGCTACAACTATTGATGAGGAGGAAAATTCTGTAATTAACGGCATATGTGAGATAGTGATGTATTCATGGCCAGTGCATGGGGGCAAATGGTAAGTTGTTTGGGTACACCTCTCAGCTGGGATCAGCCTGCAGTCTGGGCTCTGAGTGGGAGTGACTGGGTACATCCAGTCCCTGCCCCTTGCCTTGTAACAGTTTTTTAAAACAAGTAATTGTGCAGCGCTAGAACATGTTCTGGTGACCCCCCCCCCCTACTTTTTTTTGTCTCCTCAGAAGTGTTAAGGTACAGCCTGGAGAAGTATCTTCTCCTTTTTCTTCTTCTCCTCATCCTCTTCCTTCTTTTTCTCTTTCTTCTCAGAGCAACAGACCAGGACTAACAAAGTGGAATAAAATGGGGTGGGGCAAAAGTAGGTTTCCAGTTGTGAGTATATGAAACAGTTTATTCTATTATTTATTAATTACTGTGTTATTTTCCATGTGAACAATTGTAAACCTACTTCTGCCCCACTCTGAACATCATCCTTTTTGATCTGAGTATAAGGCAGAGACCTTTAATTTTAGGGTTAGCTTTCTTTAATATTATGCCATTACTGTGCATATGTATTTCCCATCTAAATATATGTTATTGGCCAAATCAGTTAAAACAAATTACCTAAGTTTTACCATAAAATGGTCACCATATACAAAAAGTAATTTAAATAAAAATTGTGTATGAGAATACACATGTAGCTCTTCAGCTGTAAAGTTAAATTTTTGGTGATCTCTACTCCTGTAATACAGCACAGTTTTCAGTTTTAAGATAAATTTCTTTATTGAAATAAAGCATCCATGTAGAAAGGTGTTACCATAATTATACAGCTTGATGAGTTTTTATAAGTAAACCCTCTTGTAATCACCTCTTGAATTAAAAAACAGATGTTTTCAGGGCCCCGGAAGCCCCCCTCACATCCCTTTCTGTCACGAGTTTCTCCTTCTTCAGGGTAACCAGTATTCTGACTTCTAAGGCCATAGGTCAGTTTTGCTGGGTTTTTTTAAACTTTATATCCATAACACCAAACAGTATGTGCCTTCTTGTGCTCAACCTTACACTTGTTGAATTCACGCATGCCTCGGCCTGTGGCCGCAGGTGGTCCGTCCTCGCCGTTCTGCAGTATCCCATTGTTGGACTGTAGCATGGTTTATTTGTCCACTAACCGTTGATGGACGTCTGGGTAGTTTCCAGTTTGGGGCTGATTTAGACAGAGTTGCTGTGCACATTTCCTTTATACACATGGTTTGGTGAGTGTGGCTACAGAAGAGAAAACTGCTGAAAGCTGAAGCGTGTGGGGACTTGGGCTGGCGTGTGCTAGGACCCTCCCCACTCCTAATCGATAATGTGTAACTAAGGGAAATGGCAGTTCTGGCAGCCCGTGTCACGCTTTGCACACTGAGTAGAATGGTTCCCCAGTCAGTTCAGTTGGAACCAGCCTGCACGGCTTAGTTCCAGGGAGAGACTAATCCCTCCCGGCATGGTGGGTACTCCCTTCCTTGTCTGCAGGGGTGCAGGTTGTGGGGATAACCAAAGAAGCCCGGAACCATCCAGAAATGTCAGTAACCTTCACCCCCAACAGAGAGCTAGTAAAGAATGAATTTCTGTGGAGTTACTGTTAGTCTGAATTCAGAATCCCAGAAATTCTTTTTGTTTTTGAAACGGGGGTAATTATTTTTTTCTCTTTAAAGTCATGTTCAAATCTTATGGAAATGTATGCTAACAGGGAGATTTTGCAGGTGGAGTTTCTAGATTTCTCTTTTTAAGAAAATGTCCTGTCTTGGAGGAATCAATTTCACCATTCTTGCATTTTTTTCAGCTCTTGTGCAAAGCTCTCTTTCCCTGACACCCCCAGCCACTGTCTCTCCCCACTTCGAACTCCTATAGCCTTTATTTTGTGTATGGTCACGTAATCTTTTGCCTCAGACAATTATTAGTTCTGATTATTCGGCTAATGGCATTGTAAGCCACGTGCAGAGAGACAAGGACCTTCTGTGTGCTGCCTCTTTGTATTTCCCAGGGCCTTCTCCATGGAAGGCACTTAATACGTATTTATTGATCTCTTTGTTGAATCCAGAAGTCTTTACTTTTCTATATTTCACTTATTTTACGGACTTTTAGTTGGCTATAGGCTGTGGGGAGTGGTTAAGAAACAATTTTAAAGAGAAGGGCTATTCCTTTGAGCAGGTAAGATAGCATGTACTATAGTTAAAATGCTGGAAGAAAGCTGGAAGAGAACTGCATTCAGCTTTGTTAAAAATTAGGAGACTTGATCGCACTGGTGGTGAGCTGGAAGTGGAGGGTGGGGGTGGCCTAGTCATCAGCAAAGGGACTGCGAATGAATTCTCCAGAGAAGTATATGGGATTTACAGCATTTCTCGGAGTACTCTTCCATTGTCTGCTAAAAATCCTGGTGAGTCATCCATTACTCTGGGCTCTGCCTTTTGGTTTTGATGCATTTGTGTTGATGGAAACTGCCTTGGAGAGTTCCCTGTAAGGTTCCTTACAAGATTCTTCAGTTTGGGGCTTTCCTTTCCTTCTCTGGTTCAAAGTCCTAGGAAAGCAGGCCTTATTAAAGGTGGGTGCTTCTGCCTGAGGCCATGTACAGTAAGTTCTAGCCTGTTTGAGAGACAGAACAAAACATCAGCCACTAATGCTGAGCTGGTGAGTGGTGTGGAAGGTGGCCTCCGTCTGTAGGAGCTCAGACTAGTTCTGGGCGGTGGATGGGCGACGAAGGCAGGAGCCTGGACAGAGACCAGATTCCAAGCCCGAGTTACTGTGGTGATTAAGGGCTGAATAAGGGAAGAAATATAACTAGTACTTTTCTTTGTGTCCCACAGTCATAGTCTTTACAACCAAGAACATTAAAACTTTTTCTTTGTACATTTATACACAGTCAAATCTCTGTCTGTCCTTTTTTATGGGTGTGTAGTTTGTAGGGGATTTGACCAATACATAGAGTTATGTAGTTATGCTGTATTAGTATTCTGTTGCTGCTATAACTAATTACCACATATCCGAGGCTTAAACAACACAAGTTTATAATCTACAGTTTCCATAGGTCAGAAGTCCAACAGGTCAGCTCGTTTCTCTGTTCAGAGTCTCATAAAGCCCAAACCAAGGTGGAGTTGGCAGGACTGTGTTCTTTTCTGGAGGATCTAGGGGAGATCCATTTTTTACTCATTCATGTTGGGGGCAGAAGTCAGTTCATAGTGGTTGTAGGACTCGGGGCTCCATTTCCACGCCATCAGCCTGGGCTGCTCTCAGTTTCTAGAGGCTGCTCTCAGGTCCTAGCCACTCTGTGCAACTTAAAAGCCAGGAGTGGTTGGGTCCCTCTCATACTTCAAATTTCTCCTGCCTCTCCTTCCATGGCACATCTGTCTTATCGACTGTTCTGCCTCCTTCTTCCACTTTTAAGGGCCGCGTGATTATATTGAGCCCACCCCAATAATCTGGGATAATCTCTGTATTGTAAGGTCAGCTGATGAGCAACTTTAATTCTGTCTGCAAAGTCCCTTTTACCTTGCAGTGTTCACATACGCACAGATTTTCAGGGATTAGAGTGTGCACGTGTTTGGGGGCCACCCTTCTGCCTACCACATACCACCATAATCAGGATACAAAGCAGTTTCCTCCCCCGCTGTGGTGAAACCTTCTCCCTTCTCTTGTCCCCTGGCAGCCACTTATCTGGTCTTCCTCTGTAATTTTGCCTTTTCCAGATTGTCATAAAAGTGGAATCATATATGAAGTACCTTTTTGACTCTGGGTTCTTTTACTTCCTTAACTCTGTGCTTTATGTGGTTGCAGGTATCAGTGGTTCATTCCTTTTTGCTGCTTAGTGGTATTCCATTAGACGGCGTACCACAGTTCGTTTACCCATTCACCCGGTGAACCTTTGGGTTGTTCGCAGCGTGGGATGATTATGAATAAAGGTGCTCTACACCTATGCAAATAGGTTTTTGTGTGAGAATAAATCTTTACATCTCTTGGGTAAGCACCCAGGCGTGGGATTGCTAGATAGATCCTATTGTAACTCCATATTTAATTCTAAGAAGGTGCCCGCTTTCCAAAGTGGTTGTACCATTTTGCATTTCCATCTAAAAGCAGTAACATTTTAAGTTAGGGTTTAAATAGTTTATTCAGTTATTTTGTCTGAGTATGAACAGTGTTTGTAGTAGTGTTGAGATATATCAGTCCTTCATTTCTCTGTGCCCTGAATTCAGAGATGTTTACATCACCTGGAACTGTATTAGTGGTTTCCTGTAAATACACCCTCTGAAACCCTGGGGTGGGTGAACACAAGAGAGTAGCCATATCCTGGCACATGTCCCTGGAGGGTACTTACTGCAGTACGCACACTGTCGGTGCTACATAAGTGGACGGAGTTGGTAGAGGAAGCAGGGAGAGTCAGACAGAACTGAGTATGGATTCACTAGATAGCTTTTAAAGACTTTTAAAAAGTTGCTCAGCTTCTGTGGGCCTCAGTGCACTCATTGAAAGTGGGGATAATTACTTATATCACAGGGTTGTTAAGATGAAATGAAATGAAGTCAAAACAGAATCTGTTACAAAGAAATTGTCAGTACATGCTAATTGTCTCCTGTATTTCCTATTTCCCTTGTAGTTTTCCTCACTTTCAGAATTATCTTTGTCCCCCAACCCTTCCTATCAACACAGCTTAATTTCTTAAACCTTTGTCCACCCCATTCTCCTGCTTGGGATGGCCACTCTTCAGCTTATTTGTAGAATTTCTAACCATCTATGAGGGCGGACAGAGCTCATCTCCCACTTCCTTATTCATAGAGCATGTCCGCTGCACCTTTTATCTGCAGTGAGTGCCTATAGGAGCGTGTGTGTGTGGGTGTGTGTGTGTGGGTGTGTGTGGGTGAGTGTGTCCTCCCCATGTAAGTTATAAGCTTCTCAGGGACAGGAGCTGTTTTTAACGTCTTTGTCTACTTTACTATAGTTGTACAGTTGCTTTGTAAGTATATCTCGATTATTGAGGGTTCCTTTCTCTCCTGTTTCCTGCCTGGAATCAAGTCTCGTAATTGCCAGTTTCTAAATTGCCTCATATAACTTAGATATCACTGGGGATTTCCCTCTGCCTCCACCTGTGCTTGTCTGGCCCGACTCCCCTGTTTAATGACTATGTTTTCCATTCTCGGCTCTTCTCCCCCCTTCAAAATAGGCAACCTCCTCCACCTTCGGGTGCCCTTCAGTCCCTGCCTCAGAATTATCACCTGTGCCTACTTATTAAACAAGCGAAAACAAAACTACCTACTCCCAAATGGTTTCTCCTGAATTAAAGAAAAAGCAGCTCCTTGACAGGTCCAATTTCACCTCATTTCTCTCAGGTTTTTCATAAAGTCCTTTGTTTATGGCTAAGAAAGCTCCTCCCGTAACCCATTTGCTGCACATCAATCAAGTTCCTTTTAGAAGGAATTGAGTTGTTGAATTTGTGGTTATTTGCAAGTGTTACAGAGAGCCTGAGAGACAGTGGAGTTTTAGATTCATTATGATGTATCTCCCCAGCACCAAACCTGGGTGCAAGTCATATAGCCCAAGACAAACTCCTAGCTCTGCAATTTCATGGCTGTATGAACTTGGAACTTGGACACCAGTTCCGGTTTCCTGGCCTGTGAAGTAGGGATAATAATACTTTCCACGTTCCAGGATTGTGACATTGACAGGAGATCCTGCGTGTGGGGTGCTGAGCAAGGTGCCTGGCCTACAGCGGCATCCAGAAAACGTGTGCTACTATCAGAGCCACTCGTGGTTATTTCTCTGTACGTTCTCAGACTGACTGATCTTGGGAAAGCCCAGACCCTTCACCATTTTCCCAGGGCCCTCAGGTTATGCTAAGAAAAAAATTATTCTGACACTGGTAAAAATAGTAAGGAAGGTGATTTTGATGGGTGTCAACACTATTGCAGTAGGGGAGAGAAACTGGGCTCGACTCCAAACACAGGTGCAAGTGGAGCAGGTTGGGGATGTGAGTGGACAGTTGTTACCCAGAGGGGGCATCAAGGGTGGGGGGCATTCTTGTGAACTGACCGAACAGGATCCTTGCTGAAGGCAGGGTAGATAAGAAGGTATTTGGATGTTGTTATTGGGGTATTGAGTGTGCTGAGATTTGAAGACTAGGGGATTCTCTTTACACTGCTTTAGCAGCAGCATTTTTAAAACTAGATTCTGCAAGGACAGATGTGGAAGTCCGAGGCTGAGGCCCCGCTGACAAAAGGTTCTCAGAGGAGCCTGTCTCAAGTTTGGTCAAGGAGCGAGTCTCCACCAGATGGAATGTGGATGCTGCAGTGGGGCATTCGAGGCCCTCCATACTCTGGGCCTGCCTTCCTACCCCCACCCCATATTCCATCTGTGCTGCCATTGCTCCAAAAGTTTAGGCTGCTTAGTACCTCCCTCCCAACAGCTGCGCACATCCCACATGCCTAGGATGATGTCCTCAAAGCATGTCTGTCTGGTGAGCATCCATTCACCGTTATGGAGTCTCTCATTCCATGGTGCCTCCTCTGAAACTGTTTCTGAGCCCTTCTTCCCTTCCACCCTGGCCAGGTTGAACACTTCCTGCTGTGAACCCCTTGTACCATACATAACTCTTGGCTGAATTTCCCCGGTACTGCATTTGTTTGGGTATGTGTGTCCTTTCTACCCATTAGACTGAAAGCTAATGGGATTTTTAGCTATTGTTTATTTATTTCCATTTATTTCCGTCTCCAAGGCCTGGAACAGTGCCTAGAACAGAGTAGTGGCTCAGTACAAGATGTCTTTTGAGAGAGATGGAAAAGTGCTGATCCTTTTAGGCTGTCCGATGTCAGAGCCTGGTGTTATTTGCTCAGATTTTTACCTTGATGTTTGTCCAGCTCTGGTAACTTGTTTTTCCTACTTGGACATCTTCATGGTTTTCAGTAGTTTTTTCGGGAGTCCTACTATATTTCATGCTCTTTGGGAAAAAAAACCTGAAACCATTCAGAAAGCATGAAGGCAAAAATCACTCTTAATTTTATGAGCTAGAAAACCTCATTGTTAACATCATATTGTTTATTTCTGCTCTTTTCTATTCATAAAACAATACATTTTGTTTTAAAACAAAGATATGAGCCCAGGCCAGCGTGGCTTGGTTGGAGCATCATCTCACAGACCAAAAGGTCATAGGCCCAGTTCCAGGTCAGGGCACACACTCAGGCTGCGGGTTCCCACTCCGCTTGGGGTGCATATGAGAAGGCAACCAATCGATGTTTCTCTCTCTCTTTCCCTCCCTTCCTGTCTCTCTAAAAGCAATGAAAATTTGCCCTCGGGTGAGGATAAAAAAATAAATAAAACAAATATACAATTTTATAAAATCTGTTTGAAACCTATGGTATACCTCAGACATTAGCCTTTTTAAAGGTTATATGTAATTCCATCACATGTCTAGTCAATATTTAATCATTCCCTTCTGACAGACATTTAAGTTTTTCTTCCCTGTTATAGTCAGAGGTGTGATAAACATCAGTACCCACATTTCCCTGTGCACTTGCCCAATTATTTTACTAGAATACATTTCTAGAATTGGGATTGCTGGGTAAAAGGGTATAGATGATTTTAAGACATCCCTCATTTTGAGAGGGAGCAAATCAGAGGTGATGAACTGTCTTCTGTTTTATACTGTCACTTCTCTGCTTCCGCCATGGAGTTGCCTTTTTGTGTCATAAGGCATCCATCCCATCATACCTGAGCTGAAGTAAATTCTCACAGAGTGTGTGTTTGGTCATGGACTGCTAACCCTTGGGTGCAGAACATGGCCACACCTTCAGACATTTAGTGTAAACCATAGGGTTTTGTAGGCTGTCTCCTGTCAGTTTCATTATCCTCAAGGATGTTGTTTTTCGGTGGTGATCAAAACCTATGTCTCTCTCTTGAGAAGAAGAGAGATGGAGGCCAAGATTGTAGTCATAAAGAAAAGGAGGATGGCTGTGTCCTTTTTCCTTGGTGCTGATGTCTTCTGGGCAGTAGTAAGCTGAGAAGGGACAAAATAGCCCCTCAGAAATGCCCTAGAAAGAGCTCCCCCCCACCTTGATTACTAGGTACACTTTTAAGAACGTATTATATAAAATTTCAGAATTACACTAAGTAGAAAGAATAACAAAACAAACCTCCATGAACCGGCTTTAAGCATCATCAATAAATTGGCCAATCGTATTTTTTCTGTATTTCCCAAAACTTTTCACTCTGTTGTTTTAAAATGAAATCTCGTATCTTACATTATTTTATCTCTAAATTGTAATACATATCTCTAAAAGATCGGGGCTCTTAAAACCACACCAACATTATCACATGAAAATACGAACAATTCCTAAATGCTAAATATCCAAATGCCCCTCCCCCATTGCCTCATAAACTCTTCTACCTTTGGTTTGCCTACATCTGAATACTAGGTACTATTAGCAGTGAGGTGAGAAAGAGATGCTTGTAGTTTCCCTCTAGAAACAAGGGGAGGCTTTTGGTATAGAGTCATGTGTAGCCGTAGAAACACACAGAGCAGTCAGGGCTAATCAAGATTTCCAGCCCATTTATTTCCCTTACCCATGGTCACGTCCCAGTTATCGTTTTAATAAACCAACGCTGGCATTGAAGTGTCACCCAGAAAGCTATTTAAACAGTTTCATGCTTTATAGCTTCCCCCGATGCTCCTTTCCCTTGCTTTAGTCGGCTTGCATAAGCTTCAGGAAAGCAGACAGACCTATCACTCATTTATCTTCCAAGTTCAGTACCCACCCTCATTAGTTTGCTACAGACTATGCTTAGAGCAGTTCTTGTAGGTGTGTCCAGGGGTCTTAGTATTTTTACCCTTTTAGTCAATGAATACCTGTCCTTGATGTGAATTGAGTACTGGAAAATAGATCCACAGAGCTGAAGGGAAAACATAGAGGTGAGAACCTAATTCAGTGCAACACAGTTCTTTAAGGAAGGAGATTTGTAGTTCTCTTTTTATTCTTCCTTTTCTCATAAAAAAGAACAAACTTTTGAAGGGAGATGTGATTGCAGAAAAAGTGCAAACATCCCAATAATTGATGCTTAAACTTCCTTGAGTGCAGGATATGATATTGTTGGAAGAGCTGCGGATCAATAATATTATTTTGGAAGCACTTTAGTTAAAGATCCTGGTCACAGAAGGATCGACAAGTCTCAGGGACTCTTCCTCTCCCAGGCTCTCCAATAGAGCGATCTCTCCCATTTCTACGTCATCCTGCCTCATGAGAAAACGAAGAGCAGTCTGCTTCCGTTCTCTGAGGAGGTTATATCGTAGCTTTTTGCTGAACAAACTGTCTGGCACCTCACTCCTTAAAGATTAGTGATGCTTCTCTGGGAACCTGGGGAAATAACAAGTCCATCTGATATCAGAAACTTTGGATCAGTTGGGGGAAGGGACTTCTATTTCTCTTTCATAGTCGCCTCCTGCTCCGTAGAGAGGAACAAATGCCAATCTGATTGGTCAGTGTCCAAACCTCTGTTGGTCCTGGTTACTGGTGGGCAGGATCCCATGGGAGGCGGTCAGTTCCTTCCTGTGTCTGGCCTCTGTGGTAAGTCAACCTCAGCAGGCTCTGGCTTCCTGGGCTGTCTTCCAGGGGCTGTTTTTCCATCTCTTCTCTGTATGCTGCCCAGTGGATAAGTTTGGCTGGGTCCACAGATTCAGGCTCATGTGGGCTGGTCTCAGGTTCAGAGGAGGTTGGGCAGCAGGATGGTTGAGTGGTGAGGTGAGGAAAGTGGGAAGCCCACAAAACCCTTCTTATCTGAGGCTTAGGCCAGCTTCAGAGTTGGGATGGTATGCGCTGGCGCCCTGCCCGGGCGGTGCTTGGGTGCCTGCTGTGTGGCTGGGTCCCTGCACAGAGCGAACCTGCCCACCCAGGGAAGAGGAGGGAGTCTGGGTCCCTGGTACTAATGTCATCATTTTAGCATCAGAACCTTCTCACTACTTACAACTTGTTTCTATAATATTTGTGAAAAGTAGACTTTAGAAGGGAAGTGTTTAGCTTTTCCATAATAATTACTAAGCAACATAACCTACTAATTATCTGTTCAAACAAGTGGGGAAAAAGCACCCAAAGTGCTATATTCTAGAGCGGGGGTGTCCAACCCTCAGGCCGCCTGCATCCCAGTGTGGGTGTGAATGTGGCCCAACACAAAATCATAAATTTACTTAAAACATTATGAGACTTTTTTTTGTTATTACATATCACAGTGTATTTTATGTGTGGCCCAAGACAGCCCTTCTTCCAGTGTGGCCCAGAGGTGCCAAAAGGTTGGACACCCCTGTTAAAGTCGCGAAGCTTGTTCATGTATTTGTTAAATGTTCCTTAATAAATATGGCTCTGGATAAAGATTGGCTTGAAGATGTATTTTCAGGGCTAGACATTTATCCAAAAGAGCTTGTAAAGGGGAAAATATACACCTATTTAATACTTACTTCCTTAGTTCTGTGAAAAACAAATATGAAGAGGTAGACAGATTAATGGAAAATTTGAAGTTAAATGAGTTCTTTATTCCAATGCAAAATGTTTCCTCTTACGAGCGTTTTTACGAACTGCTGAGTTTGTGGAGCTTCACTGTAACACTGCTGTGGAAACCATCCCGAATGGCAGCTGCGAGCCTTGGGTGGCCGTGAGCACTCTGCGGTGTGCCCAGTCCAGGTTAGGGTGTGCAGTAAACAGAAAGTATACACTGGTTTCTGAGGACTTAGTACAAAAAAAGGAATGTAAAGGACCTCATTTTTTCATATTCATTACATGTTGAAATGATAATGTTTTGGATATATTGGGTTCAATAAAATTAATAAAATTAGTTTTCCCTTTTTACTTTAATGTGACTACTGGAAAATTAAAAAAAAATGTGTTATTGTTGTTCATTTACAGTCGTCCTCATTTTTCCCTCATTGCTCTCCTCTGCTGGAAAATTTAAAGTGAACGTGTGACTTGCATTTGTGGCCAGCATTATTTTTCTGTTGGACAGCATCGCTTTCGCATTAAGATCCCGGCATTCAGGTTGCTGTTGCATTTATTCATTTCCGTTTCAGTTGGTGTGCAGAGTGAGGGCTTATTGTGTGTTAGGCTCAGTGCTAAGCATCTTGGACTCACTGTATGGGCTAAGACAAGGTCTCTGCCATCAGTAAACATGTATATAATCCAATGGTAGAAAGCAAGTAAAAGAAAATTGGCATGCTGAGTGTCCAAAGAAAGGAAACAAAGTCTTGTTGGAGTTAAAGAGAGTGAGAGGGAGCACAGTCTAGTTATGCTATTGGATGCTTATCTTGACGCAAAGGTAAAATTTGCTTTTTTTATCTTCAGTCACTTTGCAGTTCTAGGTAGCTGCTTTACAGAATTCTGTTTTGAATGTGGTTGAGAAAAGATGTGAGAAGGGGTGTGTGCCATAGCCTCATCTGTCTCTCTGTCACTCGTCTCTCCCCTCAAGTATTGTGACTTTGGGGATTGCCACAGGGAGGTCCTGGGAGGAACAGCCACCCTGAGTTCTGTAATTAGTCCCAGCTGTTTGCGGCTCGGGGTTTGTGATGCATTTGTAGTGGATGATACTGAGAACACCAAGAGGCGGCCCAGTGCATTGGCTGAAAAATAATCACGATGCCCTCCCGCCTGACTCCCACCTCAGCTGGCCTGGGGACAGGACACCAGGCCCGAGAGGCCCCTGCCTGCTGTGTGCCGTGCTGCTTGGGGTGGCCACCCAGGGCTGGAGGTTTTTAATTTTCGGGCAAGGAGCAAATTTACCATTTACCTTCTGTCCCCATTCTGTCGTTAACGATAGGAATGATGGACCCTCTCGTCCTAGAAATACATTGCCTTGAGCACAGCGCCTTCTAATGAGGTCTCTCACCCTGTGCAACAAAAGCACCCATTAGGAGGACGCCTGGTGGCAGGTGATGCTGTGAGAAACCAAACAAATGCTGCCTTTGTCACACAAGGTGCCTCTTTGTCCTGGCATCTGTGGGGGGATGGGGGAGGGGCGGGGGGAGGTCACCTTGCAGGTGAAGGCCATGCAGCTCTTTGGAGGAGTCTGTTCTGTGTTGGACACTGTCTCCTTCCACCCCCACCCATGTCCCTGTGTGTCTGGGTTGGCCCAAAATGGATTTTTCCTCCTTGGCAAATGGCAGAAGCACTCTGACGGCAACATGAAAGCCCAGCAAAACCAAATCATGCATAATCTCACCACCCTGCATCATCCATTTTAGTTTTCATATCCTTTTGCCTCTCTTGGTTGATAATTACCATTTTTTAAAAACGTATATCCAACCAAAGACATACAGTTCTGCCTCTCCCCACCCCCCGGCTTTTTACCTAAGTTTACGGCATACAAAGTTTTTCACGTTGTGTAGTATCTGCATAGTTGTAATTTTCAGCGAGACTTGGCTGTCTGTTGGGCTGATGGATCACAGTGTGCTAACCCGTCTCGCTGTGGTTTTCATTTTCCTTGCTTTGGGTGAGGTTTAGTGACCTCATGCACAGACCCGTTTGCTCTGTGGAGTGATGGCTAGAGGATACATTTTCCCAGAAGTGGATGTACTTGACCCACTTCTGTGAACTTTTTAATTGGTCCCATTAAGTAGTGTCCTGTTGCTTTCTGTAGGGGTTTACCAATTCCTATGGCCTTTGGCGATGTGCAAGCATCCCATTTGGCAGCAGATTTATTTTTGAAGTAAAGGAGATGAATGAATCATTTGAGGAGGTGGTTTGTAGGGCAGTGGTCTGGGACTCCTGTGTGGTGGGTTTTGTTCCAGGCATTTCCTCTGGTTTATATGAATTTTAAATGAACAGTGTAACTATTCAGTGATCTGTTCTAATTTGGAATACTGCTGTCAGTGGGCATTTGCAGGGTTAGGCTGGTGGGTAGGGAGTCTCCTGGGCTGTGTAGAGGAAGGAAGGACCTGGACTTGCTGTGCTCCGCCCCGCCAGCATCCGTCAGAGGAGTTGATTAGTGGGGATGATTTACCTGTGGGTTTAACTCGCAGCTTTTCTCAGATGCTCACACATACAATTACTCATTCTATTGCATTGGTTGAGCTTCAGACCTTCCTTGTCCTAACAACAGCACACTTAGTGATACGTCTCGCTAGATGCATCTGGTAGGCTCCAGCCTTCTTCAGGGGTTGTGGTGGCACCACACAGAAGGTGTGACTTCATGCTGTGATGGCGATACATACTCCAGGGACCAGCATGCCCAGCCTCCTGTGGGCATCACTGGCAAATCACAGGGCTTGGGCAGGAGAACCTGAGTAAGACGAAAAGAAAGACGATATGAAGAGGAAACCTGGACCAAGCAGAAAAGGAGGAAAGTAGTGCTGCGGGCTCCCTTCCTGGGTGTCTGTTCTCTTGATGTACCATTTCCTCTCTTACAAAATTTACTTTGAGTACAAACTGCTGCTCTCTATTGCATAGGTTATCACCTTTTTTAGATGCCTTAATTATTATGTTGAGTACCATTTACTTACGGAACTTACCAGTTTGTGAAAATTTTACCTATACGTCTGGTTAAATCATAGGTTTTAAAAATACGATGAATTTATGCATACTGATGGTATAAAAATTAAAGAACATAGAAGGAGGTAAAGAGAAAAGGAAGGATAGGACAGGAATTTTTACCTGGGAGAAAAGATATTTAGGGTGATGACTGTGTGTTCACGGGAGGGAGGAAGAATGGGGGCTGTGTGTGAGAGTCCTGAGAACAGAGGAGAAATAAGGTGGTCCGATTAGAGTAGACAGGAAGGAATCAGATGTGGAGGGTCTTGAAAGTGGGTGAGAGAAATTGAAATTTGATTCGGCTGACTTCATACTCTAGTCTGTGGCTGGTTCAGAAATACTTCCACGAAATATTTCTCCTTAAATATATGTGTCCCTTGGCCTCAAACCACCCTTTTCATGTTCCCATGGAGGCAGGGACTGTTGAAGTTTGCTTTTCACAGTTCTATACCTGGTAGTAAAATGCAAAACATGCTGTTCTTGTCTAATTCAAGTGAGTTCCAACTGTTTGGACTTTTGATTTGTCATCCAAAAGGATTAATATATGAGGTCTGTCTGGAAAAAGTCCAGCCATTGTTAATATAATGAGAATGGTTTACAAGGCATCGATGTTACCTGGCAGCCAAGGAGAGTGGACTGGAATGCACATGCGTGAACAATGACGACTTCACTGTACTAGTCAGTGGGGGCTGTAGATGCTGTTGAGTGAGCGTGTGTACTGTGTGGTTGTCACATTCAAAATGACTGAGTGAGTAGAGCAACAAATCTGCATCCCATTTTGCATTCAGCTTGAACATTCCTCTGCAGAAACTATTCAGATGATTCAGAGGGCAGCAGCTATGGGCAACTGGTGATTGGCAGCTTCATAACAACAATGCACCCGCTCATGTGTCACATCTTGTGCAGTGTTTTGGTGAAACATCAGATCACCCAGGTGACTCGGCCCCTCTACAGCCCAGATTTGGTGCTCTGTGACTTCTGGCTTCTTCCAAAAAACTAAAATCACCATTGAAAGGAAGTGAGATTCAGGAAAATACAGTGGGACAGCTGATGGAGACTGGGAGAACTGTGTGAGGTCCCAGGGTGCCTACTTTAAAGAGGACTGAGGCGTCATTGTCCTGTGTACAGTGTGTCTTGTATCTTGTATCTTCTTCAATAAAGAGCTGTTTCTCACAGCACGTGGCTGGATACTTTCTGGACAGACCTTATGTCTTATTTAACCCCAATAGTTGAGGGATGAAGTTTTCCTTGCTACTGGTATCAAATACGGGTTGACGAATTTCAAGGATTTGATGCATAGTAAAGTAAACATAACTTAAGCTGCATTTAATATAATGGTTTTCTGATGATGTAGATGCTTCCTGGAAAACTTTTGCATTGTGATTAGTGACTGTCCAGTTTTGCGTATGTTGCATGTCAAAGGCTCCTCAAGTGAACAACAGCAGTGTCCTGTCTGTTGGCCTCGTTTATCGTGAGGGGAGAGATGATAAGAAACAACCATGTAAAGTGGCTTAATTCTGAGAGAAATTCTGTAGCGCTAAGTTTTCCTCCTGAAGGTAGAACTTTGGAAAGTGAGTGTGGGAAGTTGGAGAGAGGTGCTTTTCAGCTTGGATGTGTAGGAGGAGCACATTTAGGGAAACTGTATCCATCTTTTTAAAGTTAAGGATAGCCTCTTCTTATTTTCTATTTGTCTTACCCCACCCCAAACACAACTCGAGGCATCAATGTGTTCGGTATAAATTTCAGCTATTAGAATGTCTTAATTAGCAGACCGATGGACAGTGTGGGTCACTGCTCTTCTAACAGGCCTGTTCGACGAAGAGGCTTCTTCTTAGGCCAGGGAGGTTATATTCTTCCCTGGTTGTTCGTAAACATCATAATTCTAACACTAGTGACAGCATATAATGAAATCTGCCTGACTTAACATTAGTGTAAGTGCTTTATTTATGTTTGCCCACTTATTTTAATCACACCCCGGATGAGGGAGCTACTATTGTCACAACCCCTCTCCCCAGTCCACAGGTGAGGAATCTGGGGAACAGAGAGGTTAATTTCCCAAGGTCACACACGAGTAAGCTGGGGATCTGGGATTCAGACCCAGGCAATGTGGCCCCAGAGTCCTTGCTTTTAACCGTTTCCTATGTTGCATCTACATGGTTAATACCAGGAGTCAAGAATGTTCAGTGCACCACATGTTCTCAATTTGAGTTCTCCTGGGGCGCGAGTCCTTTGAGTTATTCTCTGATAAAACGGCTTGATTCAGTTAAATATAGGAAGTTGCTCAGATTCTCTGCCTCTTGGAGACGTGCTCTGCCTAGGCATCAACAGTCCTGCAGTAAATAAGCACTCTTAGCTTTGTTTAATTGGGTCTTTACCATTAGCAACCCATTGTGCCGAGACATAAATTGGGAACTGCTGTAGGAGAAGGTAGTCGTAAACTTGGGCTACAGAAAGTGGAGGATTTTTTTCTCTCTGTTAATCGCCCTTGCATTGATACCAGATTATGTATGAAGGTCAGAATCAGCTTCTCTTGTTCTTGCTGTGATTTTCATCTGAAAGACTGTTCAGGGCATTCCGTAGAACACAATGCCAGGGTGTGGTGCGTTTGCTAGGAGCCCTCCTCGTGGGCTAGACTTCTGGATGTTTTAGTGTGTTATAAATCAACATGGATCTGTCCCCAGGAAAAAGGATTTCGATGCTTTTCTTATTAAAAAAACATGTGTTCACCCTCTTCTTCTGTGTCTTAAAAGGGAAGAGGTTTATGTCTGCTTCTTGGGATTCTAAGTCCATCTGTACATTCATCCATATTACTAAACTGTCTTCTAAAAAATTGTCAGTAGATTTTAAAAGATATATCATGAAGATAATTTTATCATATTCAAAAAATGACAGTTTTGTTTTCTTCTTTCTGAAACATATACTTTTTATTTCTCCTTCTTCTCTTACTGTATAGGGCCTTCAGGACAATCTAAAATAAAAACAGTGATAGAGGAATTCTTGGTTTTTTCTTGATCCTGAAGCAGTGTTCAGTGTAGGTGTTTAGATGTTCATTATCAAGGAAAGGGAGGTACCATCTATTTATAGTTTATTTTTTAATCCTCACCCAATGATACATTTATTGAAGGAGAGAGAGAGAACAATGATTGGTTGCCTCCCTCACACACCCTGGCTGGAGATCGACCCGACAGCCTAGGTATGTGCCCTGACCAAGGATTGAACCTGCAACCTTTTGGTGTGTGCAGTCATGCTCCAGCCAACTGAGCTACTACCAAGGCTCCAGGTCTTCTCCCTCTTCTTCCTCTTCCCCTTCTGCTCTTCCTCTTCATCTTCTTCCTCCTCCTTCTCCTCCTCTTTCTCCTCCTCCTTTTCTTCTTCCTTTTTTTTTTTTTAATCATGAAGAGGTTTTTGTGTGTGGACCTTGATTGCTTCTTGCTTGGATTATAAGAGTCTCAGGAAAAAATTCTCTACTTGCTGTCTCCTCCCTCTAGTTTCTTAAACGCTATAACTAAAACCTCCCTTCTGAAGTACTGTTCAGGATATGTCAGCTTGTTAGTCAAAACATTTAAGACTCTCCTTTGCTTACTAAAATAAGTTCAAACTTTTTAACTTGGTTCCTGTGATTCAGCAAAACCCGCCATGATATATTTATTCCCTTCAGCCTTTTGCAATGATCA